>NW_004524615.1:5437294-5459939 GCF_000260255.1 Octodon degus
TAGAGGCCATCTATTTCAATTTTTTTGTAGCACTTTGAACATGAATGTGTGTTGGACTTTGTCAAAAGCCTTTTCTTCGTCAATGGAGATGATCATGTGGTTTTTAGTTTTTGCTCTATTGATACAGATTTTTGAATATTTAACCATCCTTGCATTCCTGGGATGAATCCAACGTGCTCATGGTGTATGATCTTCTTGATGATTTGCTGTATTCTATTTGCTAGGATTTTATTGAGCATTTTTGCATCTATGCTCATGACAGAGATTGGCCTGTAGTTCTCTTTCTTAGTTGCGACTTTTTCTGGTTTTGGTATCAGTATAATACTTGCCTCCAGGAATGATTTTGGAAGGATTGCTTCCTTTTCAATTTTATGGAAGTGTATAGGGACTACATCTTCTTCAAATTTCTTGTAGAATTCAGCTGTGAATCCATCTGGGCCTGGACTTTTCTTTGTCAGTAGGTTTTTAATTACATCTCGTATTTCATTGGCTGTTATTGGGCTATTGAGAGTGGTCATATCTTGTTGATTCAGCTTTGGTAATTTGTACCTTTCTAGGAATCTGTCAATTTCTTCTGTGTCTTCTATTCTGTGAAAGTAAAGATTCTCAAAGTAGCTATTGATAATCTTCTGAATTTCCACTGGGTCTGTGGTAATCACCCCCTTTTCATTCCTCATTGCTTATATTTGAATTTTTCTTTCCTCTTTTTGATGAGGTTAGCTAGGGGCTTATCAATTTTATGTAATCTTTCAAAGAACCAGCTTTTTGTTTTGTGAATTCTTTGAACTGTTTTCTTTATCTTCATTGCATTAATTTCTGCTGTAATCTTTATGATTTCTTCCCATCTTTGGGCTCTGGGTTTGGTTTGCTCTTCCTTTTGTAGTTGTTGAAGGTGCAGCATTAGAGTGTTTATTTGTTCCCGTTCTGTTTTCCTAATGTGTGAGTTCACAGCTATGAATTTCCCTCTAGAACTGCTTTCATCGTATCCTATAAATTATGATAAGTTGTACTTGAATTTTCATAGATATTGTTGAATTTCTTCTGTGACCCATTGGTTGCTGAGTAGGGTGTTGTTTAATTTCCATTTATTTAGGATTTTTTTTTTCTGCTTTCTTTTCTCATTTATTTCCAGTTTCATTGCATTGCTGTCAGATAATATGCATGGGATAATTTCTGTTTTCTTGCACATACTTAAGCATGACCTATGGACCAGTATGTCGTCTAGTTTAGAAAATGACCCATGTGCAGCTGAGAAAAATGTGTATTCAGCTGTCATTGGGTGGAACACTCCATATATGTCCACTGAGTCCATTTGTTTTAAGCTCTGGTTCAATTCTGTTATTTCTTTGCTAAATTTTTGTCTGGTTGGCCTATCTTTTTGGGATAAGGGCATGTTAAGATCTCCTGTTAAGATTGTGGCATTGGATATTAGATTTTTCATGTCCATTAAGATTTGCTTTATATAGTTGGGTGCTCCCGTGTTTGGTACATATATATTTATGAGTGTTACCTCTTCCTCTTGAATTTTTCCCCTAACCAGTATGTAGTGGTCTTTTTTATTTCACTTGATCATTCTTGGTTTGAAGTTGAAACTGTCTGAGAATAGGTTGCTACCCCTGCTTTTTTCTGAGGTGCTGAGGTGTGCAGTGTTGTTTTCCATCCTTTGACTTTCAACCTATGTATGTCTTTATGAGTTAAATATGTTTCATGTATACAACATATTGTTGGATTTTGTTTTCTAATCCACTGTTCCAGTCCATTTCTCTTAATTGGTGAATTGAGTCCATTTACATTGAAGGTTAGAATTGAGATGTATTGAGTTATAATTGACATGTTATTTACCTGTTGTTGTTTACTCCTTTTTCTCCTGTGTTTATTTGATTGCCCTGCTTAGTTGGTTGCATCTGATCTCATTCATGGAGTTCTGATCTTTTTGGTCTCTCTCTAGAACATCTTTCAGTAGCCTGTGTAGTGTTGGCTTTGTCATCAAGTAATTCTTTAGTTGTTCTTTGTCATGGAAATATTTCACTCCTCCGTCAAGCTTGAAAGAGAGTTTTGCAGGATGTAGTAGTCTGGGCTGGAATTTGTTTTCATAGAGGACTTGAAGTACTCTGTTCCATGCTCTTCTTGCCTTCATGGTTTGTGAAGAGAAGTGGGCCATAATTCTGATGGGTTTTCCTTTGAATGTGATCTGCTTCTTTTCTCTAGCAGCTTTCAATATATTATTCTTGAACTGAATTTCTGGGATCTTGACTATTATATGTCTCGGTGTGTTTTTCATTGGGTTGAGGTTACTTGGCATTCTGTATGCTTCGGTTACCTGAATGTCAGATTGTTTCCTCATATTTGGGAAGTTTTCTGCTATTATTTCCGCCCATATTTTTAAAATGTCATTTGTATTGACTCCTTCTTTCTCATTGATGCCTATTAGTCTCACATTGTTCATCTTTGCATTGTCTTGCAAGTGATGAATTATTTTTTCCTGCATCCTAGTTGTTTTTAAGAGATTTTTTTCTTACCTTTTCACTAGTTGCACTAGCATCTTCAAGATCTGAAACTCTGTCTTCACTTTCACCTAAACGGTTTTGCAAGTTTGTGACTGAGATTTTAATTTCCTCAATATCTCTTTGACTCTGTTTCATGCGATCTATTTCTTTCCTGTATTCCTCATTCAAGGAATCCATCATTTTTCTAATCTCCTCTATTTTTTTTATCAGTGTCTTCTTTATAAGTAGTTATTAATTCTTTTACTGCAGTGTTTTTTCAGATTGGGTTTCCTCCCTATGTTTCTGTAGTTGATTCTTTACTTTAGATGCTATGGGTTCATAGCATCTAAATAAAAAAAAAATTCTTTTTTTATTTCAGAAAGGAATTCGGTTCTGAGTTTCGCTATAACTTTCTGTTGTTGCTTATTTACTATTGACACTATTAATTCATACATTTGAGCTGAGCTGGTATCCTCTGCATTTGTTCTGGGTGGGCATTGCATTTCCTCCATATGTTTCTGCATTTGATTCTCTAATGCAGATGCTATTAATTTAGCGATTTCTCTTTTCATTTTCAATATGATTTCCTCTATACCTTTCTGTAGTTGTTTCTTTATTTCAGAAGCCGATGATTCATTGATTTCATCTGTGTGATTTCCAATTTTATTTGTTTTACTGTCTTCTGTACTTGTCATGGGTTGGCTTGGGGTCTGAGATTGCATTTTGTTCCTTCTCATTGTCATTTTGTGCAGCACTGTCTTCTGACCTTTGTTGTAGAGCTTTGGTGCAGTTATAACCTTAGCATGTACTGAAATTCTGGTGTAGATCTACAAAGTTTGGATTTATCCTGCTGTGCCTGGCTTGGGTCTGGCTGCTGTGCTCAGCTCCTTCCTGCTGCTGCCCTTGGGAGTGATCCTGTTGTGCCCCTGTGGCAAGATGTTCTGCTTCTGGAGTAGCTGGGTGGCTTGGTCCCCTACACTCTCTGCAGGGATTGCTGCTGCAGGGTTGCACCTCAGGCCTGTAGTCCAGGCCTGAGCTGAGTCTGGAGGGGACAAGGTGGAGTTGCGGGGAGAGGAAGCTCTCCCACACACTCACTGGGCCTGGATTAGGGCTGGATCTGGGGGTTCCCTGAATGCTGCAGAAATTCTCACTGAGTGGGCTGGGTGGGGTGGGGTATTGCAGAGTCGTGTGGGGGGTCCAAGGGGGGGGAAGGGGGTCTTACCCACTCTGTGCCTGGGCTTGGACTGCAGGTCCCGCCAGCGCAGGGTAGCAGGAAGTTCTGCCACACACTCACTGGTCCTGGGCTAGGACTTTCCCTTCACTTTATTAAAGAGTTTGAGGATCTTCCCTGAAGTTCTCTGTAGAATTTATCAGTGAAGCCAGTAACCAGCGGGATCTGGGCTTTTTCTGCTTGATAGGTTTTTCTTTTTCTTTTAAATCACTGCTTCCATTTCTTTACTAATTATTGGATTGTTCAGGGTTTTTATACTGTTTTGATTTATCTTTTTAAGTCATATAATCAATCCATTTGTTCTGAATTCTCAAATTTATTGGAATACAGATTTTTTTAAGTAGTTACTAAAAGTCTTCTGAATTTCTGGGGTGTTTGTTGTGATTTCACCTTTTACATTGCTAACTGCAATGATTGGTGTCCTTTCTTTCCTTTTTGGGTAGGATGCTTAAGGGTTTGTAGGTCTTGTTTGTCCTTATGAGTGTAACATTAAGTGAACTAGATCAGACACACAAGCCTAATGTCACATGGTTTCTCTTCCAGGAGAAGCCCGGGGTATAGCATAAGTAAGTTAAAGAGTAAAATGAAAAGCAGATAATAGGAAGGGAGGTGGGCCACCGTGGTTCGCATCTACATAGCCCCGGAAGCCGCACATAGCCATAGGCTTTCCCACTACTGGCTGGCTGGTTGATCTGTAGTGTGATGCTGGACCTGAGGGATGTTGGGATCAAGGGTGGGGGAAGGGTGGGCGATGGCTGGGCCTGCCACTGACTGGCCCTGCACCATTCTCCTGTGGGGGACTAGACAGGTTTGAGGGACGGAAAGTGGCTAGCCCCGCTCCCTCACGCTGCTGGTGCTGTCTTCCCTTGCTGCTTCGCTTCTCTTGAGTGCCACGAGTGTTTCTCCCCTGTAGGGTCTGTCTGCCACACCACCCTGCCTTGGAGCCAGCTGATTTTGGACTTGAACTCTACAAAGTGTGGCCAAATAAATCTTCCCTGCTTCCGTTGTGGGTGTTGGATATTTTGTCTTAGCAACTAGGAAAATAACTAAGGCATAGGTCATTTGCAAACCAGAAGGCTACTGAGAGATGGAGGGGAGAAGAGGCGGAGAGAGGGAGGGGACAGGAGAGAATGAAGATGTGTCCTATCCAGGGGCAGGCTCCCCTCGGTGAATGGCGTCATACTGCTGATGTGTGGAGAAAATTAAAAATTCAAAACAGAAAAACGAACTGGGGAATGCCTGTCCACATGGCCTCTGCTGGTTCTTCCACAGCTCTCAGGAAAAGCGCGGTGCCTTTCCAACCTCTGAGAAAGCCGCCGATTCTCCCACGTCACTGTGCGCCAGGCCCCTCCCAGTGCCTCGCTCAGGGACGATTCGCTTTTTCCTCTGACAGCTTCGAGCGGCAGAAGCAACAGGCATGCGGCCACAGAACGTTTGTAGTGGAGACAGGAAAGCAAGAAGGCCCGGTGCGTGCAGGGTGTTCTGCTTCAGCAAATAAAGGGCCGTCATGGGAGGAGCAGGAGGCTTTGTTTGGAGAATGGCAAGACTGTGTTGTTGGTCGTGCACTGTGGTGTTCGCATCTATGGAAACAGCCGTTGGTACTCAGTGTAAGTGTCCACCCTTGCTGTAAAGTGCAGCCTGGGGTTCGAAGCTGCCTCTTTAGTGTCTGGCAAAATAAAGTTGGTGCCTTGTCACACACTGTATATATCTCTCACCAAAGTATTTAAAAAGTACCAAAGAACACTTAATAGCTAGTAAAGGGGAAAAAGCCTGCATTGGGAGCATCTTTTTCCAAGAAAATGTCAAAAGCTAATTCACTTAATTAAAAGTCTGAATTACAACATCTAATTTTTTTAATTGAATGGGAATATTATAATAATTAATGACAAACAACGTTTCTGAACAATTTTAGGGTTAAATTTAGAAACAATATCTCATAGCAGAGATGAACTTTGTGTCTGCATCGTAAGACTCAATGGTATGTCTTTGTTGGGAGGGTGGGGGCCTTTGCAGGAGCAGATTTGTTAGGCAGCAGCTCTTTGTCAGAAAATGCCGCATGCTGCCCCTGTCTCGCTGCTTCTAGCCAGAGGCTGTGGTCCTACTTGCGATTCTTTCTGGTTTTGTAGGACAGGTGGGGAAGTGGTACGTTCTTACTCAAGGTCAGGGGCTGTGCGGTGGTACAGTATCCCCAGAACAGACTGGGTTCTTTAGGGCTTTCTTTTCCCTGAAGGTCCCTGAATAGGGTGACAGGCATCACAAAGGGACTGAGTTACACCTGAGGCTAATTTGTGCAAGAGCCAGGAATGAGAACAGGTGCATCTTGCTACCATTAGTCCTGTGAAGCCCGGCGCGGGAAGGAGTCGCCTATCCAGGGAGGTGAGCGCCGGTAGCTCTGCTGGTTAACATTTGGAGCCTGAAGTGGTGAGTGTGTCCAGAATGGAGGACAGATTATCTCACATCCTTGCCACTGAGACACTGTGCAAATTGATTGCATTCACAGCTCTAAAGATAGAGGCCTTTGGAAGTACTCCTGGCTAGCAGGTGATGATAGATGACAGATGATATGTGGGAAGAGAACTCACCAGCAAATCTTGGCGTGCTTATAATCCCATTTACTCCTGAAATGAAAGCGGAAAAAAGCATTCTTAGTTTGATTCATGAGTTTTCTGCAAAGACAAACACCCTCAGGAAAGTAAAACAGTAGGTCAGTAAGTGGAACATGCACGTGGCCCGAGCGTACAAGCACAGCTTCCTTGGTGCCGCTGGCTCCACTGTAGTGAGGGGCTTAGCTCACGCCGCCCTGGAAACCCTCATTAACTACAAGTGGCAGGCCAGGCCCACAGGTGAGAGCTAACTGTCCCTCACGTAGGAGGGGACAGCAGGGAGAAATGGACACAGCCTTTCTAAGCAGTGCAGCCGAAAACCTGGGAAGAAAGGTGATGGTTTCTTGGGGGCTCTTAGGGGTAATCTTGTTAAGAAATGGAGGATGATTACTTAAATGCCTCATAAACTGCTGTTCCTCCCTTTTGCCATTTTCAAGGCCAGTAATCTGGCCTTTGTTTTATTTAAGGGCTGCCAGCCTGACTAGCGATAGGGTTGGCATGCAGTGAGTTTGGCAGCTGGCTGGCTGGCTTCAGATGCCAACTTAAGTGGATGCCACATGGAAGAGCCAGCATCCTGGGCTTCCAGTGCCAGCTCTGATTATACGAGACCAGCAGGTAATTTTCTTTGTTTGGGGTGGTGATATTTTTTTTTCCCTTTTCATGATTCACAATTAATTTTTTGGCTGGAAAATCATCTCTGAAAATAGGGTATCTATTCTGTACTGCTACATGCAATAGCAGGCGCATAAGGAAGAAATCAACAAAAAATGCATTTCATCAAGGGCGTGTGTGTGTGTGTGTGTGTGTGTGTGTGTGAGAGAGAGAGAGAGAGAGAGAGAGAGAGAGAGAGAGATTACCTCAGTTGGTTCTGCTGTTTTCTTTCCCCAAAAATTTAACCCAAAGAATTTTGAGAAAGTCAGTACTTCTCTTATTGTACTCCAAAATAAGAAAAGCTGTTTAAATACTCAAACCATGATGTAAAATTTCTCTGCAGTGTAACTGAGAACCAAGCTCAGGTGCTCAATGGTGCTGAATGTATAACCGAGTGTAGTAAACTGCGAATAAGAATTTCAGAATCCAAGGTATGGCTGCGCCTTTAAGCAGCTTGACGCTCCTCACTGGGGGTTCGGCTCATTAATGCTTCCTTCTTAAGTAGCTAGCGAGTTGAAAAACCTCAGGTTATTGGTCATCTCTCCTATTCCAGAAAACCTCAAACTGCAAAACAAACTGACTGTATAGAGCCATTCTCAAAATGTATGGTCACTCACTTGGAAGAAAGAATGGTATTGGGTTGTTGATTGTGGGCTGTGGTTTGCACTCAGTTACGCTAACATTTCATCTAATCCCTTCAAAATTAAATACATTAAATGCTCATAAAACTCTTTTACTGAGGTGTCTACCAACCCCGTGAAGGTCTCAGAGGGGTACCTACAGCTGCATTGGGGGTCCCAGTAGAGTATAAGATTATTTTCTCAAGTTTCAAACTTAAATAAGCTGAAGAATCTGCTGGCTCTGGACTGGGGGTGGGGTGGGTGTGTGGGGATTAGCGGAGCCATTTTGAAAACCATCGCTAATCAGGCTAAAATGAACCACACATTTATAGGTGCGCTGGACTTCTTTGTGTTTGTGTGTGTAGTAGATGCTGCACACTTAGTATCTTTTGTGAATTCATTTAAGTCAGAAGTAAGTCCTCATTAAATATCCAGATCTGTGGGGAATGAAGCTGTAATCCAAAATAAACTAACTTTGGAAGGTCACACATGCCTGAGTGTTATGAACTCTCGGGACATGGCGGCAAGAAGATGAGAATTTCCATTTGACAACGGCTCAGTATCAAGTAGCAGCTCCCTGATGGCAGAGCTCGTTTGATATAAAAGCATCTGAATTGTTTACTGAAGATTTGAAGAACTATTTTTCTTTGAGATGTTTAAAACAACACTGTTTTGAACAAAATTTAAGGGGTCTGCTAAATTAAAAAGGAGAGAAATATGCTTATGAATTTATTACTTGTTTATATTTTTAGGGCATCCTAAAAATTGTTTTAATGACGTCCCATGTCAAAAAGCTAATCCAACAATAAAAGTGGTAGGAGAGCAACAAGCTTCTTATAGGGTCTTCTTTACGAAATCACTCTAAGACATAAATTTCTAGAAAATTCTATTTCAGGGATCAAAAATGCAAACCAGCATTCAGAGAGTGAAATCCGTAGCTTGCCAATAAATAGTTGTGATCACTCAAAATGGTACGATATTCTGGCTGATCTCATTTAGTCGCCGAAGCAGAATCTGTCCTTTAACTTCCCCGGGCTGAGTGGGCGGGGTGATCACGCCCGCCCGCCCTGGTCCGGCCAGAGCGCCCTCGAGTCCAATAAGGAAAGTGTACGCTGCAGATCTCACCCTGGCAGCTGCAAGTCTGGTAAGCTGTAAAACACATTTGTGATCCTTCATTCTGCGTGCTTGCGGGGCAGTTTTAGTTAGCAACTGACAGAGCCGTGAGGAACGCAATCCTTAGACCACTGGTAGCTTTACACTAAACTGGTTTGACTGAAGCCGAGACTGCTGCTCAGCAATCTGCGTGAGCAAACGCGGAGCAGCTGACATATCCAATTCATTTAGGCAGGATAAGAGCAGTACAAATAAACGGCAGAGTGGTTTCATCAGTCGGCTGCCTAGAAATGATTATTATGCCTCATGTTTTCAGTTGGAGACTCATGAATAAACCTCAGGCGCTGGGGTGAAGCAGAGTGGAATTTTGCTCAAGATAAAATATTTGGTTTGATCTATAAAATATAAGGACTCCCTGTCTTCTGGGTTGGGCAGTGCGCAGGAATTTGGTGGGGGACTTGGTAATATGCAGCAAAACATGCTGGGAAGCCCTAGGTGGACAAGGTGCCAGTGCTTTGAGATGAGCCAGGACAGGGCTGCATTTGTCTGAACTAGTACTAAGGGACGTGGGCATTTCTGGAGAACTTCGAAGTAAACAAAGTGACGTAGGGAAAGTGTTCCTTAGTCCCTCAGCTGCGTGTTGCTCAAATAACTGCTAGTGTAAGTTTAAATTTATTCTTGGGTCCAGGGATCATGATGTGGTCAGTGTCGCAATTTTCTTTCCATAGAACCAACCAGCAGGCACGCTGAGGATTTATACGATTCTTTTTCTGTCGTCCTTCATAAATGTTTGTTCAAAATTTAAATTGGACAGTGTTTTAGTCATTTGTGGCCATTTGTGTGTATTTAAGAATGAGGTAATCCAATATCTCAAGCACTGTAGAAACCTTGATGTGGAAAAAGACATAAAATGAATCTCTGTTTCACCGACGCTTTCCTCTGCTGACTGGATCCTGTCAGGTATCCACCATATTTCCTACCTCTGTTCATTTTTGAAGAGAAAGGAGGACTGTAGAGCCAATCTGTGGAATTAGTGCAAATGAGGCTGTGACGCCTGGCTCCTTCCTCTGCTTGGGTCCCAACTGACTCCGTCCCTTGGTTGCCATTCGGGCCACGCCTTTCGGAGCGTTTTCCTGCTTTTGTCTCTGCAATTCTACGTGGCATAGTGCCCGGGTGCAGTCTCCTCAGATCACCAACCACTGGGTGGATTAATCTTGACGCCTCCTGCGCTCAGAGGGTGAGCATATCCTAGCTTTTAAAGGCTCTTTCAAGATCACTTTAGACCAAATCTCCAGCGCAGGAAGTCTCCTTTTCGGCCCTCTTAACAAACATTGTGCATCAAAGGAGGCCGAAGCACAGCAAGGCTACAGGTGAAGGTGCGCTCCAGGGCAGCGGCAGACGAGTATTAGCAAAAGGCTGAGTAGAGCAGAAGACATCAAAGCACGAGGGGCCGAGAGCAGAGTGGTCAGTGGCGCAGATGACTTGCGGACGCTCACGTTCAGGGTCAACAATGGCCACTCCCAGCTTAGGCGCTGGCGGGCGGCCCGCGGCCCACTCGTTCGCCTCTGGCATCCTTGGTCCCTGTGGCTCTGAACCTGAGGTGAAGAGAGCACAGATGCTTAGCAAGAGTCGCTTTGCACAGGGCATTATGCTCTAGAGTGCGTCCCGTGGCGGCAGCGGCGCTGACCCTGTGCTGTCAGCTTTCCCCTCCTGGGCTGAGATGCAGGCACCCTGACACACAGCACCCGAAGCAGAGGCCTAGCTGGCTGACAGCTTCAGAAGGCTCAGCCCCTGCTCAGCTGGCTCTAGGGCAGGAGCAGCGCGGCTCAAGGGCGTGGAGGATGCTCAGTTCACGGCCGCAGGGAGACAGCGCAGGGGACCGCGCCAGAGAGGAGGGGTGAGGACCAGGTGTGGACGCCTTGTGCATGTCTCCGTGACTTCTCCAACCCAGAAGTGTGCTTCATTCTCCTGGAAGGTGGCTCCCGAGCCCACCAGGTTGACAGTAAGCTGGGCTGTCCCAGGACACTTGCTTTTGCAAAGGCAGGAATGTTGGTAATTATTTTAAAAATATATTGACCTATTGACCATCTTAGCTTTTAGTTCTGTCATTCTGAGCTGTGGATTACTTTGTCACATTATAGTGGCTTGATGAGAAAGCCCTGTTCCTCTGGGAACAGCCACGTGCCAGGCTCTGCTCTGTCCACATAGGGGATGTAGTAATGTGTCTGTGTTTAAATTTATGACAATAACTTAAATTTTTTTTTTCTTCTGTGCTTTAGGGAAGGGTCGACATGGTGTTCAGGGTCTCACTACTAGATTGGACTCATAGTGATCCCCCTGTTATAGCCTCCCAAGAGCCGGGATTACAGGTGTGCACCACCACTCCCAGTCTCAATCGCCATCTCAGTGTGTTCCAAGGGCAGGGCCGGCACAGCAGTCCCAGGGATGGAACCCCCAGTCCCTGTGCCTGCTTGCAGGAGCTTTAATCCGCTGAGTTATTTGGCCGGCCCTAGGATTCTTGAATTAATAAAAAATTTTGTCTTCTATGTTGAAACATAAAGTCTTTGATATTAGAAATTGTTGTGAAGAATTTCAAGATCTGGAGGCAAAGAGGCCCCAAGTAACTGAAAATGTAGGAATTCAAACCACAGTTTTAAGGAGAAACTTTAAATGGGTACGGGGAAATTTGTTTACTCAGTAGAGACTGGCATCTGATCTGTACAATGATGAGACACAGGCGGCAGACTTTCCAGAAGGAAAGCCCTGGACAAACCTTAATAGAAAATGAAAATAAATGTAAAGATTAATAAATTAGGCCGTTACATGGGGATAAAAAGACAACAGAAACACAGAAGTGCTTTCTTTCTTTCTGGGTGACTTGAGATGGCTGCTCATGGTAGCAGGACTGTAGCTTGTACAGAGAGCTGTGTGGCTGCGAATCACAGGCTAGTATGATTTGGAGCAGGTGGGGTTTGTGCGACACAGTGGCATTCATAAACTGTGCTTTATATTTTACCTCTGGAGAACTAAGCTAATGTGGTTGCCGATACGTGTTTTCTTTTGTCATTGTTGTTGTTAATTTTTTAAGGTATTGGATATTGAGCCCAAGACCTTTGGATTGGACTCCATTCCCAGCCCTTGAAAACTGCTTAAACATATTTTTGAGCCAGGGTCTCACTAACTTACTACCTTGGGCTTGAACTTGTGATCTACTTGTCTCAGCCTACCAGTGTGCCTGGATAGCCCGTGTGTGCTGCTGTGCTGACATTTTAAGGAATTACTGAGATAGAGTCTTGCTAAATTTCCCAGGCTGGACTTGAACTTGTGCTCTTCCTAGGCAGGTATACCGGGTTAGAACTGCTGGGAGGTAGCTGCGTTCTGATCGGTCTCTAGCTGTGCAAGCTGGACAGGCGCGCAGTGCTGTCCTTTGGTCAGGGCCTGGCCGTGACTATGCTTTTAGGTCTCAGCGTTGTCCCACTTGCAGTTGTGCAGTGGCTGGGCGTCAGGCTGGCGCAAGGGGCTCTGCGGGGCTGCAGACGTTTCTTCCTTCCTGGTCAGAGGCCTCCTTCAGGCACCAGAGTGTCCCCAGTCTCGGCATCTGCAGAAGCAGGCTCCTCCAGTGTCTCGTTCCCCCATGCTTCCATTTGCTCCCACCATGGGCATTCGTGCCTGTCAGTGAGCCCTGGGGAGGAGGGACATTCCTTCAGGGTCTGGTGGGCCTGTCTGTGTGTGGGCGTGGGGAAGATGGAACCCTGGTGCTGGTGACAGCGCATCCAGTCATCCATTTGCTTGGAGGAAGATTCTTTCTCTTTCTTGTATACAAACCCACACATGTGTCCAAACGAGGGCCACCTTTATATCAGGATGACAGTGTTTGTTCTGATGCATGCAGCTGTGTCTGAAGAGCTGAAGTGTGCCCAGCAGCTCCTCCGACAGCAAGCACACATTTGCGGGGGGCTGCTGGCTTGTGCCCACTTCCACTTCCGCTCTGTGGTGTCAGGGCACCTGTGGATCCAGGAGCTGTGTTGGCCACACTGTTAACCCTTTCAGACCCGAGATCGGTGAGAAGACAAAAGCACAGCTGGGCACTGACGGTACTCTGGGAGATTTCTCTTCACCTTCAATCTTATCTGCATCATCCAGGGCCAACTGAGGCACAGAGAGGAAGAGAGCCTGGCCCCAGGCATAGGCTCAAGGCTAAGATGCGACACAGAGCCCTGGCTGGAATGTCACCGGGCCTCACCAAATGCTGTCCTGCCTCTCAATAGCTCATCTGTGAGCATTTCATTGGCTGAAAGTGTGAATTATCCTCAGCTTGAATGAGGATTGATGTGTTGTATGCCCAGAATCTCTCTCCTTGCTCGCCTTTCTTTTTGCCAAATGTGTCAGTTGTGTCCTGCACGGCCACTGCCGGCCCTTCACGCTAATAGAACACATCCCCTTCCTAGTGTCCCGAGCCTGTTGCTCTCTGCTGGGACACTCCATTGCTGACTCCAGAGTATAACTTCCCCCAAAACTGTGCGCAGGAAAGGGGCGCTTGTTCTTTTCCCATCTGGCTGAGTGGCTCACTTTTCTTGCTCTCATTGCGGAGACAACATACCATCGTCCAAAGGGAAGGAGGAAAGCCTCACTGAGCTCACAGTTTGTAGAGGTTTCAGCCCACTCACTCTCAGGCATGGTGGCACATGGGAGAGGGCAGCATTTCACGGTGGCAGAAGACAGCGAAAGCAACAAGAGAAAGAGTGAGAGAGGAACAAGCCTCTTTTGGTGCCTGCTCTTGTACCCAGGTTGAGGGCCCCAGGGCGGGTGTGGCCTGTACACCCTTTTTCCCAGCACTGGATGGATCTCAAACTCCAGAAGCCGCCCCCCCTCCCCGCCCCGACTGACTGCATGAGGCTTTGGGGGACATCAAGATACAAATGATGACTCTGAACAAGTGAGGAACTAGTGTCATGTCTTCAGGTACACAGACCGGAGAAGTGAACTTTGTCACCTCCAGAGGGAGGACCGGGATACCAACAAGGAAGGGAATGGGAGGGACAGAGCCTACACTCACACCACACCCCCCTTCCAGGTGTTCTGAGCACCTGAATGTCCCCTTTTGCTGGATCTTCTGTGATGTGCTCTTGTAGCCTTTAAGGAATGTTGAGTGTGGCTAGCTTGGGTTCACCTGATTTCAGTGACTTTCAATGGCCAGTTCTAGCGAGAGCAACAAACTGGAACAATAACTACATAGTTGTTACTGGAATGCCAGAGCCATGTCACACAGTGACAAAGAGTGAAATTATGCGAGGAGGAGGTAGGTGACAAGAAGGTAAAGGATGTAAAGGCAGGGAAGTAAGCTCCCACTGGCTGGGAGGGGCAGTGAGTGAGCCTCCCACAAGGGCTCTTGTCTAAGGCATTCTAGCCATGTAGCAAGCAGCTCAGGCTGTGGGGCAAGCAGTGTAATCTGTGCCTGATCGGAGGCTGCGTGTTTTATTGTGCAGTCTGTGGGGTGCTCATGCAGTGGCCATGCAGGCCCATAAATTTCATAGGCCAACAGCCTGCCTGCTCACGCACGCCCTAGAGGTCCCAGACAATGGACAGAGGTTTATGTGAGACTCCTGGACAGCTGTGTCTCAGACCTCCTCTCAGGTTTCCTGACTCTATTTTGGAGCTGCTACCCTCAATGCCTGATGGGCTCCTACCTCATACCTCAGTCATCCGCAGGTGCATGTTCAGAAAGTGTGCTCCTTAGGGTGGGATGACATTCGGCGCTGGGGATATCAGAGGGAATCAAGACTGACAAATTCCCTGCCCTTGTGGAGTTTGCATTTATGACCCAAAAGCTTAAACAAATAAAGAAATAAAAATAAATAAAAAGGGCATTTCCGAGGGGCAATGAATAACTGGGCAGAGTGAGAATCCGAAATGGGAAAGGCTAAGGGTGGAGTTGATTCTCTGAGGAAAGGACACTGAGGCTGAGATCTGCAGGATGGAAGCCAATGGGTTCTAGAATGTTCTGCACAGAGGATAACACCATGCAAAGCTCTGAAGGGGGTGGGCGCTCACTGTAAGCCAGCTGGTGTGGAGAGGCACCTGTCGGGAGAGCGTGGAGGCGGTCAGGGGCAGCAGCGCACACACACTGGTCACAGAAGGAAGGAGACTGCCGAGGCTGCTCCTCGCCCCCAGAGAGAAAGAGAGGCTAAATGTAAAAAACAAAAACACATTGGAAGCCTTCTCAGTGTCACCTCATGTAACTGCAGGAGAGAGGGAAAGAGAAGTACATGCTGCAGGGCCCCAAGGGACCTTTATTCTGAATAAAAATGAAAAACCCAGGGCACGAGGGCATCAGGGGTCATGGAATAATGGAGGAGTGCCCTGGGCGAAGCAGGCCCTTGCAGACTCTTTAGATAAAGAGACAGACTGTATAGCACAGCGCTGGTCTTGAGGCTGTGGCATGTCATGAAAAAAAGTTATTGTGATGTTTAATTATAAATTACAGTTGTATACCGTATATTTATGGACTGCAAAATGCTCTCATGTATACCAAAGAGAAGGATCAAATCAATCTAATAATGTCATCTAAACATATTATTTCATATAGTGGAAAGATTTTAAATTTGCTTCTACCAAATTTGAGATATACAATAGTCTATCATTAAGTAAAAGGGGGCTTGTGAGTTAGCTCAGTTGTTTAAGAGCCTGCTCAGGCAAACTCAGTCAGGCGCAGAGGACTACAGCTTGATCCCCAGATCCACTTTCCTTACCAGACCCGCCTTTAAGGCAGCCTGGGCTAGCCAAAAAATAAAAAAAAATCCTTATCACTAAGTAAAAGTTTTTATGGTGCTAGGGGCCAAACTCAGGGCTTTGTTCTGGACACATACACTGCCACTGAGCTACATCGCTGCTTCTGATACAGCATAACTAGCGTGCTGTTGCCATGCTGGGCAGTCAGTCTAAACAATGCACATTCCTTTTGTCTGCCTGAAACACCACAGCCTGTGGTCAGCATATTCCCAGCCCCCCAGCCCGTGTGAGCACACTGCGCTTCGAGGAGCACAAGCATTTGGAGTCTGTACTTAGCTGGGCCCAGGAGGCACCCGTCTTTCTGTGCCTAGCTTTTTTCTTTTAACATGATGTCCTCCAAGTGCATGGGAGTTGCAAGTGGCAGAACTGTCTCCTCTTCCAAGGCTCGAGAGTCCTCCACAGTGCACACGCTCACATCATCCTTATCTGCTCATGCGCCGGTGGGCTTTTGGGTTGGCTCTGTGCTCGGGTATTGTAGAAAGAGCCACTCTGGACATGGAGAGCAGATGTCTCCGACATACTGATCTGATTGCCTTTGGACTTATCCCTGAAAGAGGGATTGCTGAGCCATCACTGCTGTGTTGGCGCAGCTCCCCACGATGTCTCTTTGCAGCTGAAAGCACATCCTCTGGCCCCTAGTCACTGGTCTCGGTGTCACTGTCAGAACCTACGGGAGTCGCTACCTCTTGGGCCGAGGGGCTTCTCCCCCTTAGTGCATCAGAAGCATGTGGGAGGCGCCAGAAGGCGCAGGGGACCCTCTGGAGAAGATCTGACTCCTAGCGGGGCTGAGAGCGCGGCTTCCTACCAGGTTCCCAGCTGTTCCTGCTGTTGCTGATGTAGGTGTGAGAAGCAGTGGTAGAGAGAAGGCTCCGTGGGGCTCGCGTCAGAAGCACCAGGCGAGGGGTCTGGATTAAACAGCGCCTTCCGGGACGTGAGCAGCTGGTGCCCACAGACTCCGCATCAGCCCTGACAGACTCCGCCACATCAGGCAGTGCTACATTCGAGGGCCTCTTGAGCAGGAACTGAATTCCGAGGCCCTGGTGCAGCTCTGTTCTCTCACAGGGCCGGTATGTGATAAGGGATGTTGGCAGTGGTCATTTTCTCACACTGCTCTTTGGGGAAAATAAGTTTAAATTTGCAGAGGAACGAATTGGACACAGTGCATAGCTTTGACTTCATTAGGTTACAACCATAGTGTCACTTTTGGGTCTGGAATTTACGTGCGTTACGGTCTGAACCCGAAGCGCTAAATTTATAAGCATATTTTTCTATGACTACCACCATGACTGACTTCTAATCACTTTGTTTTTAAGAAGCTGTGTGAAGTGTTTTGCATGAATAATTATAATTATGTAGACTCCAGAACAATTTTTTTGTGCTAAGTAAAATGATTTTTACCCTATGGCCTGAAAAAATACTTGGTAAGCATACTAAACAGCTTCCTGCATCACATTGAAGGAGCATAAATTTTTAAATTCATAATTAGTTCATAAGTGACAAGAATGCTCTCAGATTCTATTTTTTATTCCAATAGACTTGTATTTAATATGAGTAATTGACATACATCATGAATGAAGAAAACCATTTTTTTTTTTTTTTTTTTTTTTTTTTTTTTTTTCAGAACCGGGGATTGAACTCAGGCCCTTGAGCTTGCCAGGGAAGCGCTTATTCTAACGAGCCATCTCCCTGGCCCTACATTTTTTATCTATGGAAAACAATAAGGCTCTGGATATGGTGGCACATGCCTGTAGCTAAGGCGTGAGGATCACAGACTTGAGGTCAGCCTCGCCAGCCCTCAAAATGAAACAGAAAATCAGGCTGAGGATTTAGTCAGTGGTAGAGGGCTTCCCTGACAGGAACGAGGTCCTGGGCTTTATCCCCAGTGCCAGAATGAAATAAAACAAGAGCAAAAACTCAGAGGGAACAAACAAGGACTGAATTTTGCTTGTGGTCTTGCTTGTGTGGATTAAGGTGGGGAATACTTTTCAGCACATGTTATGTTAGATGTAAGCACATGCGCAGTTTGCCGTGCCTGGTCATGTGACGTCAGCTTGATTGGATGAAGAGGTTCCTGGAGGGGCGATCGAATCCTGGCTGTGATGCTCACCCCTGTGTTAACCCCTCTTGTTTGTAGCTGAATGAGCTTTTAATTTTTTTCTTTTTTTTGTATTTAGTATGGGGTCTATAGGTCTCACTATACAGATCCTCCTGTTTTCAGCGTCCCCAGCGTTAGGATTACGTGTGTGCACCACCACGCCCGTACTCAGCTGCAGGCTCAGTGCACCTGGCTGCCGGGCTGGCGAGACATGTGGGACCAGGGATCTAACCCTGTTCCCTGCGCTTGCCAAAGCAGGCGCTTAGTCCACGGAGCTATCTCGCCGGCCCTGCAAATATTGTCTTAAGTCTTTGTTTTATAAATGGCTATGTGACAGGTACAGTCCCGCTGTTCAGCGTGGCCTGCAGTGCCACCCTCGTGCAGATGCCTCCCGGAGCCCTTGGTCGCCTGGTGGCTGGCCTGCCTCGCGTGGTCGCGGTCATAATGGAGAGTGCTCTCTCAACTTCACAATGCTTTTCTCCTTGGCTGCTTAATAGAATCTGGACATTTTCTCAGTTATTATCACGTCTTCAGGCAGGTTTCCTTACACTGTAGACAACTTGTTAAAAATCAGGTACATTTTCTATTTTTTCACTGGACAGGGACAATCTATTTTTTTCCATATAGAGTGTTTATGTTTTTATTGCTTAAATTGCTTGCCAGACTTGCTCCTGGCCAGACCAGCTTCTCCTTTCTTTCTCTCTCTGTCTCAGTCTCTCTCTGTCTCTGTCTCTCTCTGTCTCTGTCTCTGTCTCTGTCTCTGTCTCTGTCTCTCTCTCGTTTCACTTAAAATCTAGGAATCCCTTGTTTTATATTAATCAGAGAAAAAAATCTGATTTTGATTTATAGGATATAAGTGTGAAAAGTCAGTTCTGTTAAATTCAGCTTTTATCAAAGCTTCTCCTTGTCTTTTTCTCCACTCACTTTCTGAGCACTGCTAGGCTCACCTGCTCTTATTCTGGTTTAGTTGTTGCTCTTTTCCTTATCTTTGTCTAAAAAAAAAATAAATAGCATGAACAAAATAAAAGGAAAGCAAATCGACTGAGTATCCTGTTACTTGGGCCTATTTAAAGACCTTGTGCTAAATTTCCCGTGGAATGTTTACTCTGGTGGAATTCTAATTTCAGTGCGTATTGCTTACTAAAATTCCACAATGATAGAATATCGATTTTGCTCCCTTATTTCATTTCTGCATGAACTTATCTAATACAGGGAGTGTCATTAGCAACAGTCTCAAATGAGCAGAGCTTCTCCCAGGGCATGTTCCTTGCGAACGATTTAGAGCAAATGAGGACTCATGCTTACCAAGTTTAGCACCCTGTTTGAAGCTAACTGTTGCTGAGACAGGAAATGTGGAGGTTCAGGTTCATTCTGAATGCTGTAGACTGAAGTTCTTCCCTTGGTATGAGGCTTTGAAGGAAAACACGAGTCTGCCATTTATGTACATTTTCACATTTATTCTAAATTTCCAGACGGAAAAATAAATTTCAGTTAATTTTTTTCAGATCTTAGTTCTGTAATAAGCACTTAGTTAAAAATGTTTTTTTTTTCCTGAATATTAAGCATTGTTTAGATTTGTGTTATCAGTCGGTGACACATGAAAAAGCAGGAGCACGCAGCCCCGGCGTGGACACTGTGGGGCTCTTCTAACACACCGTGGTGTGGCTTCTTCCCTTGCCATCTGGGTTAGCATGGAGTCCGCTGGTGTGGGGAACTGTGCTCATATCCATTAGCAGTTGATCGTATTTGAAAAATGTTTAATGGAATGTACATTAGGCGAAGGAAGAGAAAATGCAAGCGCTTGGTAATTTAGTCTGACTTCTAGTGCTCTAATTTATAGGCTTAAGACGGCCCAGTGGGTGCTTCGGTAGAAAGTCATCACTGTTGTGCCGACCTGTGCTGAGGTGAACTGGCAGAGGCGTCCTCGCGAGGCTCTCTGGGAGCATGCTTCGGGGCCTGGTCTTCAGGCAGGACGGCCTCGTGCTTGGCCCCACAGGATGCAGAGCACACGGGCGGCTGGGCCCTCTGTGACGCGGGTCACCCAGACCTCGGTCGGGGCGGGGGGAGCCCTCACTGGGACGCTGGCTCAGCAGCGCCACTGCTGCGCTTCCAGATCATGCTGAGGGACTCATCGTGTAGGGCTCATTTGTCTTTATCCCTAGGTTTTAACCAAATATAGTCCTCTTCTAGAATCCATTTTAAAACAGCAACAAAGAATTGAAATAAGAAAAATAAAATACATTTAATTCTGTAGAATCACTTGTTCATGAAATGAGAGCCTATCATAAAGGAGGAAACCATCTGATCAGCCTTGGCGTCCACCTTGGCGTCCTCCCTCCCCATAAGTAATGTACAGTACACATAGCTGGATGCATGAAGCCTACTTTCTGTTACACCCAGCTCATAATGTCCTACATGCATATACACGTTTCAGTAAAAAGCATATTCATAAGAACACTTTATAGAGGGTAGAAATAACCTCCAAAATAAACTAATCAGATGAAAAAAGTCTTTGACTCCTTGTTGTTCTTTTAAATAAGACTGGGCTTTAGACACGTGCATGTCACCTAAGTGCTATGCTTACCACGCTAACACTGGGTGGGGTCCTGCAGTGTGGCATGAGTTGTGTACAGTGAAAATCAGAACAATGCCTCTTCTGAATCACACGCCAGTTAGGGCAGGTTGTGGCGGTCATGGCCTCTCGTTTTGTTTAGAAGCATCTGCAAAATTCAAGTACATTCTTGTCATTTAACAGGTGACATGAATTGCTACAGAGTGTCAGGTGCAGATGCGGTACTCAGGTGCTGACACTTCCAGTGTGAGCTGTGTCCTCCAGGCCAGGGCTGGGTACTGGGTTGCCCATCACCTGGGGAACCTGCCTGTGACTCTGCCCCGTCATGAGCGGGTTCTCCGACACTGTCCCAGAACCACACAGCCAGGACTTGTGCGCAGTATCTCCACGCCATGCTGAATTCCTAGGTACCCACTAAGTTTGCACTTGGCAAGCACAAATCCTCAGCAAAATGAGTAGCGGAGCTGTGTGGGTTGGTAATATGATTTTTTGTATTAAGAAGCATCTTGAATTCTGAAACAAATGTGAATTTCCCCCAGATCCTATCTTGGCCTGACTTCCTAGTTTCCCTGGTGTTTGTGCGTGACTTTGCTAGTGTGGACCATTGACTGGCTCTGATTTGTAACGTCAGGGCTTGCGGACAAGTTGGAACAACATTCGGTTTCTAGGAGTCTTTATGATTTTTAATGGGCTAGACTGCTAAATAGTCATAAGACTTAGTAAAACAATTGGCAGGAAAAATTAGGATTTCTCTGGGAGATTAATGACCATTATAATTTTTCTTTGGATTGTTCCACACTCTGTCTCTGGTCTTAATGAAAACCAAGTGAAAACAGTGAGCCAAAGTCTAGAATCGGTGCTGGTACTTTTACAGTATGGCCAAAAATACTCTGGTGTAGATTTGAGTCTCTAGTTCTTCCAGTGGTTGATTAGTTCATTCATTCACTTAATGAATCCATGCATGATATCCCAGGCGCAGGGGGTCAGCGAAAATAAAGCTTTTATTTATCTTGGAGCATCATGCAGTGCAGAAGGAGTGGCAGACGTGTCAGCCCACAGCCACCCCACGGGGCAATCATAGCACATCAATCATGGCAGTGGCTCAAGTGGAGCGACCTGCTTTTCTTGGATAGGAGAGATACTGTCACAAAAGGGACGTTTTTGAAGGAACAATGGGATTTCCTGTGTGGATTGAGCAGGAAAGTGTATTTCGAAGAGATAAAATAATCTGCAAATGCATAAAGGCAGGAAGCTGCCTGTTGCCTCACGCATTGGTTGTGGCTCACAGTGGCAGAGTGTGGCGTGCTGGGGTCAGGGAACAGGTGAGACGCACTTGGGCGATGGACCCAGAGAAGCATGAGTGGCTCAGGCACAGCCAGCACTGGACACCAGACAGCTGAGTGTTTGGAAGCCTGGAAGCACACGAAAACAGGTGGTACCTCCAGGTATGACTTCTTGAAAGACCACTCGTAGAACAAAATAGGACAGGACAAAAGGGACCCAGGGGAGGCACAAGAGGGCCAGCTGGAAGGAAAATGCAGAGACCCAAGAGGAGAGGAGGGCACATCACGGCCACCTCTGCAGCTTGCTGCACGGCGTAGGCTGCTCGCTCCCGAAGTAACAGAGGGGAGAAGGCGATCGGCAGGTGGTGCGCATGAAACGCTTGGGAGCCAAGCGGCGGCTCTCACACCTATCAGGGCCACGTCTTGGGCAGAGCAGAGCTGGGAAGGCCATGCTCATGGTCAACCCCATCTGGACTGGCCAGGGAAGCCCAGTCCCTTCAAATGTCAAGTTTTCCACTGAGGCAATTTTAGACCAGGAACACCAGGCTGGGGTACATAAAAGATAATGACTCGTTAGAAGAACATAATGTTAATAAGATAAATTAGGGTGGTGAATTTTAAGGGTCTTGGTGCACTGTAAGACAGGACATGAACCTTGGATGTTGCTATGGTTTTCCATATGCTAACAGAGTTTGGGCGCTAGCCCGGTCACCAGGAGGAACAGGTGCACTTGTCCTGTGCCGCAGCCCTGGAGCCCAAGCTGTACTGAAATCATGTCTTGTCACTGATTCACTGAACAAGAGTAAGTCCAGTTAGGCACATATCGTGACAAGCTAGGGATGTGGTTCAGGGGTGGAGTGTGTGCCTAGCATCCACAAAACTAAGGTCTCAATTCATATCCTAGAAAGTAACAAATAAACAAATAAAGTAAAGGTCATTAGCATCAGCTGTGTGTATAAAGAACAGAACTCAAGTGTGCTTGACTATTTGGTAAATTTTCAATTTAGGCAATGCTTCTGGAGTCCCTGTTACATATTTTGGGGGGAGTTGGCTCTGGGAACTCAATTGTGCATGAGTACCAGGTCTGATTTCTCTTAGTTCTTGCTTTGGTGAGGAAGATAAAGATTAGCAGGAAAACTCAAGGACATAGAATAAGGGAGCAAATGCTGTGTGTGGGCTGTCAGAGCTAGGTGGGTGGGAGA
>NW_004524615.1:5460454-5461371 GCF_000260255.1 Octodon degus
GGCTGCCCAGGGAGTTCTACTGGTTAGGACTCACACATGTCTCATGTGAGTGACGGTGGAAATGCACACAAGTGGTGGAGCAGAGAGATGGATTGAGCGGGTGCTGGCAAGAGTTGGGAGCTGATACGTGTGGGGGCTGAGAGCAGGAGGGGTGGGAGGGCAATGGCAGTCCCAGCTTGGGCACAGGGTGCAGCCACACACAGTGACCTGAGCATCTCTTGTTATGTGCTCAAAAGGTACTACGTCATACTCATTTTGACTTACATTTTCATAAGAGATTCATTTTTGGTGAACAGGTAATATAACAAAATGCTCTTTCTGGTTCTCTAATGTGAAAGAAAACAATGTATGATAGAAACACAGGAAGACAAAAGCGAAGTAGTGACATTTACTGGGGAGGATAACATGGCAGAAAGCAGGTTTGGCAGGAGGGTGAAGAGTTCACATGTTGAGTTGGAGGCTCGTGAGTCAGCAGGGGAAATCGGGTTGGCCTGAGATGGGGTGGGGAGAAAGGGAGAAAAGGAGGGACTCAGGGTCTGCTGCGTGCTAACTGCATTCTGTGTCATATGATAACATTGGTCTCATCCATGAAAACTAGTAACATAGAGTCAATGTTTATTTTTTTAAAAAATGTATTGTAGTAAAGAACACGTCGCCATTCCTCCCCTCAAGGTCCTCCCTATCACTTCCAGCACCCTTATCCCGTCATCCTTGACACTGTCCAAAGTGATTCTACAAGTCTCCTGTCTTGGATGCCTCTTCATGGCTACCTTCATCTCCTGACTCATTCAAAATATTTATGGCAATTTTGTGAAATGAAAGCATTATGGTGGGTCCCCTTCCACTTTATTTATTTTTTTTCCATAATTTTATTGAGAAACAAATAGCAATGAGACAGTTTCAAACCAAATTGGTAG
>NW_004524615.1:5462271-5494660 GCF_000260255.1 Octodon degus
TTAAAACTTGGCCTATCCTGCAGAACTCATTTTTCATATATTTGTCTATCAATGGGTGATTATCAATGGAAAAGGTTTTCTGATAGAAAAAAAGTAATAAATATATTTGAAGATGTCTAATTTCTTATCTACAGACTTGATTTTTTCTTTTGCCTGAAATATACAATTAAACAAACTTATTCAAAACCTTCAAAATTTTGTATTTTAATTTGATTTAAAGTTCATTTTAGTCTTTTGAGCTGCAAAATAATTCTTGAAACAACGCCAGGTATATTAGGTTAAAAATCAAATGATCGCTTTCAGGACTAATACTGTAAACAGCAGTGGCATACTCTTTTATCCTTTTTATATTAAATTGGCTATTGACATGTCTTAAGTACTTGCTTTTGACTTCGGTTTATCTTGGAGAGTTCATCGTTGTGCGGATCGCTTCCCCAAATCTACTGATTTTCGCTGCCTGCCGCCTGTAGCTTCTTCCTCGCCTCCGAGGGTGCGCCTTCCTTCTGCGGGGCCGCCCGCCACGGTTCGCACCGGAGACTCCAGCCGCCAGCTTGCTCTTGGCCTGCGTAAGGAGCTCCCAGACTCACAGCTGCCTCCAAGAAAGTTCTTCCAGTTTTGTAGGATGAAATGAGCAAATGGAGAAGAAAAAGACAAGTAATTTAATACACATGGTGATAAAATATACGGTGGGATTAGTTAAATACAGCAAAGGCAATGCAAATAACCGATGCATTTCCGAAGATACGCACGTCATTAAGATTCAGGGAAATGTAAACTGACACAAAAATATGTAAAAACAAAAATCACTAGAACCTCTAGATGCCAATTTTCACCCATGAGTCGACAAAAAAAGAGCCCTATTCATGATATCCCACTGCGGTAGAAGTGTGCCGAAGGGGTAATCCTTACCATTACTGGCAGGACTACACCATTTTGAGAATTTGTCAGTATTTACTAAAACTAAAGAGTATAAATCATTTGACTTAATACCTAGAAGTTTTGGGAAGTGAATGACACAGTGAGTATATCCCCAATTTGTGTATTGATAAAAACAAAACCAAACATAAATATCAGTAAATATCAGAAGCACTGGCAAGGAGGGTAAGGAACATCTATCTCAGCATGTTAATATCCTTCCTGCTCCGCATATATGGTATTTTCCTGTACTGTTTAATGTGCCCTTTTGAAAGGCATTGGCAGGTCCTGGCATCTTCACATCAGCTGTGCGTGTACCCAGCTGTGCCCCTAAAGCCCTGTGCATGCAGACGCAGGACCTTCGGGAGGCGCTTCGGTGGTGGGCTGTAGCTGACTCGCTGCTAGCAGGAGCTGGAGGCACTGGTCACTGTGGGTGACCCTGAAGGCTTCGTCTCCCTTCCTGGCTCCTCCCTGGACCTCTGCCTCCTGTCTGCTATGCCCCTGTGCTATTTGCCCTGCCTCGGAGCCAGCCGACCATGGACTGAAGCCTTTGCAAACTGTGAGCCAAGACAGATCTCTTCTCCTTTAAGCTGTGAACATTGGCTGTTGGGTGTCACCGGTGGAGTGTGACCAAGACAGCATCTGTTCAGAAGGCAAACACGTGCAGTGTGTACACTGACCGGCAAAGTCGTCATGCGAATCCTGCCCATTGGCTCAAGAGGCTGCTGGTGTGAGATACCCTTGTGTGGGCTGCGAAGGGTCAGCCTGGGGCTCTGGACCGAGGTGACGCCTGTGGGAATCATGACTGCGCCTGTGCTACAGGATGCCTGCAGCACCAGGGAGCACGGGCAGGTCAGTGGTGGCCTAGCACCCCCGGGCGTTCGGAAGATGGTGGGAGCATGGGTTGTGGGGCCCGAGGCAGCGCCTGGACTCTGAGCTGTGGGGTGGGGAGCAAGGCGGCTGAGAGCAGGGCAGCTGGGAGGGGGCTGCTGGCAGGCGCTGGCCTCAGGCGGGGCATTGGACGTGAGCACTGGAACAGGCGCTCCGGAGTCACCGCAGCGTAATGCAGAGATCTGGGCAGAGCCTGCTGTGGTGTTTGGAGGGTCCTCTCGGGTCTCTGCTTCAAGTCAGGAAACGGACTCACACGGGCTTAGACATCACAAACGAAGTTTCAGCTATTGCACAAGTTAAAAAAAAATTAAAGAAAAAGAAAGCACAAAAAACAAAATCCCCAAACATAATAGCAGGGTAATAATGGTTAGTTCACTGCATATTGTTTTCATTTTTTTGATAGGACAAAATACCCATTAGAAATGATACAGAATTTCACTAAACAAAATGATAGGAATTCAACAATATTCCTGTGGCCGTCCAAACAAGCCACAATGAAATGGGTGGCTTGAATCAAGCCCACCTAGCGTGAGACAGCTCTGGGAACCAGAAGTCTGAACTCAGGCCTGGCTCGGGGCCAGCTTCCTTCTCCTACCCACTGGGGCAGCATAAGGGGCCCTGCAGGCAGAGGCCCACGGCCCTGGGCCACCTTCCCCTGGGTGGGCGGCTCTGTGCCCACTCTGCGCACTCGCTGCGGCTCTGTGTCTTTTCTCCAGGACACTGGTGATTGGGCCCAGGCTGCCCTGACCTGGAAGCGTTCTCCCTTCCCTCCATGCTATCTGGGGTGCCTCTGTTTCCAGATCAGGTGCCACTCACAGGCATCAAGGGCTGCACTGCAACCTGCCCACTGCAGGGCGCCATTCAGTCCCAGCACTGCAGCAAGCCAGAGGTCAGTGGCGCCGCATACCTGGCCTGGTCACAGGTGGCCGTGGCTGTGAAGAGTGACGTTCTAATATCCATGTTTCTCTGAAAGGAGACCCTTAAGGAAAGCTATTGATCGCTAGACACAATGCAGAGAACTGAGTGCAGCAACAGGGCACCATTGTCATCCACAGCTGGCAGTGTGTATGTTTCACTTGAGAAGAGCAGAAACTTCAGTGGAAATGAACTCATAAAGGCTTGGCTTGTACAGACGGTGTTTTCAGCAAGTACACAGACACAAACCGAGCACACAGCCTGGATGCAGAAGCGGACATCCGGACACGTGGCCCTGACCCAACCCAAGCAGTGAGAGTCACTCAAGGAGCACAGAAGCAAGCCATCCAGCTGCTGTCCACTCACACTGGGCAGGAAGGGCAGCAGCCCTCAATGAGGAGGATGGACGTACTGCTGCAGGAGCCCAGCAAGTGCCTCTGTGCACCACCAGCGGGAGATAAATCCTGCCTCTGCCTCCGTATCTGCACCTGATCTCCAGTCTGTCTCTGTGTCAGCATCTATGTCTGCATGAGCACCTGTATCCGGATCTACAGACTGTGCATTTGTATCTACCAGCACGAGCACGTCTGCATGTGTATCTATACCTAGATCTGCACTGGTGTTTCCTTTTTTAAAAAAATTGTGGCACTGGGGATTGACTCAGAGCCCTGCACTTGCCAGGCAAGTGCTTGTTCTACTGAGTTACTCCCCAGCCTTTGCACTGGTATTCCTAAGTTCTAGATTTAGCATTTCTTAACCAAAACTTTTTAGCTTCTTAATGTCCCGTATAACATTGTTTGGAATGCTTAAAAGTGATGTCTTAGTTACATGCCTCATTGCTGAGACAAATGCCCAACACCCACACACTAAAGGAGGAGAGGTTTATTGGGGCTCAGAGTCTGTAGAGGTCTCAGCTCACAGTTGCCGGTTCCAAGGCAGGGTAGCATAGCAGAAGCACAGGCTGCAGGAGAAACAGCCCATGGTGTGGCACGCAGAAGGCAGTGAGCAGCAGCAGCACAAGGGCCAGCGGGGCACGGCAGCAGCAGCAAGCCTGCTTCTTTTTCTATCTTTTTAGGTCCTACCTAGGATACAACCATCTTGATTGGCGTCACTAATCTGCAGGATGAGGCTTCTGTCACCACACACTGGATCCACAGTCACACCCCAAATCTTGCTCCCATCAAAACTCCCCACTACCACTGCATGAGGCTTTCTGGCGACATCTAGACACAAGCTGTACACTTGGTACCTGAGTGTAGAGGTGCTCTTCCTAAGCTGCAGTGCGTGGCTGTGTTTGCCATGGGGTCTGGTGCATCTGCAAATCCTACCATGACCACTTTCACTATGCTTTCCTCTCTACCCTGCTCTCTTACTTCCCCCCAGATCCTCTTCCCATCTCCAAAGAGCTGACATCGCCTTTCTACCCACTCTGTGTGTATTTTCTTTAAATTATTTGTGCTTTGGGTTTCTCGCACTAGAGAAACCATACACTATTTTAACCTCCTTTGATTTACTTCACTTAGCATTATGCTGCCCAGAGCTGTCAATTTTTCTACAAATGACCCAATTTATCCTTCTTCATGGCTGAGTAGTGCTCCATTGTGTTAAAAAAAAAGACCCCAAGTTTAACAGTGTGATTTTTTTTTTTTGAGGAACTGGGGATTGAACTCAGACCCTTGTGCTTGCTAGGGAAGCACTTATTCTACTGAGCCATCTCCCCAGGTGTCTAACAGTGTGATTCTGTTCCTGCCCCACTGTCTCTCTTTCACATTGCTTTAACTAGTAGTCTTCTCTCCAGGCAGCATCCCGACCTCCCCACATCAGTGCTGTGCTTGTGGAAGGGACAGCATGGCCCACAAGAAGACATAGGCGAACACAGCTTCTCTAATATGGATCCAGGGCCAGGCCGGTCCCGAAAGCAGAAGTTGATTAAGAACTGTAATAAGACCCAAGATGCCGGCGGAAATCGCAGACACTGTTGCATTGTTAGGAGTTGCGCTAGGCCCTCGTACCCTACTTGTGCTGTCTGAGAGACTGCTGCAACAGTCACTCTCGGTTCCCCGCTTTAGATGAAAAAGCAAAGCATTGTGCTCAGCTTCATTTAGCTTGTTACAAAAGAATGAGGAGATCAAGCCAGGTCCGACTCCTGCAGAGCCCAGGAGTTTGCAAGGACTCTGTCCTGGTCCCAGCACTGGGGCGAGCAGCCAGCCCTCGAGGAGTCAGGGTCATGGTTAGGAGCGGGCGGTAGAGGGAACTAGAAGCAGGGAGGCCAGGGGAGTGAGAGGCTGCAGTTTTACTGACCATGAGAGATCCTAAGCTCTAGTAGCCCGTCACACACACACACACGCATGCACGCACGCACGCATGCACACACGCATGCCCCTCCAGAAGTGTGGTGGAGAACCTGGAATAGAGAGCAGCATTCGTGTGCTCAGAAGAGACGACCACCTACAGCTGTAGGAAGCAGAGAGTTACAAGTGTTAACATGTGCGACCTGCCTCTGTAATTCTCACAACAAGGCCCTCTGTGTCCACCACTCCCTTGGGCCATGGACAGTGAAAGGCGGACCTACGCTTGCAGTGCCAGGGGCCTGTTCCAGGTTGTAACCAGGATGCCCTTGGAAATCACCCAGGGCTTCGCGAGCCTTCGCTCTCTGTTCCTTTTCTTCCTAAACGCTCTTGGGTGCCTTGCTTCCATCTCTGAAGCAGAACGTGTGCTAGCTGCTGTGAATCCCTG
This sequence comes from Octodon degus, assembly GCF_000260255.1. Taxonomy (NCBI): domain Eukaryota; kingdom Metazoa; phylum Chordata; class Mammalia; order Rodentia; family Octodontidae; genus Octodon; species Octodon degus. Next base: position 5,467,729 of record NW_004524615.1, read on the forward strand.
GGACAGCCCCATCTCCTTACTCGTGATGGGCTGCTCCCAGACTGCGCTATGCTGTTCTGCGTTGTGAGCGTCCACTGAAATAAGGAGTATGAAAAGGGTTTGGAGTAAGAGACCAGCCAGCCAGAGTTGTGCTGAGGACACCACAGCTGGGGACTGGCATGCTGGCTGTCTCCCCCGTCACCTCCACTCTTGTACCTACGGTATTTCTGGAGTCCACGGCAATTCTGCAACCTTGGTGCTCATTCATACTTTTAAATATGCTCATAAAGCATTTTGAAGTTTAGCAAGCAATTTTTACCATTGGCAATAGCAGTAAAGAGAAGTGTTAAAATCACGGGTAGGAGGCATTTATGAACGCGTGTGAAGTCCCAGCATCTGGTGCAGGCTGCGCTGCTGGCTTCTCTGGAAATGCACACGGAGCCAGGCCTTGGAATTGAGATCGCCACTGATCGACTTATCGGTGTGGCTCTTCCGACTAGTGACTGTTTTCCGAATCCTTGGATGAATTGCCCCAGTTTTGCAATTGGGATTGCTCCTCTATCTCTATTTTCTCTCTGAGCTCTAGACTAACAGATGGCCAGATGGAGAAGTTAGACAGTGGAGGAAGAAGTTTGTGTGGCATGAGATCCGTTTTCAATTTGTAATATATGATTGTATCTCAGCGTCATTTTGGACTTTGGCCCCCTGCAGAACTCCAGAGCAGTGGTGAAAGGATTGAAGGGCTGCCTGGGGTCCTCTCCACATCCAGGGTGCAAGCAGACAAGGGGAAGGGGAGGATGGGCCTCTCTCTCTCTCTCTCTCTCTCTCTCTCTCTCTGTCTGTCTGTCTGTCTGTCTCTCCCCTTCCCCCTTCTTTGTCTCTCTGTCTCTGTCTCTGTCCCTTTCTCTTTCTGTCTCTCTTGCTCTCTTTTTATTTTTTTTCCACATTCTATAGGGATTCAAAGTTTAAAATGTCAACATTTGTTGGAAAATACCTGTTCCATGTTATGTCTAAGGCGTTTGATATTCAGACAGATAGTGATGTTAAGCTCAACTGCCTAAATTGTAGTGTAATAATATCATTAAGCTTCTCATTTGGAGGGTTAACAACTGAAGTTTGCAAATCAAAAAATTAGAGAAAAAGAAGGGCTACCAGGACAGTCAACATTTTGGCCCTAGTCCTTCAAGGTCAGTGAGGACTCAGGACATAAGAGAACCTGTAGTGTAACATCCTGTAACTCAGTGATGTCTCTCTGTCTCTGTCTCTACTTTCCTCTCCTCTCCTCTCCTTTCATGTCCTCTCCTCTGTTCTCCCCCTTCTCCCCCTCCACCTCTCCTTTTCCCCTGGACTTCAGCCCTGCCATAGAACACTTAGAATTGGAATTCCTAAAAGGTGCTACATCCATATAGCAATTTCCATGGCAAGAGTAAGAGGTGTTTGGAGTAGATTTAATGTCAGCAATAACACAAATCTCTCCCATAGCACCCGTGAGTAGAACTAGTTGATGATACACAGAATTTATGACCTGGGAGACCATTTATTTCTAATAAAATTAGAAAACCCAGGCACTACTTTGGGATTTTGGAAAACTTTGCTGCTCAGTTCTGAACGTTGAAATATGTGAGATATGGAGAGTATCATTTCACAATGAAACAATGAATTAATCTGAATCCTTGAGCCACAGCCAGGAGAAAGAATATTGAAAACTGAGAAGTCACCCTCAGGGGCCATGTAAAATCACTGCCTTATTTTGGGAATATTCAAATGCCCTTCTGGATATATAAACAACTTAGCTGTCTTTTTCACGTCATCATTTTAGTCTGATATGGTGATAAATAACTGGCCAGGATCGTGAACTGAGGGTTTATCTCTGTGCTGAGGGCTGCACTTTGGTGCCACTTCAGTTTCCTGCAACCCCCCTCTTTTTTAGGTGACATAATTCCTCCCTCACAGATGAGAGGACAGGGAAGATAGATTGCTGGCTCAAGGTCACACAGCATGTGGAGCAAGAGCTGGGATTCAGAGCTAGGTGCCTAGATGGTTTCAAAGTCTAAACTCTAGAATGCTATGAAATTGGTATTGGCTGAGAAATTGTTATCATGGTGGTGCTGCTTCTGGGCCATATATTTGAAAAAGAATCTTTGAGAATATCGCACATCCAAACAGAGGTGAAAGAGATGGCGACCATTTGGAAGCCAAGTGGCAAAAGAAGTAGAGCTGAAATTTCTGCTGTTAACAAAGTTCAGGAGAGAGATACTTAGGAAGACAATATGGCTTTGCTAAAATACTTGGAGCACTGTCCTGCATGAGGGGGACAGTGTCTGTGGATCCAAAAGATCTTAGTTGACAGGTGAAAGAGGCAACTTTGATCTTGAGGAAGTCCAAGCTTTCTGAGGGAACTTGCCCAGCCCTGGAAAGAGGAGGAACGAATCACCGGTGACTGCGATGACTGCTTCCAAGAGTGCTGAGGAGAAGATGGGTAGTTAAGTGGGAGGGTGGCCCGGCGCATTCCCATACACGTCAGCTTCTGACTGCGTATGTGCCAGTCCATAACACCTCGATGTAAGTATGTTCACCTACTTCTTTTATTTACGATGGGGCAAGACTAGGTGACCTGGAAATGTCGTGCTGGAATGCAAAGGACTCTAGAGGACTTCCGGTCTGTTTGGCCATTTTGCGTAGGGTTGGCCTCATATTTATACTTTCCATTAAAGTACACTAGGACAATTCTGGTCACTGATTTTCTTGGACATTCTGCTTCTGAATTCAAAGAAAAATAAATGTATGCTGATTTTCATAAGGCTAATGTTACTCTTAATGGATGGGAGATTTCTGACTAGATGTTTAATACGTGGAAAGAAGCGAGTGTGGGTTTTCCCCAGATGGTAATGCGGATGATTGAGTTGTGACAGACTATCAGAAAGGACCCAAAATATGGGTGATTAATTGCTGAAGGAAAGAGTTTTTCCTCAAACTCTGAATGTCACTGAAGTGGGTATGAATCAGTAGTGTTGGTGTATTAATGTAGGCCTTTGAATATATGTTATGAATGTATACAGTAACTTTTAAAATGAATGTGATGCTCAGAACTTTATTAGAGCCTAAAAAGACTGACATCCTGAAAACTGTTGGGCAAGTTCTGGGGAGAAGAAATGGGGGGATATCATATTAATGTGATTTTATTAGCTCAGGAAATCTTGTCATGGTCTTCCCCTGGAAAACTAGAGATCCTGATGATTCAGGCTACTGATTCACAAATATGACACTTTCAGTTACAATCACTTGATTTGCTGCTGCCAGGTATATATATGTTGTAGTTAGGGCTTTTAAGGGAACAGATTTAATACAAGACACATAATTTATAGGTTTATTTTATAACATTCACCCAGTCAAATGCAGAAGAGTTTTGGAGATCTGTTGGTGAACTAGAGACCTGAAGAGTCCGGCTGGGGCCCCCGATCCCCTGTGAATGTCCTCTACAAGTCCAGCTGGAGGCCGAGTGCTCACAGCAACGTTCCATGCATGTCTGTATCAAGGACCTGCCCTGGGAAGGCCCAGTGGCCAGTGGTAGACACTAGGAAGTCTGGGCTAGCAGAGTGAAGGATTTGAGCTGCAGGCTGAGGGATCTGAACTGGAGTTAGGAAAGCATGTTCAAGGTGTCCCCAGGAGAGATTATCAGCCATCTTTGGTGACAGTGAGGTGCCAGAGCTCCTCCTCCAATGATAACAACTGAGTTTCTAGCAGGAAAACCAGCAGCAATCCTCAGGTGGCTCTTTCATGCCCAGAACCATGCTGCATATTTTTAACTTAAGTTGACCATTAGTTAATCTACCACCATATGATCCTTCCCACTGTTACTCTCTAGAGATACAGTTGCCTCCCCCTGCTCAGGTTTCCAATGGAATAAAGTCATGGCCCACTCTTGTTTCGGAGTAACAGTGATGTGATGTCTTTTTAGGGATTGCCCTATCTCCCACGGCCTCCTGTTCATGACAATAGGAAGTCCAATGCTGACTGAAGCACAGGCTGGGTACACTTCAAGGTGGCTGCAAGGATGGCATTCCCACTTAGATTTTCTGTTGACTCTGAGCCACCAGTGCACATGTGCTCATGAATTTTGTTCCAATGCCTACACTACCTTTCCTTGTTAACAGATCTTAGTGGAGTCACCCCTGTCCACATTACCCACTTGCATGAGCTTCACGTATCAAAGTAGGTGTTGGGACGGCCCTGTGCAGCTCTGTCTGAGTGGTTTGTGTTGCTGCTAATTGATGTGTGGTTAACGAAAGCTCAGTTTCACCCAACTCCCTGCCTTATACTTACACAATGCACCAAGTGTACACATACGTGATAGTAATAGGCATACACATTTCTATAGGAGACAGCCATTCAAATGGTCTTTCAGATTTAAAAAAAAATATTATTCAAAGTGACTGTGTATCCACAAAACAAAGAAGGTACTGACATGAATTTTCTTCACTTCTTCAAAAGCCATCCCTCCTCATTTTAGCACAGGAACTATTACGCATTTGTTGTACCAATATCAATCAAGCACTTGCTGAACATGTTCTATTCATAAGTCTAATTGAATGCATCATGTTTAATTTTTTTTTACAAAAAGTGGAGATCAAGGTGGTCATCTAATACGACAGGTGCCCTTAAAGCAAAGGCCTGTGCTCCCAGGGCCACCTCGCCCTTTATTCTCCAACTCAGCCTAGGTTGTAATTTCCTTCCACCCTTTCTGCTGCCTCAAGGAAGACCCCAATCAGCTTCTCAGGTATATCTAAACATCCTCTCCAAACTCCACCCTAATGAAAGGCCATAAAATCTTCAGCCTCCCTTTGTCTAGCTGAGAGAAAAAATTCCTCATCCTTCCCAGCGTTCTCTCCCATGTCCTCAAAGAAAATAAAGCCCTTTCCTTTTTTTTTTTTAATGGAGATAAAAATGAGGACCTCACACATGCCTAGCAACCTCTCTACTGCTGAGCTACACCCTGAGCCTTGTTTCAGGCAAAGATTTAGGATGACTTGTTGGGTACATTGCTGTCCTTACTTTATAGACAGGAAGGCAGGTGGCAGGCTGAAAATCCGAGCTAGCATGAGCACCAGGGCATAAAGCAAGGTCTTTGTCTGTAGCCTGTGCTCTTATTCACCAAGGACAGTGGACGTCCACGCACTTTTTGGCCTTGTGACCTCATGGACAAATGTCAACACTCTTTATAGATAACTGTGTTCTCACCAGAGGCACAGAGTGATGTCTCCCAAAGTGCTCTGTAGGCTTAATGCATAGAGGACAACCTGGCCCTGCCCAGGGAGGGGACCCAGCCTCTTTCCCAGAGATCCTGGTTCTCTCCGGCACCTGCGCAGGAGAAGCTGGGAGCCTTTAGTGTGTGTTTCTTTGCATTGGTTCCCCCTTTCCCCCTCCATCTGGAGAATTGGGAGAACTCCGGGGTTTTCTTTGTCCTCTCCACTGACACTTTTGGCCAGAATGAGCTTGGGCACAACAGCTTTTAAAAGTTTTTTCTTTTCCTGTCGTGTAGCGATCATCTCGACCTGCTGTTGTAAATGCCCTCCTAGCTCAAGAGGTGGTTCGCTCGGCAGCTCTGAGTTTCTTTTCCTTCCCCTTCGTCGGGAGTCTGGCTGCTCCTCGTGTGTTAGTGTGGCTCTAGTCCTGCTCTCACGCAGCTGCTTCCCCTCAAGATTTCCGTCTCCTCGCCGTCATCTCACCCTCCTCACCATGTGACAGAGCCAGTGTTCTTGTCTCATGTCACTGATTATGTTTTCTGTGCTGTGACTTCTGCTGGGACCTTTTCCTCCGTGAACTTTTACTCTGTTGCTAATATCCTCCCAGCTTCCTCGTTCTCATTCTCCTGTCTCTGCTTTCCACCCCACTCTTACTTCCTTGGCTCTCTCCACTATGCATTCTGCCCAGGCTGTAATACACTTTCCCAAAATCTTGTGTCATCTCTGTTTAAAGGCTCTTATTTGAATTTGAGCCATTAGAGCCATTCCCTACATTTTCTGTGTTTTTATAGACCTTATATTTATTTTAACTCTTTATGTATTGTATTAGCTAGCCACTGCCATGACAGTACTGTGTAACAAATAGCTCCAATGTCTTGTTGGCAAATATCAATGTCAAATATCAAATTCAATGGCAAATATCAATTTTTCCTGCCCATAATACAAGTTTTTTTTTGGTGCAGAATACCTTTTTAAATGGAATATACAGTGAATGATTAGAAGTGTTGTTTGTTTGGTATAGAGTGATAGTGGCAGTGATAGTTGTTGAGAGTGGGAAAAGTTCTTGAGTCATTTTTAAAAACTTCCTGCATGATGAGGGAAAGGGTGGTGAGCCCGCAGTGTGTCGTGAGCACAAGGCAAGAGGGGGGGTCGACCTACCGCATGCCTAAATATTTGAAATTTTGAGGCACACACACTTAAGGGGTTAAATAAAAGGCGGCATATTGTCTCTTCATGACAAACAGATCTTCAGAGTGCCGTGGAAACCACGCCCGCATTGCGGCTTTCTTACCCTGATGACATGAGATCAGACCTCACGGCACCTGCACGTCTGCACGTCTAGTGAGGGGCCAGTCATGCGTGACAAGCGCAAAGGCGTCCCACAAGCTGCGCGCATTCGTTATGTACCAGGAAGATTTTTCTTGACTTAAATCAATCAGAATCATGTTTTTTAATATAATATAGAGTTTTATGATTTTTTCTATTGAGAAAATGAAGAGCTAAAAGGGTAATTGCACAAAATGAATATATTTTGTCAAAATATAAAGATTGCAAAAGGGAAAGTTTCAGTTATTTAGATATTTTTAAATGACTTCGAACAATTCAAACTTAATCACTGAATGTCATGAAAAGTATAAATCCCAAGTCATGAAAATAAAAATGATGGAGCTTGCGGGTTGGCTCAGTTGTTTAAAGCGCCTGCTTGGGCAAACTCAGTCAGGCACAGGGGTCTGTGGCTGCATCCCCAGCTCCACAAACAGCACCGGCCCTGCCCTTAAGGCAGCCTGAGCCAGCCAAAAAAGAGAAGAAAAGAAAAAAATGTTAAATAAACTTGCTTAAATTAAAGGTATAACATTTGAAAATTTACATTTAATTGCTTACAAGTCCAGTGCGTGCGCGCGCGCGCACACACACACACACACACACACACATTCTTGAGCAATTTGAATTGTTTCTCAGTGCGGATTCCTTGGCTGCCATGTCCATGTGTATGGGAACAAGCAACAGTTTTTGTTTTGTTTTGTTTTGTTTAAACCAAGTTTGCACATTTATGTCTAGTAATCTAAACAACTAACTTGAAAATAACATCATGCGATACACCAACCATTGTCAAATTCCTATTATTTTGTTCAGTGAAATTTGTGGCATTTCTAATGCAGTTTCATTTTTTATTATTATTTTGTATTCTTTAAAAAATAAAAATAAAAATAAATAGATGAAAAAAAAGAGCTGCGCTTTGCTGCAGAGGCGTGTGCGGCCTGCGCGCGTGGGTGGAGGCGCAGGCCCCGGGACACAGGCTCCCTTCCCGGCTTCCTAATGGCTGCTGCCTCCGCCCGTCTCCTGCACCTCCAAGCTCTGCCTGTCTTGGCTGTGGCCAGAGCCACACCTCACAGTTCAACCCGGCACCCCGGCAGAATGGATTAGTTTAAAACAACATGGACTGGGAGGAGCGAAGCAGAGAGAAGGGACCTGGGTGATGTAACTTATGGGGACCAGCTCTGCTGAAGACCCACTCGCATAGGTTGTTCTCTAAGCTAGCTTGCTTTGTGGATTTATGAAATGCAGGACCTGTGGCCGGAGTCTGTTTTCCACCTATTTTCCTGATTGGCAGCAAAGCTGGGTGTCTCGGTCAGGGAGCAGGCAGGCGAGAGGTGGAACGCTCCTTACTACCTTCCTGTGCTACCGTGATTGTGACTAGGGCAGATAATTATGCATCTATGGAAGAAGTAACAATTTTGAAAGAAAGACGATGATTATGTATTGAGCATTTGCTCTTTTTAAAATATAGGAGTAGAGATTCTTTAAAGATGCCACATTACTGTTTTCTTCGGAAATATTAAAGCTAGTTTATAACGGCTTCAGCATGGCCTGATACGCAGCGATGTGTACTCGCGCTTTTGTGGGGAAGATTCCCAGAAGCGCGATGCTCGGTTGTTTGCCCTTCACATTACTTCCCTGTTTCCGGTCAGTGCTCGGCGAGCAAAGCAGCAGGAAATGACTAGACAGATGTTCTGAAGAACACTGAGAGACCCGAGTCAGTTAGCTGCCGAACTAGCTGGCCACGCCCAGGAGCCAGGGAGGTGAAGACCCGGAGCGTTTTCCCAGGTAAAGGGCAGCAATTAGTGTGCAGGGGTCGTCCATCTAGTCGTGTCTGTTGTTTCATGTGTCTGTTTTGCAGCTTCCAGGTTATTGTCCAGTTAGGGTGCACATGCAGCCGTCTGTTTTATTCATTTCTAGCTGAATTGCTATTTTATGCAAATGTTTTACGTAGAGTCTTTTATAAGGAACACTCTCCTCTGCCTACCATACAGCACTTCAGTCATTAACACCTCAGCTGTTCTCAACAGAAAGTCAATTCCAATTTTTTTTTTTTTTTTTTTTTGCGCGGAGCCAGGGATTGAACTCAGGCCCTTGCGCTTGCCCGGAAAGTGCTTATTCCACTGAGCCATCTCCCCGGCCCCTTAAATTCCAATTATTGATCAGTAGAAAAATTTTGATATGAATACCCAGTTAAAGAAACACTTAAACATTTCAGCACATTACAGGGAGTCTGTAGTAAATCCCTTAAAAATAAATATTCCTGTTTTTGTGTAGAGAGAAATGCTCTGAACTTTGTTAAGTGACCGATACTGCTCAACTTTACTCTTGAGTTTTCTGTACCTACTGCTATTGTTTATGTCTAGTCGTCCCCCCGAAGCCTCAGGCAGCCATGGAGCTGGGACCTCTAGAGTTTGAGACTAACTCCTGATCCCCTGGGATGATGGGTCTTAGTACTGCTGGGATTATGAGTTTTAGTACCGGTGGGATTATGGGTTTTAGTACCGCTGGGATTATGGGTGTGTGTACCTTCCCCAGCCTCGGTCAATAGCCTCAGTGCCATTTAAGGGAGAGAGACTTCCTCTCTCTGTTGCTGCTGTTGCTGCTCCTCCTCCATTTGCTCTCTTGCTGTTTGCTGCCACCATGGAAGGCTGCCCTCTGCCATATGCCTTCAAGCCAGCCGAGTAGGGACTGAAAGCTCCACTATGAGCTAAATAAACTTTTCCTTCCTTCGCTCTGGATGTTGAGTATTTGTCCCAGCAATGAGAGAAAAGTAACTGAGACACCTACTTATTAAACATCTTAGAGTATAAAGAAGACACTTGGGATTTTAATTGTGGCTGGATTAAGGCTGAGCTAAGATTAGACTAACAAATACAAAAAGCTCTTCATTTTCAAATAGAAAAGCAAATTCTCCCGTTTCCTTGAACATTTCGAGGTTCAAATGGTTTTGATGGTCTCAGCAAGCTCCATAATTCATAAAATAGACTCTGGGTTTATGATTGGAAATTGATCTAATTTTATTGTTGCTTAATGTTAGGATTTAGGACTTTTCTGAGCTAAGTCATTTTCATGTTAAATTCTTTCCGTTTGAGATGACTGCATCACACAGATTTGGGGCTGTTTTTCAGTATCAATATCTTTCGCAAGGAGTGCACTGTGTAATCACCAAACTCCTCTGTAATTACATGGCAAAGACTATGTAAATACGTAATTATGTTCATGCAGATTACTTGGTAATTATACTTCCAGTTACCAAGTAATGAACAGAATAATCAGCACGCACCTCGCAGCTCCCAGATTTCAGCTTGGTCTTTGTTTTAGAGATGGCGCGAACTAGATAATTATTCGATGGTTACCCGGCACTTACATTGTCACCAGCCAGGCGTTCGCTGTGCTTGTAGAGGGTTATTTTTTATCTTGTAAAATGTGAAGCAGAGTGAGACAGTTTTTTTCGAGGAAGTCGTGTCCCCCTCCCCTGCTTTCGGGGAGAATCCTGGACTCACAGGACTGCGTGGCCAGGCCGGGCGTGTCTCGGGCGTGCTTGAGGACACAGGCTGTGCCCCACGAGAGCCAGGACAAAGGGAGGCCAGAAGCCTCAGCTTCTCCAGTGCAGCGTGAAGCACAGCCGTCCGTCCTGGATCAGTGAGAGGGCCTCCAGCCAGCGCTGGTTTGCGTCGTTGATCTCGCTTTCTGCATGCCGAGCAGGCTTGGCTCTCTCCGGCCAGGGCGTGCCTTTGCCTTCACTCCCAGCGCCGCTCTGCTCCTTGTCCTTGTCAGGGCACCTTTGTGCGTGTCCTGCGCTTCTCTCCCTCGAGCCCTCCACAGATGCCAAGTCATGGCGCTGCTTGTCTTTCCCTCCCTTCTTCCTCCATTTCTTTCCTCCCTTTCTTTTGAGGTGTTATAGATGGAACTCAGGGCCTTCACAGTGACCTATATCTCCAGCTCTTCTTAAATTTTTCATTTTGATACAGGAGCCCCAATAAGTCATTTTTCCCAGGCTGGACTCAAACTTGGGATCTTCCTGCCTCAGCCTCCCAGAATGCTGTGCTTGTGTTTCTTGCAGTTTGATCTCCGTGTCTTTTTTTCCAGCTACTGTGGCTATTACCGTTGCCCCTGTGGTGTCCAGGGTTCACACAGAGCATGTGTATGCCAGCTCCTGAATACGTCTCGGTTCAAGGAGAGATATGTAATGCACCAGTTACAATGCCGGTCAGCGAATCCCCAAACTGTCATCTTTTGCTGTGACTTTGCTCTACCACAAATGGATGGGCATTCAAAGATGGACATTTTCAAAAATTTCACACCATTCCAGTATCTCAAACAAGCAAATAAATTTACAATAATTCACAGTATTTATGTTGCACGTGCATTTCTCTGTGATATGCTCTGCCTTGGGTTCTGGTAGCTTCTTGAAGCTTCAGGTAAAAAGAGGCAGCCCTGCATGCACGCATCTCCATCCCTCCGCCGACGCAGACTGAAGTCCCCACCCTCAGCGCCCTGTGCTTTACAGGGACATACTCAGACACACACGGGTGCTCTCTGCCTTCATGCGCTCACCAGCCCTGGTGGGAAACGATAACAGACATCTTCAAGGGAACTATCTTACAGAACAGAATAAAGACTACAGTCTACACTCCAGAGTCACACTAGGGATTTCCTTGTGATTTTAAGCCATGGTTTATTTCAGTGGCTATGTTTGGTTTCTCAGAGTAGATTGGTCCATGCCTATTAAAACAAATTAATGCTTCATTTGTTTGATCTCTGTGTGAAGAATTTGTAGTTAGTTTCGCTCATTCATATGAGTTCCTAAGAAAATAGCAAAATATATAAATGTGTTCCTGTGCTAAGAAACATTAAGTGGTAATTAGCATTTCAATTTTCCCCTTTTTTCATTGTTTTGGTTTGTCAGGCAACATGAGCTTGTTTAAAAAAGCTCTCTGTGACTTTTGAAGGTTAATTTCATATGTTGCATGGCCATTTGAAACTGGTATGAGTTCTACTAGGTATTTTCATTGAAATTTGAAGTGAAGTTTCATAAAGGATGTCTATAGGTGTCAAGTAATTTAAATATTTCTTGCTTTAAAATCATGAAATTGATAATAAATTAAATCCAAGAACTCATACGTGAATCAAACGATAAAAGAAAAAAATCCCAATGAGAGAATTTGGCATGTAAGATTTGTACTTAAACAATTAGGAAGAGACCCTTGCAAGGAATGGAAGCCCACCTGGGCCCACCCTTAGCTGCACCCCGCAGAGGTGTCTTAAATATTGGCAGCATAAAATGAAAACAGTAGCTGAAAGACAACACAGAAGGAAGTTGAGTGTTGAGTGAAAAAGTCTTATTCACTGTGACCACAATAGAAAGATGGATGTTAGATTACATGAGTGTGAAAAATGTCTTCATAGCATAAAAATGAATTCATTTTATTAACATATAAAAGCAATGCAATTCAATAATAAGCATCACATTATGAAGGGTGAAATAAATCGATGACTTGTTCATAGAGAAACACATGTCTATTTAACTGTCAAAATGGCAAAAAGATGCTTTTTATTGAGTTTCAGTTTAAAATATCAAGTGACTAAGTTGGCAGATGTGCTTTGTTGATGCAAGTGGGGCAGCCTGTAGCCCCTGACCATAGTAGGTGTGTGGCATGGTTGTCACAGTCCCCCGTGTGTCCTTCCCACCACAGCCCCTGGAAACCCAGCCCTCCGGAGGCTGCAGCTCAAGCCCTGCCTGCTGTGTGGCCACCTGCTGTCTCGACAGAAACCATTGCTGCAGCAGCTCGGTGCAAGGGGTGCAGGAGGGGGCACCCGTGCGTGTGTCAGACAATTCCTAGCTACCCTTAGCCCTTTCCAGTTCTGGTTCTCATTTCTTTTATCCTATTGAACAGTTTTATCAAAACTTACCCTTGAGCAGCAAGACTGGGAGACCCAGAATTTGAAATAAGAAGGACCTTTATTTTCACTCTTTCTTATATATTATTTGATGTTTTTATATTTATAATATTTGTGAACTTTTCCTGTTCAGTTTTGTTTTTAAGACAGCTTAGTCTATACATGCTGATGTGGAAAGATCTTCAAGATATAAGTTAAAGGAATAGCAAAATATGCAATGTATATAACTGAGGTATGATTAAAAACTACAGTGAATATTTAATGTTTAAAACATTTATGAAGGGTCGGGCAAATAGCTCAGTGGATTAAAGCACCTTCAAGCCAGCACAGGGGCTGGGGGTTTGGGGGACTGTAAATAGGCAGATCCTTATGAGTCTGATCTAGTAGTGAGACCCTGAACACCCTGTAGACCTTTCCCTAAAATACAAAACAACAACAGCAACAAAAACCCAACAACATTTATTATGTTAAAACACCACATTGGCATCAACTACGCTCACAGTCCTCCCTCTCCTTTCGAACTCACCTGTTCTAGGACTCTTGCCACTTACTGAAGGGTCTCTAGGTGGGGAGTCATGCCTGCCCCAATACTTTGGATTGATTTAAAATGCTAACTGTTCATGGTTACCTTGAGCTTGGAGAATACTCAGAAGTTACCCAGCATCAGATCTAGTGACTACAGAGGTTGGTACTCCTTCTGCTGGTGTTACAGGACTGCTTTACCTTTGGAGGGTCCTTGGCAGCAGCGTTGTGCACTTAAACAATTATTTATTTATTTATTTATTTGATACAGTGTCTCTCTATACACAGTTCAGACTCATAGCGATCCTCCTGTCTCAGCCTCCCCAGTGCTGGGATTGCAGGCATGTGCTATTACATCTGGTTTTTGGTGGCTGGTGGGGCTGGCTCAGCATGTGGTACCAGGGATTGAACCCAGGTCCTTGTGCTTGCCAGGCAGGCAGTTAGACTGCTGAGCTATCTCCCCAGCCCAGCATTATGCACCTCTGACCAAACCTTGTGGAGACACTCAGGGTGCAGAACTGCAGCAAGAAGGATGAGACGAGTGTGCTCCAAGGGCAGGAGAGGGTTTGGAGGGCGCTTCGTGGCAATTTGTCTTTTACTGTAGTAAATTTTTCGAATATAAGCATTCATCCTATATTTTGCAATGTATATATGTATGCATGTATATATCTAGCTATGTATCTATCTACCCATCTATCTATCTATCCGACTCATGTATTCATTGGCATATGGATCCCGATCCCAAGCTCATGTCCTTTGACACTGACTCTGGGTGGGCAGGCTCACCCTGTGACACTCACACTGACAGGCAATGGGCATAGGCAGAGGGCTGGAGGAGGACAGGGTACTGTGCTCAGTGAACTACGTGGCACACGCATGCCCGGCGGGCCCGTCCGCACCTCGTAGATCCTGCCTCCATCCCTGCTGTGGCTGGGATCCAAAGCCTGTGTGCAGCCTGGGATCTGAGACCCTTTATCTTAGCCTAGTGTGCTCTGGCTGCGCACCGCAGGCGATAAGGACCCAGAGCCCGGCCTGACTCGGAGCCACAGCTCGTTTAGAACGGGAATGTGACACACATACACTGGGCACTCCCTGCAGAAACGATAAGCCTCTTATCTCCATTAGGGGAATGTAAACCTCTGTATGAAAGCTAATTCTACTGCCTGCATCTGGTTGGAGAAGAAAATTCAGGCCTGGAGCAGATTCTTGACAGTCCTGTGTTATAAAATCCAGTACTCAGAATGGCATTTTAATCCCTGAGAATCTGCACTTGTGGATGGCAAAATTCTTCACAGTCTCACTTGCTGAGGGAGCCCATGTCCTTCTTGCCTGTGCTAAGTACGTGGTCCCGTGACATGCAGCACGGTGGGGAGGTAAGTGGTTTTACCTCGGAGAGCACGAGGGACAAGGCACTTCTGTACTGAGTTGCAAGGGCGCATGCGCTTCCCTGTGCCAACACGCAGACCTGACATATTCAGTGTTGAGCTGGGAAAAAGAAAATGTCCAAAAACCCCTGCTCATCTGTGCATCTTCTGCCACTGCAAGGCCTTATGGGGAGATGCAGAAATCCTAGGAGACCCCACCCCCTCCCTGTGGCCCACTCTCTGTGCCTTTCTGCATTCCCCAGACATGGTAGTTCTGTCTCCTGTGACAATTCTGAAGTTCCTGTTCATGTGGGATCTTCAGATCCCATCCGAGGATGGAAGAACATATGACTCCTAAAGATAAGCTAAAAGCTGAAGATAAATGATGGAAGGGCTGCTGCAGCATGTCATTTCACACACCTTGCGTAGACGGAAAGCGTGGGGCAAGTCCCGTGGGTGCTTGCTCTTGGCTATTCTAGTGCTTTGGGTCAGTGAGCAGCAGCACAGTAAGTATTGATGAGACAGGAAGAGCCCCAGCATACTGCGGACTGTAGTCAGAGTGGGAGCACCTCAGGATACTGTGCTGCAGCTCCTAGTGGGCACCTGGTATGGGCGACAGTGAGCTAGGGAGCACCCCAGACTGTGTGACAGTGTGTCCTAGTGACTGGGGACTACGCCGAGGGGGACAGGGCCCCTCAACTCCCTGAGCTGCCGAAAAGGGGAAGTGGCTTACAACAGACCCAGAACATTCTGCTGGATGATTTTGTGCTTTATGATTACTTTTGGTCAAGTGAAAGAACAGACTTTCAGTGCTTGGATAAGACAGTTTCTGCACAGACTGGGCGTGGTGGCATGTGCCTGTAATCCCAGCGCTTGGGAGGCTGAAAACAGGATTATCACTACCAGTCCAATCTGTGTAATGAGACCCTGTAATAAAATACATAACAAGATAGCTTCTGACACATAAAGTATTAGTACTTATGTAGGAAGTGTTGAATGTGCGTGCGTGCATGCGTGCATGTGTGCGTGTGTAGGTGGCTGTGTGTCACTGATACAAAGCATCACTTCCTTGTGGTGTGCAATTCAGCTCCTGCAACAGAGCTGTTACCTCTTGTTGGGCTCTCTAGTGCCATTGCTTCGCTGACCAACTCCGCCCACCGGAGCTCGGACACAAGGCGATCTGTTGCGCCGCCTCGTAGGAGCGACAGGGATGTAACGAATGTGAAACCAGAATGGCTCTTAGGCTCGGCGCCGACCGGAGTGATCTCCCTTTGATTTTCAGTTTTCAAACTTTGCTTCAGAAATTTGTAACGGACAGCTTGCAGAGAAGGACTTCGCTCAGTAGACGTGCCCCTGGCCGAAGCCCTTGCCCCGCGCGTCTCTCTTGCACGCCAACATCTAGCAGCGAGCACAGGCCACAGTAATTTCAGTACTGGAGGGAGCTCAAAGGGAATCCGTCAGGACAGACTTCCGCATGCTGCGGTGACGAAACATCCAGCAGGTGTGGCTGAAAAAGCAAGCATTTTCATTTTCAGGGCCTATTTTGACGTGAACCCGGTGTCACCCACTTCCTGCCCTTGCGGGGTACAGGCCGCCCGGGGCTCCGCAGTGCGGAACCTCGCAGGCCAGCCACATGGCCCGTGGCGGTAGACAGAGGCCACGCACACCGCACCAGGGCTCTGCGTGGCTGCCCTCTGAATCGTGTCGCCCTCTCACGACTGAAGCCATCCACGCGTGGAGGGACCGCTGCCGCATTTCCGCAGAAGGGGACCAGGACCAGCTTTACCAGCTATCCGGAGCGGGGCAGCCGGACGGTGGCGGGACAGCGGTGCGAATCGCAAGCCGGGCAGGTGAGCCTGGTTCACTCCACACACGGGCCAGACGAGAGAGGCCTCCTAGCCGGCGAGGGCAGCCGCTGGGCAGCCGGGCGCGCTGCGGCGGGACACTGGCGTGCGGAGACAGCGCGCCAGCGGGCTCTGCTTTGCTTCGCTGACCCGGGGGGCGTGATCGGGGGGCGTTAGGATTTCCCATGCAGGAGTTCATCTATCATTGCGGGGCACCTCGGCAGGACATGGGCACAGTCTGCCTTTCGTGCTCCTGGATTTCACCGGACTAGCCCTGCCCCGAGGCACAGCGACCCCACCTCGCTGCGCCTTGGTTCGCTTCCTTCCGAGAAGCCACGGGGTCTGTGGGGTGCCACCGGGTCTTCCACGCTGCCACCCGAGGTGCTGCCCGAACGCCTGGCTGCCCGTCAGCTCTGACTCCGAATCCTCCTCCTCGTGCTGCGAGATGAACCTGATGTTTTGCAGCTTGTTTTCTAACTTACATTTATTTGCAATCCCAGCATCATTCCTCAGAAGTCCAGCCTTTTACAGACTTGTGGCCTTTTAACCTAATGCACTTTTAAAAGATGTTCCCCTCCTCAAAATAATCTTCTTTATATTGATTTTTACAAAGGGACTTCAAAATTAAGCTGCTGGTGTCAAAGTATTTCAAGTTATTCTTCACAAACTGCATTCTCTTTAACACATGATTTTAAAATTATTTCTTCATATATAGGCACTCTATTGGGTTTTGTAGTGTCGCAAAAATAGGTTGTCACTTTCTACTATTGAGGGCCTTAGCTTATCACACAGAAATTAGGAAAAAATCTTTAGAGCAATTAGTTATATTGGATAATAAACATTGCCTTTTATTTTGTAATTACATATTTATTATAGGAAGAGGCCAGTTCTGAGATTAATACCACAGACTACCACATTTCTTCAGTTCTCACCAAAAATGTTTTCAGGTTGTCTTTGAAGCACTTATGGAAACAAATAAAAAAAACAAACGAAAAAAAAACCCAAAACAAAACAAAAAACCCCCCAAAAACTGGAGACAACGTATCCTCTAAGTGCAAGGCTCAGAGAAATGCAAGCCAGAGTCATTTTTGTTCCTTCTGCACCGTGTCTACTAAGTCAGGTAAGCTTCCGGACAACGGGCTCTTCCCACTCGGGCTGGAAGGAGCAGGCCTCCTCTTCTGAGGTCCCTGTTGCTGCCCAGAAATGCACCTCAGCCCTGTGTCCTGGCCCGGCAGAGGAGGCGCCTACCTGTCGCGTCACTGACCTTGCTCCCTGGGCAGCCCAGATGTGGCTGGCGTGCCCGGAGATGCCCCAGCCCAGGGCAAACCGCCCATCTCAGGACGGGCATGCAGGAAGATGGGCCACGTCGGACATTCTGTGGATGCTGTGATCTGGGTGTGGAGGTTCCTGCATGCTCGAGACAGTCTTTGAAGGCAGTGAAGATTTTTTTTGCATCTTACCTTTCAATCATTTTTCGAGAATACATTATAGAGTAACAAAAAGGCCAGTCAGGATAGACAAAGTAAGGTCAGAGTTAGATAAAACTAAGTTACAGAAGTAAAACACTTTATGAACTTTGAGTACATAGTAGTTTGTTATTTAATTATTATTTGATTTATACTTTGGTTTCACTTCTCTTAATTTTTAAAAATCTATCTATCTATCTATCTATCTATCTATCTATCTATCTATCTATTTATTTGGTACAGGGTCTTGCTGTACAGCTCAGACTTGTAGTGATCCTCCTGTTTCAGTCTCCCTAGTGCTGGGATTACAGGTGTGTACCACCATGTCCAGTTTTGGTGGTCTGCATGGTGGCAGGGCATGCCGTACTGAGGACTGAACCCGGGTCCTTGCACTTGCCAGGCAGGTGCTTAGACCACTGAACTATCTCTCCAGCCCAGGGGAGGTTCTCATTAGTTGTGAGCTAACCGAATCTTCCACACATATAAAAAGGGCTCTTAATAAGGCTCCGAAATATCCTTTCAGGCCTGGTGTATGCAGCATTTGTGTTATCAGTGTGACTCAAAGCTGTTCAGGCCTCATACATTCCTTACCTTCCTATTCCTCTTCCTTCATCTTTGCAGAAGAATCCACCTCTGCCAACTGGATTCCCAGCTGTGTTTCACCCCTGCTTCACAGGTGTAGGGCAGGTGGCTTCACCTCATTTTCTAGGCCAGCAAGTCAGGTCTCAGAGTAGCCAGCTGATGGGCAAAGATCTCCTGCAGGTAGCAGGCCAGACCCTCCTTTCCAGTTCGCTGTCTTGCAAAGAAAGCATCAACTTCAAGACAGCAGAGCTCATCATCCAGTGGGTTTCCCTGCTTTCTTGCAATGGACTCTGGGTGATTCGGAGGACGCGCTGTGTCAGTGCTAACTGATTGATTACATTCACATTAAACATTCTCTGTAATTCTATGCAATTAAACTTGTCTTTAAGAAGGAAGGGCATCGCCACTACAGGAGACACAGGCGATGTCTCCAAGCAGGTCTGGGCCTCAAAACACGCTGCAGTATTTCCTGACAGTTGTGTAGCAGGTGACCCAGCAGAGGGGCCTCTCTGTCCTGAAGTCAGGGAATAAAAGAGCGTCTCACCAATGAGTGCAAAATTGAGAATGAATTTCAGAGCAAAGAATAAATTAGCAATTATACTTAAAGATGGGAAACAGCTTAACGCTAAACACTTAAGCAGGCATTTGGACATCTTGTTGTCTTCTGCACTCTCCATGGTCTGTCCCTTCCTCCTGGTCAGCTTTCTGCTTCAGCTGCAGTAAATTGTCATTTACATAAATGCCATTTATGTCGGTCACAGCACATACCCTGTGCTGCGCATTGCTGGCATCAGAACGGAGCCCGGCAGAGGCCGGGGAGAGCTAGGATGGCCGTCCTAAATGGAGAAGAGTACAAAAGGAGGGCACAGGTTGCTGGGCTCAGGGGACCTGGGTCTTGGTGCAGAGCGAGAGGGTAAGGCTGAGTCAGCTTACAGGAGCCTGCACAGAAGGGAAAACAGACAGCATCTGGGGACACTGCCCCACTCACAGTGCAGGCGCTGGGCCTTGGCTGGGCCAGGGATGGAGGTGCGTGGAGGTATGGATCACTGAAAAGTGGGTAGCACAGGGCTTCGGCTGTGTCTGGTGTAGAACTGGAACTGCTTGGTAAAATGAGACAGAGGCTGGGTGCCTGCAGGTGGTGGTGTCTGGGAAACCATGGGTTGGGGAAAGTCATAGAAAGTGGCTGATGGTGCTGGCTGGGGAACTTGCTGGGTGCCATGGTTGTAGTCCTCTGGGCCGGTGGGGTAGGGATGGGAGGAGATGGATGCCCAGGCAGCCAGGGTCTAAGCTCAAGGGCAGCCCCATTGGGCACAGCCAGCAGGAGCTCCACCTGGTAACCACCCAGCCTAAGAATGGCCAGAACCCACATATTGCCATCATCCTTAGCATGCAAGGCAGGTGAAGCCGTGCAGGGACTCCAGGGACATCTTTCCTGCAGAGGCCAGTGAGGTGCCAGCATAGGACCTCACACAGTATCCCCAGCATGACGCCACAGTCCAGACCACTGAGGGGTGACACTTTTGCGGGTGAGCCTCTACCTGAGAGGGACCAGTATCAACTAGGAGAAGGGCTCAGAAATGGGGGTGATATCATCGTGGGCTGGTCTGCTCCCCTGTTTCCCCCAGAAGCGTGCAGGCAGCCAAGGAGCTGGGACTCATCACAGGACAATACAAAGCCACGCCTTCTTGCCACCTTTGCGTCCACATCACACATTTGCATCACCTTCCACATGTACCGTTTTTTGCAATTAAAGGGAGAGTTCCATGGAGGACTTTATTTTAAACCTTGAAATATGTCTTCATCCTGCAGATTTTTATAGTCTGTTTATTTGCTTGTAGTTGGGACACGATACCTGATACTAACAACTTAAAGGAGCAGAGGTATATTTTGGGTCACATTTTAGAAATTTCAGTCTGTGTGCGGCCAAGGACATGATGAGAAGGGGCTGAAGGAGGAGATCTCGTGGTATGGCAGACGGGAAGCAGAGGTCACCAGAGGAGGAGCCCGGAAGGCAGCAAGCCCTTCCGGGTCATCCTAATGACCTCTTCCAACCAGGCCCCACCTCCTGTCAGCAGGTCACCAGGAAGCACCCACTACCGAATCTCCTTCCATGTGAGGCTTTAGGGGAGTCTCTGGACATGAACCGTAACCTTTATCCACAGAAAGACTCACTCCTAGTTCTGATCATGTAGAAGGAAGAGCAGTTGGAGTTGGGAGGCTCATCACTTCTCTGAGTAAACCTGGCTCACCTGTGGTGACTGTCAGGGTCCGAATGCACGCACTTCCTGTGCTTCTGTTTATGCCCGTGCATCTCTAAGTTAGTGTGCGTGGTGGAGAAGCACCAGGTGAGCAGGTGCAGGCAGAGGGCACAACCGAGGCAACGAGCTCCGCACACCAGCCTTCACCCCTCTGCCTGCAGACACCCTCTGTGACCGGAGGGCTCTTCTTGTGCTCCGGCCGGCTGGGTGGTTCTGCACACCATCCCTAAGCTCACACAGCTCACTGAGTATAGCCCAGGCCCAGCGGCTCAAAGAATCACCACTCCTAAGAAAAATAAAAGAGAATATTGGCTTGCAACCTCTCCTAAACTTTCTAACACAATAGATGAGAAACTAAATAAATATCCAGCACTGGGAGGGAGGAAATGTGAGTGTGAGGGATATTTGGTCAACATCAGTAAGAAATGTCGTCATCTTGGAGCAATGGTTTATGGTTTTCCCAGGAAGCTGTCAACACCAGGGCAGCGTAAGTTATCACTTGGTGCAACACTCTAAGATAGAAACTAGTGCTTTCCCTAACTGGGAAGCTTCTTAAGCTAACAACTGAGTTAACGTGGTTAGGTAAAGTCATTGTTCAATTGAATTAGGGTTCCTATATCAAGTGATCCAATCTCTTCAAATGTCTTTCATCAAAAGGCCACTTTCTGCGTGTCAGGGTGACCTTTCTTTTCACGATGTCTCTAGAGAAAGGAAAAATGAAAGAAATACTGGCTGGCTTCTCTCAGTTTGCTGTGGTGGACTGGTCCGTTTGGTGAGACTGGGAAGTTCTCCCCTCCAGAATGTGGCCGTACCACCTCTTTCACTCAGAAGCAAGCCTGGCCAGGGCCACCATCAGGGAAAGTGTGCAGATGAGCCCAAGATTGGAGCAAACCCCGGAGCTGCGAGCTGAATGCTTGGCAAGTGTGTGTCTTTTGGATAGGGGAGCTGGCCTCCTGGGTGAATCACAAGGCTCTGCGCAGCTGATAAGAAGGGAGCAAGCGAAAAGCAATGAACTTAGTGACCAGAGATTATTATTAGAGGAAGTTATTATCACCTTCGGGAGAGGGCAGTTCGGCCCGCAGCACGGGGAAGAAGGAAGGGTTCCTTTCTGTTGAAGGCGCTTCCTTTTTAAGGGTAGGTGCCTGCTTCCGCATTTGGGAATATGAGGGCGAGGTATTTGGCTCTGAGCTAGCACAGGCCTCTCTGAACTGGACAGGGGACTACGTAGTGATGTCTTCTCTTGAGACCTTCAGTTCTCTTCTCAGCATAGTATATATTTTGGCCTTCGGTTTTGAGTAGTTTCAGAGCTCTTTTCAGAACTGCACTCTTGCTGTGAGAGGGAAGGTTCACGGATACACTCTATGTGACTGCTGGGTCACAAGGCCATATGGTCACACAACTGTCCCTAACATGTGTTTGTCTTGTCCCATACTTTGTTATTTCATTGGTCAGAGATAATGACAAGAAGGGAAGGAGACCGAGACGATACTTTCCCCCAATTTTCCCTCGTCAGTTCTGGTCTATGGGCAGCCACGTTCACCTCCACTTCCAGCAAGAGCTAAGCAGTGCAGATGAACTCGGTTATCTGCTAGTGTAGGAGGCAAGTGCGTGACCTATAGGTATAGTCCTGCACCAGCAGGCAGAAGCGCTGAGACCACACCCAGGATTTGGACGCAGATCTACATACATCAATGGGAGTTGTCAGAATATGAGGACTTGCTCTCTGGAGGCCTAGGGCTCACGTGGGGGAAGCAAGCTGGAAGTACAGAAGCAGAATGGCTCTTCAACTGGAGCCTGGCTTGTACCATGTGCATCATTGTGACCAGCTGTGCATCAGAGGGACCAGCAGCTTGTAAGAGATAGGAACAACCGGAACTGGAACAGGGACTGTTACCTGCATAGCTAACAACCTGAAGTCTACTGGCTGGTGTGGCAGGACGCTGGGGTGGGGGCAGGGCATTTTCTATTACAGCACCGCGGAATTTTAGGGTGAAATGGAAGTATCAAAATATTAATAATAAGTAAAAATTTTGAATTTATGAGAAAAGAAATTTTGTCTGAAGCTCTTTATAGTAGAAGAGGGATACAACCAGGAGAGATTCAGTGGGCTAATCCCAGCCACAAGGGTGGTTAGTGGTAGAAATGGAACCAACAGCAAAAAAACCCATGTTTTCTCATTACATAAACTTTTATTACTTCAATGTTTTTCCCCCTGGAGTCCTGTCTTTACTCAAGTTTCAATTAACCTTTTCTAACAAGGCAATCAGAATTATTTTTAAACGATCAACTTATCGAAGTTAATGACTTCGTGTTCCTTTACTTGGGGAGGTCTGATGGTGGTGGGACCGGAGTCGATGAGAAGCTTTGCTCCCACCCATGCTGAGGCTCCCTCCAGGGCACCTGAGGTCCCACCTGGTGCCGTGTGCTCTGAAATCCAAGCCCCGTCTTGGCCCAGGGGGCAGGATGAGGAAGCTCAAGGGTGCTTCCTTCTCTTTATTCTAGGACAGCCAAGACCTGCACGTCCAGGGAAAGGATATCGAGTTTGTTTATTATCGAAATAAGTTAATTTCTTCTTCAAGGAGTTTTCTAGATCCTAGGACCAAGCCACATGGACTAGGACCAAGTTTCTTGCTAAGGAGTCTGAAGAGTGCCTTTGTCACACGAAATTAAGCCAACATATAATTGTCATTTACTTTATTCTCATGGAAATTGGACATTAGCATGTGTATAATTGATCAGAAGTCCAGATGCTTCAAAGACACCAATCTATATATCTGCGGGTTTTTAATTTAATTACATGGAGCTCCATATGTTATTACTCAAAACTTGTTTTCAGTTAATTTTTTTTAATTAAAAGAAATGTTTTTTATTCCATGCCCTACCCCTGGCTCTTAATAATCTCTTTCCTTTTCCCCTCAAATGACCAGAGCTGCAGGCATCAAGCTCTCTAGGGCCCTTGAACTGAACACTTATTCTTTTAAAAATCATCAACACAGGATCTGTTGCCAAGTGGAGGAGCCAATTCTTGTCTCCACGCTGGAGGAAATGTTTTCTTCGCAGCGCCGTTGGCATGGAGGTGAAGGGCCTGGAGCTTGACACTGAAATCCAGTAAGTGAGCTGCCGTTGGAAACAGTATTCAGAATTCAGGCGAATGCATCCAGCCGTTGCACTTAGGGTACACAAGCCCAGCCACATGAAGTGCTGTAAATGTGGCCGCATCAGTATTTCTTACAGGAGATCAATAAAGTTTGCTTGTTGTGTTATCACAAAGTAAACTTAGATTAGCTTTCACATCAATACTTTATTTTTTTTAGAAAAGAGAAAATAAAATTCAAAAATTAGAACAAATATTAATTATGGTTGACCAATAAAATATTTTAACCTCTTAAGAGTACATGAATTTCTTGCCTCGTAATTGTGGTTTCTGTTTCTCCTGACACAGGATAATAAACGTCCCCCTTTAAAAAGACACATGTGGAGGAAGAGGTATAGAAGAAGGCCTGGAGTTCTGGCCCACCTGAAGCTTGTGGGGGTTCTCCCACACACTGGGGATGTCTAGCTGTGTTTTATGCACAAAGTGGGGAGGGTATCGTTCTCTTATTATGTTTTAACCTTCACAAAAAAATATGCTGCGCAACATAAATTGTTCTTGCATATGCATAATCCTATTAAAGGTGAACAGATGCTTGTTCCAATAGCTTTCTCCTGTTTTTATAATTTTGGATGCCAATAGCTTAACCTGCTTTCATTAGATGTTGCTGAGGTTCTCTGTGATAAGTGAATTAATGCTTCCTGTGCATGGATCCTTAAAATCATTACCAGCTGGAACGGGAAAATTCCCCAAGCTACGGTACACTGCTGGCATTGGGGCTGACGCGCCATAGGTTGTGTGCACGTGAACTGCTCATTGCCCTAAGATCTCCGTGTCTGGCTTGCACGTTTGCATGTGCTTGTGTGTACCTGTATGTCTGTGCACACGTGTGTGTGTGTGTGTGTGTGTGTGTGTGTGTGTGTCTGTGCATGAATGTGTGAGTGAACAAACCAAAAGTTTCCTTCTGGCACCATTTGCCAAAAACAATTTTCATAATAGCTTTTATGTGAAAATGTTGTATTCTTAGGACTAATTTAAAAAATCTGCCTTTGATCTCCAAATGGATCATGCTGAATATAAACTTTTTAAAGCAAACTATTTTTAAAAATTTAAATCAGTTACTGGAAGAAAAGTCTGTCTATTCCAACGTCTTCAGAACCATTGTTACATTATAATCTTAAAACATCTACAGCAGCACCTGTGCCTGCTCTGGACCCGGTGCCTGCTCTCACCTCAGCAAATGAGACCCAGGACCGGTTCGCGTGGACCTCAAGGTCTAAATTTTGTGTGGAGGCCAAGTAGAGTTATGTGATGGATTCTTGCTGCAAGTTTGCTGCGACATAATGCAGCCATCCCACACTTCACTATAAAGTTCTAACAAATGTTTTCAAGAGAAAACACAAAGTTGACTGGAAAGTAGTCCATAAACGGTGCCGATCTGCAAGTTTTTCGTGTGACATGTATCACATATATATATGCATGTCAGGTCCTATTCTTTGAATTTAAATAGGCTTGGAGAGACAAGGCAGCATGAACGAATTAATTCGATTTCATCAATGGCAACCTTACTGCTATAGTTAAGGTCATGGCAAAATACCACAAAATTCTCTTCTCTTTCAAACCTTAAGACTGTTTTACTTTTAGTGGAATAAAAAAAAAAAAACGTAAAACTAAAATGAATAGAAAATAATCCAGAGCCCTCTATAACAAATATGAGCTGTCTTGGTTATGTAATTCATGCATATATTAGGAAGTCAGCATACATGAAATCATATGCCAAGCTGCGAGTCATTCTTTAAACAAACACAGTGAGCTCTGGTTTTGTACACTGCATTCGTTTGTGTGCTTGCCTAGTGCATGTGACTGCAACACTCTTGTTTCTTTTGTTCAACTCATGTTTGTTGTGTCTGTTTTCTGAGAGGTGCTAGGCTCAGTGTGGGGAATGGAGGGTCCATGAGGTGCCTCTCCTGGCGTCCTGTGCGGGTCTCGCTTGCCTCAGCCGCCATAGGACCATCTTCTGAGTCCCATCTGCTTTTCATATGCTGACATTTCCTCTCGCTTGGAGATGAGCACTGTGACTCCTTATGTGTGGTCATAATTGCAAATCTCCATCTGCCCAGCAGCCTCACTGGAATTCGGCTCCATCTTGGTAGGATTCTAGTAGCCTGCATCTTACAAGTTAGTTGCCTCTCGGCTAAGGTGTCCTATCCAGACCTTGCACATTGGCCTCCCTGCAGGGGCTTGAGGCGTCCTCCTCGCCCACTTCTGAGGCGTCCTCGGGGTGGGTGGCAGAGCACAGGGAGCCAGCCTTGGGCGAGAGATGGTCCTTGTGCAGCTCTGCCTAGTCAGATTTCAGTGTTCTCTTGCACACACAAAGTAAGAAAGAAATTTTATGGATCTGTAGGTTCCTTCTGCTCCCAGGATTCTCCAAATGACAGCTGGAAAGCAGACATGAGCCTGTGAGCTAAGACGATGAGAGAGCCCAGCAGCTGAGCCTTTGTTTCAGGGCCTTTGGGAATGTGCTTGTGATGGGGGTATCATCACTGAAACCTCCCCACATCACCGTGGTTACACAGCAGCACGTCCCCCCTCCCCCCAGGACATCCTCCCAGGAGTTCATCACATAGAATAGGAGCAATGAAGAGTCTTAGCAAGCAGCCACGCACCCCAAGATTCATTGGTGGAGGAGGCTGAGGTCTGAACAGATACAACCAGGAAAGCTATTGTGACTAGCAACCAATCTACTCTCTGCTTTTCCTAAAACTAATACAGAAGGCTTTTCAAATTATAGAGTAATTGATAGACATACTTTCTAAAAGTATAATTCTCTGCCTTCTTTCTAAAATCACAAGTTATGGACTTTGCTCTTTATGAAAACTCAGAGATATTTTGTTAGGAACTCCTCAGGGTATGAAAGGAACAAAACCCAGGGAGAGAGAGCGAGCGAGCGAGCGAGCGAGCGAGCGAGCGAGAGAGAGAGAGAGAGTGAGAGAGAGAGAGAGAAAGAGAGAGCGAGCTGGGCTCCAGTAAGAGCTGTGTCACATTGGCTTTGTAATGGAGGCCACAAGCTTTAACCCTTCTGAGCCTCAGGGTCCTGGCCCAAAAAATGGAGGTAGAAATCAACAGTGCCAAGCTCACTGGGGAAGTGGTGAGAACTCAACAATTTAGCTGCGTGGGATACTCTTAGTATCAGTGTGCTTGCCATTTGGGTCCATCTCAGCATCGTCATATGTTAGTTGCTGTTAGGATTAGAATGTTTTTTTTTTTTTTTTTTTTTTGTACAAACCTCTTTTTTTTATAAGTCAACAGAAAATGGAAATATACTTTTTAAAGTTTCTAATACTAGAAGATATCATACAATG
>NW_004524615.1:5496435-5500531 GCF_000260255.1 Octodon degus
GGAAGTCTCACTCACTTGCTGGGCCTGCGCTCTGGGTCTTTTCCAGGATTAGAATGTTATTAAGAACGTTCCTGTTTCTTGGGAGTTGGCTTGAATTTTCAGTCTAGCAGCCAGTGTAGCTCCAGTTCTTCACGCATCTCCTTGTCTTGTCGCGCTGTCTCCTCTTCCGTCTCGCGTGGCCCCCATCTGCCTTCTGCACATCATGGTGAACTAAGTGTGGTTTGTATGGGAATGAATGCACTCTAAAGCAGCAGGGGTTGTGGAGGAGAGGCGGCATCACACGGGGCAGGGGTTGTGGAGGAGAGGCTGCGTCACACGGGGAGGACTCCTGACTGGAGGCTCTGCCTGCTCGGGTCGTGCTTCACCCACGTACTGTCACACACCTTTGTGCCTTTCAGAGGACAGCGACCCCTCTGTGCTGGCAGACTTCCCTTGAACAGTAGATCCAAATAGTGCAGGACTTCCTTCCTTGGTCCCCCAGAGTGCTGGTGGAGAAATAGTCCTTCAGGTTGTTGTCCGCAACTTTGTCGCTGGACTTTGCTGAACTTCAGGGGACTGTGTGAACTTGGCATCACATCACCCTGCTTCTGTTTCAGGAGTTTTCTGTGAGCTCTGTTGCTCTCAGCCAAGTTACCCACAGATGCGACCAGGCCGTTCCTAGATGTGACGCCTTCCTCCCACCTCAATGCTTTTGGTACTGAGTGGAGCCAAGCAGACACTCTGAAGCATGTCAAAGCCTTCTGGATAGTGCTCCCGTGATCCCTTGCAGAAGATAATTAAATGCTCCTGTGTGGGGTTGTGGCCATTCTTGGGGTGTCTGAGGCATGGATTTTCTTTGATTTCTATTTTTCTGTATTATTCTAGGACCTATTAAAGGCATGCACAGCATTTGTCTGGTATTATTTGAAAATGAGGTGTTTCCCATCAATTCATTTTCCTCTTTATGAAGTTTATCATCTTAGGGAATACAATTTTTAACATTTTAGTTGTACTTGGTGGAATTTGAAAGCATAATATGATTTAAAACCTAAGAAAGTTTGGGCTGGGGAGATGGCTCAATAGAATAAATGCTTCCCTGGCAAGCACAAGGACCTGAGTTCAATCCCCGGTTCTGCAAAAGGATTAGATTCATCATCTTGCATTGGTCTGACTTAATATAAGAATAGGTAAGATGTAACAGCCTGAAAACTTAAGAAAGTTTGATTTGTATAAATAAGGCAGAGTGACAGGAACTGAGGACACAGCTTGGAGTCAAATTTGACCTAAACAATGGCATCTTCCTTCTGTAGCAGTGCCACAGCATGGAGCCCAGGAGGGACGTGCTTGTTCCTGCCCGTGGTCTGAGGAGAAGGTAACCCTGGTACACAAAGCCTGCAGCATCAATGTGCTCCACCTCCCTCTTTGCCTGCCCTTCATTATTATCAGTATCATTTTGTTTTTAACAAATCAATAACAACAATCAATAACAATCAATTGGGCAGAGTGAGAATGCATAATTCAGAAAAGAAATAAAAGCTGGTAACCATTTGAAAACAGGTTCAACCTCCCAAGCACTCAAGGAAGTTCAGATTAAAAGAAGAAGAGCACTCCTGTCTCATGTATTAGGTTAAAAGTCGGAGGGCACTGAAGACAGATGGGTCTCACCTATACTGATGGCAGCGACGAATAATTTGGTAGCATTTGTAAATTTTGCCTTTCTTGATCCACAGTCTACACTCTAGGAACTTATTCTAAAAGTTTTTACAAAGGGACAGTGATATATATGTGTGTGTGTGTGTATATATATATATATATATATATATGATTTTCTAATTGTTGTTGATTTTCAGCTTGTTGTTAATAAAAGAACACCGTAATTTGTTTTGAAATGATAAGAGTGGTGTCTATGTGTAAGAATATTATCCAGGAACAAAAGTATATTTTAATTAAATACATACCTCTCACAATACAGAGCATACAAAGTGCAGACTGAGAGGAGAGGTGGTTCACAGACAGACGATGATTTGGGAGGATCAGCCCAGCTCTGAGGAGAGCAGCCCTGGGGGTGGGCTTCCGTGATTCAGCAGAGGACAGATGTTTCGTCTCCCTTCAGCTAGGCTTGATTCTTTAAAAACGGTGACCGATAGCCTAGCATGGCGGAGCACTCCTGTAATTCCAGTACTCAGGGGCCTGAGGTGGGAGGGTTGCAAGCTTGAGGCCAATCTGGGCTGTGTAAGAAGACCCTGTCACCATAATACATGCATACATACATACATATATACATATATTCATATATACACATAGATAAACATAAATAAGAAAAAAGGGAATAAGGAATGAAATTTGGATTCCTATTCTTTTTCCACTATTTATTCACAATTTATTGAAAACAATAAATCTATCATTTATTGCCTTAAAGAGACCATATATTTAACAACTTCATCATACCTGATATCATGTATCATGTATAAAACTGGACAACTTTTATTTGAGCCCTAAGTGCGTATATTTTTGCACCTTCTGTTCCCCACAGGGTAGTTATTGGGATATGATAAGCTTTGAGGAAAATACTTTTCAAAAATTAAGTGGGGTATTTGAAAATCAAAAAATCAGCACTGTGGCTAGGTATTGTAGATGGTATTGTGGTTGGTTCCTGCATCTGCCTTGGTGGCCGAGGCGCAGTTTCCGCCCAAGCCGCTCACCTCCTTGGGCTCTCTTTCCTCTTACATCTTCCGAGCCCCATGGCAGTGACTCGGGAGAGGTCCCAAGCAGGTGTGCGCTCTTTCCTGTGGTCTGGATCTTAGAAGCAAACCCTGACCTTATGGATATTTTCAGATCTTCTGTATCATACAGGGTAGTTATTGGGACATTATAAGCTTAGAGGAAAATACTTATCAAGATTCTGAATACCTTCCTGCAAGGAACAGCTTGGATAAATACTTGATATCATAGAAAAGATCATGAAAAATTATTTTGTCTTCATCCTCCAGCTGAAAGATCTATCTGAGTCCTTGCATGTGAACAGCACGTCAACTAAACGGCTGAGCTTTGTGTCGCGTAGCTATTCATAAAGCAGATATTTACAAACTCTGTGTTGGGTGATGAGGTGGTATGCTGGATGGGATTTTCTCCAGCACTAAGACTTATTTTTAGGTCACTATCAGTTCTTGGTGAATAGCAAGTAAAATGTAGGTGGGAATTTAGTAAAAAAAATTATGACAATGGGATCTTTCTTATTTGAATCTAGGGTTCATTTATAGTAATCGTAACATGCTTTTCTGTTTGTGACATGCAGCATAACTGGCTCTCAGCTAAATGTCCTTTCTTCTTTTGTGCAATTTCAACATTCGATATAAAGGAAGACAACTACTTTGGGCGTAATTCCATAACGCATTTGCTGCAGGTGGGCCAAGATGTGAAGCACCTAGACAGCAGCGCAGTCGGCAGATTCTGAAGGAAACCGTGCAGATGCGTGACGGGGAAGTGTTTGCTCTTTGCCCTGCATGCTGTGGACCTCAGGAAACTCTCGGTGACATCACTAAGTTGAACACACTTTTGGTGATTCCCTGGGTCACCTCTGTAGACATTATTCCCATTTTTTAAAAAATCTAACGCTTCATGTTTCTTCTTATTTGCATGATTTTCTGCTTTGGGCTTTGGCAAAAGGGCAAATATGAGGGATGCTAGTGGTTTTGGTCTGTTTCCTCTTCCTAACAGGTTACTCAATTTCACACAGGAAAGCTTGATTTTATTTCCATTCTGCGATGTTTTTTGGCTGGCTTACCTGAAGCATCACTCTGAACAATTTTTCCTCTGAACACAGGGAGGGTTTCAGTGATTTCATGTTTTTCTTTGAAATGTCTCTTACATAATGTATCCAGTAATGGGGAAAATACACGATTCCCTGTAAGTTCCCATTCCTTAGTTTTTCTTTCTTTTCTGATGCTTTTATAAAACTCTAACTGAACATTCCCTTGTCCTAGTAGTTGAATGTTTTTATTTCCTAACTTCAACTGGAATGTGCCTATTACATTGGTAATTGTAGAATTTACATTTCACCTCTGTTGCGTCCGGTCAACTCTACTCTATGCCATTGATACACTCTTTTTTTTTTTTT
>NW_004524615.1:5501326-5502464 GCF_000260255.1 Octodon degus
ACAACTTCTGATATTGCCAGTCCTACAGAAAACCCACTACCAGTACATACTACTGGACTATATTGGAATATTTTGCTGAATTCATGCACCTACAATATTTAAATGACAACGGAATACACTTCTCTGACAAAACTAACCAAAAAAGGGGGATACAAATGAACGACCATTCTGTATCTGTTTACTCGAAATAGGATAGATAAAAACTGCATTCTCTTAATTCAATGAATAGATTTGTTCTAATAGTGTTTGTGGACAGGATAGCATGTCTGCATCTTGTACAATGAATAACCACTAAGACAACAATATGCAATGTATTAATTATTGAAAATGTACTAGTAATCTTTCTTTCTTTCTTTCTTTCTTTTTTTTTTTTTTTTTTTTGAGGAACAGGGGATTGAACTCAGGCAAGCACTTATTCTACTGAGCTATCTTGCCAGCCCTTAGTAATCAGTTTTGAAACTGTCTCATTGTTATTTGTTTCTCAATAAAATTATTTAAAAGAAAAGGAAGTATTTAAATTCATGTGTAAGACTGTTGATGGAATGTAAATTGGAGCCACCATGATGGAAATCAGTACAGAGATGCCTCAAAAACATTAAAAGAGGGATTTCATGGAGCCTGGTGATTTCCTTTCCAGCGCCTTCCCAAGAGTGCTGAAGTCATCGTTTCGCACAGATCCACGAGCAGCCACGGTGACAGCAGCAGCTCACAGCAGCTGAGTCTTGGAAGCAGCCTGTATGCTGATCACGGATGACTGCATGAAGAAAATGTGGTGCTTGCACGTGATGGATTAATACTCTGCCATGAAAAAGGATAAGCTTGAATCATCTGTAAGAAAATGGATACATGAAGATAATAATGCTGATTGATCCACTTTCCAAGTTTATTTCCATAGTAACAATTAAGCACAAATCTTTTCTTAAATTAAATTAATTTTTTAATTAAGCACAGATTTAAAGAATGTAAGGTGCCATTTTCAAATGCTACGAAACATTGAGATAATTTGCTTTTTAATGTACAGCAGGAGTTGACCAACAGAGCCATGCCCTGAGTGTGTGTGTGTATTCTCTGAAACTATACTGATTTTAAATGGCTTAAAAAGATTCTTTTTTTTGTGATTTAAGATATTCTTTTTTTC
>NW_004524615.1:5518944-5543712 GCF_000260255.1 Octodon degus
AAGACATAGGGATAGGCAAAGAGTTCATGAATAAAAATCAAATCGCATGGTTAACACTTGAAAGAATTGACAACTGGGACCAACTCTTATTGAGAAGTTTTTGCATGTCAAAAGAAATTACCAACAAAGTGAAAAGACAACCAACAAATTTCAAAAAATATCATAACTAATAAGCACTCAAACAAAGGTCTGCTCTCTAGAACTTATAAAGAACTGAAATACATTAGGGCCCCTAAATTTAAGGACCCAATCCAGAAATGGGCATCTGAGATGAACACATACTTCTCAGGGGACAAAATTAAAGAAGCAAATAAATATATGAAAAAATGCTCCACATCAGTAGCCATCCATGAAATGCAAATCAAAACAACAATGAGATACCATCTCACCCCAGAAAGAATGGTTATCATAAATCAACCAACAACAAATGTTGGAGAGTTTGTGGAGAAAAGGGAACTCTCCTCCACTGCTGGTGGGAATATAGACTGGTACAACCATTATGGAAATCAGTGGAGACTCCTTAAGAAACTAGGACTAGAAATCCCATTCAAGCCAGTTATTCTCTACTGGGAATTTTCCCGTAGAAACTGAAAACGTCTTATCATAGTGATATATGTGTACCTATGTTTATAGCAGCACAATATGTGATAGCCAAATCTTGGAAACAACCAAGATGCCTGTCACCTGAGGAATAGTTGAAAAAGATGTGGTATTTTTATACAATGGAGTATTACTCAGCTATAAAAGATGATAAATTTGAAGCATTTATAGCTTGGTTCAGTGAGAGGAAGGATTTGTAGCAGTAGTGTTTGGACGGGATGTCCTCACTGCTTCTTGTGCTGTGGATGACTGCTGAGAAGATAACAATGTGCAATGTATTAATTATTGAAAATGTCCTATTAATCAGCTTGGAAAGTGAAAAAATATATTTCAGGTGGCGCGGATAATTGTACAGTTGATTTCTGCTGGTCTATGGCAAGAAGCAGTCAATGCTTAATTTTTTTTCTTTTTAATTTCTTATAACTTTTTCTCCCAGTTTTGCATGCATATATCTGGTATTCTAAACAACTAATTTGAAGACAACACTATGCAATACAACAAATACTGTCAAATTCATATTTTTTTGTTTAGTGAAATTCTGTCTCATTTCTTTTTTGTCATTGGCCCGGCATGTATGAAAACTTCCTGTTGTGCTCACCAGATCCCCTCCAGCTCCAGCCCAGGCCAGGTGTGTGTGTGTCAGGGGACCATCCCCACATGCACGGGAATCTCCTCTATCAGACAGGCCTGGTGTGAAATTCTGCTGCTGAAGTCCCTGCGGAGAGATGAGGGGCCAGAACCACCCTGCTAATCCAGGAGCTCAGCTTTTTGACAGAGGGGCACAGTGGGTTCATTTCCATGGGATACAGCAGGAAGAAGCTGAGCACAGCAGCCAGACCCAAGCCAGGCACATCTAGATAAGTTCAAACTCGGTAGGTACAGACCCAGTAAGCTGAGACTCTTTGCTAGACCCAGATCTATGAGAGTGTCCTCTCTCTCTCTCTCTCTCTCTCTCTCTCTCTCTCTCTGTATTGGTATTCAGGGTCTTACTAATAGATTGGACTCATAGTGATCTCCCTGTTTACAGCCTCCCAAGAGCTGGGATTACAGGTGCACACCACCACGCCCAGTCTCAATTGCCCTCTCAGCACACTTGGGGGCAGGGCTGGCACAGCAGGCCTGGAGATTGAACCCTCTCTTTCTCTCTTGATCTAGAGAGGGTGGAACAGGTAACCAGGGTGAACTAGTCTGCCTGGAAGACCCCAGGTGCATCAATGGGAGGTGATCAGAGAGAATTTAGGGGGAACTAACTTAAATACAAATTCACAGTTTAATATCTGCTTAACTACACAGACATAATATTTGCTCTTTTGGTCTTTTTTATTATCATTACTTTTTATCCTCTTTAAAAAATCAAAAAGGAAAGAAAACCCCACTGTACATAAAATGTTCCATTATATCGACTTTAGTCATCTGTGAGAACATTGCAGAAGCTTAGGAGACACGAGGAGTGACCAGGTTTGTGACAAGAGAACAGGGCGTGTTTGAGCTTGGGTATCTTCAGAGCACTATAGTCAGCTACCTGGGATGGAGCGGCCATGCAGAGCGATGATAAAGGTAGGAGATGCCGTCAGGACATATAATGGAACAGCTTATTTCCTCTACTTTTTCTTTAATAAAAAACGTACTTGGTTTGGGGCTGGGGAGATAGCTCAGTGTTCTAAGTGCCTGCCTGGCAAGCACAAGGACCTGGTTTTAATCCCTGGTAGGATCTGCCATGCGGGCCCTGGAATCCCCAGTGCATCATTCTGGCCCTGAAACCAGGTATAGTCTCACATGTCTATAATCCTAGCACTCGGGAGGCTGAGACAAGAGAATCACTATGAGTCCAAGTTGCATAGTATGATCCTGTACCAATAAATAAAATTAAATTCATAAACAAATTTAAAAGTACCTGGTTTGAAGCTATCAGTTAACTCATATAAGAACAGGCCTTGAACCAGCAAAGTGGATTCTCTGATAGTGTTCTTACTGTTGCATCACAGGTCTCCTAAAGCTCACACTGGCATCTGCAGCGCCATAGTGTCTTGTCTATGATATTTAAAAAAGCTTTATGATGACAAAATCAAAGGCCTCATTTGAAAAAATACCTAGCATTCCAACTTTGAGTTATTAAACCAACAAAATTTCCCTTTCGGCAGGAATCCTTCCAAGGAATGTCTGCACATGTTGGCCTGGCTTGTGTGTAGCATATCCCCCAGAAGTCTCACGCACTGAGGGGTTGGGGTTTGGGAAGGAGATTGGCTCCCGGGGGTGACAGACTCACAGGCGGGGTAATCCAGGGATGAACACACATCTAAATGTGCTGTCAGGGGACAAGGCCTGCTGACCGGCTGGGCCCTACCGGGGTGCAGCTTCCTCCTGGCTCTTCCCTGCTCTCTCCGCTTCCTGACCACCATGACCTGAGCAGCCCTCTCTGCCTCACCCCACCACACGGCCACCACGCCCGTCCTGTAGTGCTGCCGACCAGCTATGAGCCAGAACTTCCCAAAACTGTGAGTCCAAATAGAGGTCTCTTTGCTGAGGTTGTAGGTGTTGGGTATTTTGTTCTGGTAATGAGAAAGTACTTCAGCTACACATCCAAGTGTGTATGTATGTGTGTGTGTCTATGTGTATATGCATATTCACAGAGGAAACCTGAAAAGCCACAAGGGAAAAACTAACCCATGCAATTAATTGCAGAAATATCTTTGACTACAATAAGATCTTCTAAATTAAAACTCCAGAAGAATTTAATTTTTTCTAGCTTGGATTTTCCTTTGCATGAAATCAAATCAGGTGGTCGATTTCATACAGATTGATTTGAAATGACGCTATCACATG
Organism: Octodon degus; assembly: GCF_000260255.1. Classification (NCBI taxonomy): domain Eukaryota; kingdom Metazoa; phylum Chordata; class Mammalia; order Rodentia; family Octodontidae; genus Octodon; species Octodon degus. The sequence continues at coordinate 5,522,368 of NW_004524615.1, forward strand.
ACTACAACTAAGGATGCCAAGTACATCACTGGCTGCATAAGCCAGGAATTCAGAGAAGTCTGGGCTAGAAAGAGGAAGCCAGGCATCACTGGAGTGTAAACAGCTCTGAGCCCTGTGGTTGGATGAGCTATAAGCTGAGAAATTGGTCTGCAGAATCCATGGGCCACGGCACACAAGACAGTGAGGTAATTCAGACTGGACAAATTGTTGGTAAGCAGTTTGGTTTAAGACACTGTTCTTAAGGAAGTACTACTGCCATTAAGTTCAAAATCTGTGAATTTCACTGTGGCTGGAGAAGGGTCTTTAAGAACATTAGTTTGCTAAGAGTCTAACCACATTGCAAGAGTGGCTAGTGTTTACACTGCCTGTAAAAAGATTATGTTTGCTGCTCACAGTAAGTGGTCGATGATCAAAAACTCACTTGTTCTCATTTTAAGGCCAAAAGAAAGAACGGTGAAACTGGGGTATGAATTTTCAGGCAGATTCTACAATGGAATTACCAACTTCTACATATGCTTGCATGGTGGGTGATGTTAGTGAATTTGCTAGATGGGGTGGGGGGAATGAAAGTACTCAGAGAGGCCAAACAGCTCACCTACAAATTCAAGGACACAGGTGGAGGCACTTTATGACAAAGCTTGCTGCAAGGGCGTTAACATCTCCCTAAACCACAGATTAGCCAGGCTCAGACATCTCCCTGTGTACATTATGTATCCTCTGCCAAAGGTTCACTGGTGGTGCTGGGCTTGAGTAGCGTTCTCCCAGTAAGTGAAAGAAAAGGATGGCTTGTCTAAAGGAAGGTGGACTTGCTTTTTGGTTGGGATCCATGGTAGCTGCAAAGTTGGAGGGAGAAGGCTGCATACAGGGGGAAGCACCTGAGCCTTGTACAAACGTGGTCAGCTCCCCAACAGGAGGACAGCTTCGATGAAGGGCTGATGTAAAGGTCGAGTAGAAAAGTCTCCAATGACAGAGCCAAGGAGATTCTAGGTTCTCAGAACTACATAGATGAGGGTAGAGCAGAGGAAACCAGAACAGATGTCTATTGTCCAGTTCTGAGTCCATGATGTGATTCATGTTCTGCCTTCCAGGTGAGGCACAGACTCAGAACTGAAGGAGGAAGGGCTTGAGGAGATCCAGACTGTTTCTGAAGGTCCCCATGGGCTGTTGCAGTGTTCCCACCAGGCGCTGGCAGAAAGTGGAAGAAGCCCAAGATGTGGCAACCGCCCAGAGAGTCTCCCCTCCTTGGGGCCACTGAAAGGCCACTCACTGCCCAGGCTCAGTCAGGGGGAGCCCAGACAATGAATGACCATCACGCCTGGGTGTTTGATCCCAGGTCCAAAGACGGGGGAAGCATGGACCTTGGTGACTGTCTCAATTTTCTTATTCAAAATGGGAATAATATGCATTCCTTCTTACTTTGTGGGCATGTTGTGTTGATTAACATGATGGAATTTGAAAGGAGCTATGTAAGTATACTATGTCATTAAAACATTGTCATTCTCACTGCTGGTGACTGTCTGGGAAGCTTTAGATCGCCTGGCTGTTTGCAGGATTCAGTTTTCATGGTCAGGTGCTATTTCTCCTTTCAGTGACACCGTGTTTCTTTCTCACATAGCATGGCCTTGGCATCTTGAGCCCAGGAGTCATGGTCACAGGCCTGGGTTTTGCCTGAACTAATTCAGAGTCAAGGCAGCAGTAATAAGGGGGAACAAGCTGATTGATTAAAATGAATTTCCCTTGTCTGTAAATTTTTATTTTGAGGGGATAAAGTGTGAAATACACACAAGGCTGGCCGAGAGTGTGACGTGGCAGCTTAGGTACAGACACAGTGAAATCGCAAACATCCAGGGTTTGCTTCTCCCCACACACACCAGGCCTCACTTCCCAGCACATGTTGGCTCGAGGCCTATCCCAGCTTTTAAAACTCTGAACCATTTCTCACAAGGAAGCTGTCTTTTTTTTTTTAACCTCTTTTCTTTCCAGATAGCTTATGTGCAACATCGCTCACCAAGATTCATTTTTAGCTTAATTAGCCCATGCTTGCTGCAGTCCAGAAGGGTTGCATGCTTCATGACAGTTGGCATGCGCGTAATGAACCTTAATTAATGTTTATCCTCTCTCTCTCTCTCTCTCTCTCTCATTTTAGGGAAGGGTCTCCAGGGTATTTAGGGTCTCACTACTGTAGTGAGCCGCCTGTTTACAGCCTCCCAAGCGCTGGGATTACAGGCGTGTGCCACCATGCCCAGTCTCCATTGCCAGCTCAGCGTGCCCCAGGGGCGGGGCCGGCTCGGCAGGCCTGGGATAGAATCTCCGGCCCCTAAACCTGCTTGCAGGCGCTTTAATCCGCTGAGCTAATTGGCCGGTCCCCTTTGCGTCTTTTGAATCCCTCCCATTTGCAAAATATCTAGCACCCTATTTCCCATGATGTATCTTTTATTTTGCTCTTTATATTTATATCATGACTTTCTCATGTGTAAGAACCTGTGTGATATTTACACTTGGGTGTCTGGTTTGGTTCACTTAACATTATGGCTTCACAGTGCATCCATTTTCTTAAAAATGACTTAAGTTTATCTTTCATTACAGTATTTTACTTATTTAGCCTTGCTCCCATCAAAGTATTTCCACAGTAGGTAGAAATTCCTCCCGCCAGAGCTGTGTGAAATCCTTCGTGGTTCAGGTGAAGTGTGCTTTGTTAGCTTTCAACCCCTTTTGCCTTTTGACCTCCCGCACAGCCAGCGCAGGTTGCCTCCGCTTTACATTACTTGTGCCTGAAAGCCCTTTGGTGTGAGGTCTACTTCCTGGGCCAGCACCTCCGACTTGCTAGAGGACTCGGGCTCAGGCCCGAGGTAGGGGCCAGGGACTAGGCAGGAAAGTAGGACCAGGGCCTCAGCTGGGATTTTGGGAAGCGCTTTGAGGTTAAGTTTTAAGAAGAGTCTTAAGATTTTGTTTCCCCCTATTTCACTATGTTTACGTGCTTGGTAAAGAATCGAGAATGTAAATGCAGGCATTTTTTTTAATAAACTTTTATTTGTTCTTCCATATCAATAACTGCTTTTCTAAAAAAGTATCAAGGTAGAACACTCTCCCTGCCAAAGTCGTAACCGGCCTGGAACCGCTGTCACTTTCCTTCCACGGCCGGGCGGGGCCTTGCTCGCGTCTTGCAGAGGAGGACCATTCACAGTTCCTCGTTCAGAAAGGGCCCAGCATGAGGAGTGTTGCTTCTGTTACCAGGCTGCTCCGTCCACACAACTGTGGCCCTTCGCAGCTAACAAATTCCTTGCAGAGCCGTATAAAGCTAACAGCGGACTGTCCTGTGGCCCGGCTCCGGCCTCTGCACCTGTCGCGCCCTGCGGGCCCCTTCTTTCCTGGAACTCTTTCCAATCAACTGTGCGTGTGAGTCACGCAGGGAAAACTTCCCGGGAGAAGTCTGCCCCGCAGAGTCACTCTAGCCGTCTGTGCTTATTTAAACAGAAGACAAAAAAGGTTATTATTATTACTGGGTTTTGTAGATAGCAAGACTGCCATTACTTATCCAAAGCTGGAGACACACAATGCCCCCAACACACAAAGCAAGTGGTGACAAGTTGTGCAATTTTAGCTTTGCTCTTTCTGAGCTTTGTACAATGGGTCCTGTTCTTATCTCTGGGCGTGGTCTTCCTGTGATGGGATTGTCAGGCTGCACAATAGGAAGCTGGTCCTGCACACCCAGCCGCACAGAATGAAGGGGAACCCCAGTCTTTGTGGTTGGGCAGCCTGCTTCCTTATCTACTGCGGTATTGGAGTTCTTACCACGCCAGTGCCTTCAGCTCTGCCGTGAGCAGAAAAGAGGTGAAGGAAGTGTCACAGCTACTGTGGAAAGGCTTAAAATGGCTTGGAGAGATTAGTTTGAAATGACACTGTGCAGCTCAACATTTTGTGATGGCTGTTTTCATTTCTTTGACCATTCTGGATGCTTCTGGCCTGGAAAAGCTTCCTCAGGAAATGACCCTGTTTTATGGATTGTTATTCTAAATGAAACAAGTGTCAAAGCAAATGAGCAGACCCTCACTAGAGTGTGAAGGACTGCGCGGGGGACATTTCCAGTAAACAGTTTTTAGTGAATAATCAAGAAATGGGAAGCAGCAAGTGATGAGCCATTCAGTCAACAAATATTTGCTCATCACTTTTCTGCGAACTCTCTCTTCCTGGAAGCACCACGTTAGGGAATGAGCACTCACTCTTGGCTGAATTGGCATGCGCACTCACCAACTGGTGCTCCTCAATTATGATTCAGGGAACATTTCTGAAAATCTGTCAGATCCTCCGTGTTGAGCAGGCGCGAGCTGGTTGCAGTAAACCCGAATGCTCAGTTGTGTGGTGTCGCACCAGCTGCTGCAGGCTGCTGCTTATTAGAAACTTGTTAGGATATGAGTGTTTCTAAAACTGTCTTTTCTTTTTAAAAATATGCAGTTGTTTAAAAAAGGTGCAGTTTATACCCTCCGAGAGAACACTTTGTGATCATAACTGAGAACCCATGAAATAGCTGACCCTGGGTGTCCCTCCTCACGTCCTGGGAGCCTCTGGCTCCATCTTTGCTCTTCTCCTACCTCTGTACAAGAAACAGCTTGCAAAATAGCTGTTTCACCCCAATATCATTCCAGCCAGGGGTGCTCCATCTCCGATCTGTAACATGGGAAGAAAAAAGTCGAAAAGAAAGCTCAGCTACGCAAATGTTCTTTCCATGGATCCCTGAGGTTCTACAGTTATACAGTAACAACAAGAGACACAATTTGTGTTTCATTTGGAGATCAAGATTGGAGGGAGAAAAAAGGAGCAAGAAACGGTGGGGGTGTTGGAGGGAACAAGAGGGAGAGAGAGACAGAGACGGATGGAGAGCACCCCACGGAGCGCCAGCAGCTCTACTTGTTATTCTTTGAGGCCCTCATCTCCATTCAAGCAAATGACTTCATCCATGGCTCGGCTTCCTGTCTGTTTTCTATCTCTTTGATGAATTTTATTCCTTTTTCTGTTACCACTGGGTGATCATTCAATTAAAGAATTCAAGTTGTTTATTAGAAGTCTGTGGGCTGCACAGCACTGTAGAAATCTGTAAAATGAAGGAATGCTGACTTGGTAGAGCTCATATTTTTAGGATATGATTACCAAAACATCAAATGACTCCAAAACATGATAATATTACATATTTATGAATGCAAACGAGTGTAATTTAAGCTGAGTACATAAACACAGACAAGCAGTTTGGCTTAAGGTGTTCCTTATAGTTACAAATTGCAAATTACAATTCCTTATAGTTGGCAAAAGTTAGCTGAGCTGGTACTGAAGGGAGAAACTAAATTTCCAATCCCTAGAAGTTGGCTTGAATAATTATTACTCAAAAGGAAAAATTACAAAGGCATTGAAGTATTTTTAATTCTTTCCTTTGCCAGGGTATGAAAGCATTAAATGCCTGCAACTTGTTTATTCTGCTGATTGTCTGAGTCAGAGATGTATAAAGCCTTTACCAGTTGCTTAATACCTGAGCTGGTAGAACCCTTTGGTCTTCTTTTACCTTGTTTCTATTACTCCTCATTGGGGGGTCCAGAGAGGAAAGTGATCTTGTTCATAAAATGGCTTTGTCTGTCCTGGGAATTTGTGCTGTTGTGTTGCCGTGCTCGGGCTTGCAGCCGTTGTCTAGCACATGCTAGGCAAGTGCTTTGCAGCTGGCCTACGCGCAAGCTCCATGCCATGGGGAACGACATACCAGGGTGGAGTGAAATACACCTTGTTAGGGAGAAAGGTCTAGGACTCCAGGTTTCTAGGGCTGATTTCAACGTAATATTTCATGAATCCCCCCTCCCACCCTTCCTTCCTTTCTTCCTTCCTTCCTTCCTCCCTATCCCTTTCTCCCTCCCTTCATCCTTCTCTCCCTCTTCCTCTCCTCCATGCACACACTTTGCAAATGGGCAGGGCAGGTAGAGCTACTCAGACTCATGTGGCCACCAACTCTCTCCCTTCCCTCCATACCCTATAGCCCACTTGCACAACTCACTCGAGGAGGAATAAGAGTATCAACAGGTTACTAACCAGGTATTTCTCTTATGCAAGGGGAATTTCATGACAATCTTATCTCTAAGTTCAGCAGTGAGCCAGCCTTCCATCCTGCCTCATGTGTCTGAGGTCTTAAGCTGGAGAAGTGTGTCTTCCATGCCCTTGGTGGTTGTGCTGGAACTTGAAAACATTTTGTAGCTCAATCTGTCCTCAGAGGACAGAGCAGACTATTTGCATTGTCAGTGTGAATCTATCTCACAATACTTCCAGGTATAGTGATGTCAGCCCCTTTCTCTCTCCTCTTATAGCAGCTTGCGGGAGACATTAACTGTGCCATTAGGAGAAGAAATAGAGCTTTCTTTCCTGGTGGCCTTGACTGTAGTGGGACCAGAAGCAGGGAAAATGCTGGTTGCAACTGAAGGGCCTCCTCTCCTCTGATTGCTAGACTAACTAGACTGGGCAAGTGAATAGCGCTTTAGGGCTGTCTAGTTGGGAAAGAGAAATGCAACTGGAACTTACAGTTAGTCTGTGCTTCAGGTGGAGCCACGCAGAGAGTCCTTGCTTGGACAGGTCATAAGGAAGAGAGAAAATGAGATTAATCTACAGGCCCAAAGAGTCGTGCGCTTGCACATCTACCTGGGACCCCAAACGTCTGAGCTGAGACACTGCAAACTTCTTGGAGAACATCGTGTCTTCTGAAGACCAGTTCACCCTGAAGACCCTAAAACATGCTTGTGAGGCAGCTTTCTTCCCAAGCATTTGCTATTCCACAAAAGCAATGTCAACTCTTGAAGGTGGCTGATGGGACTTCGTCAGTACTGAAGGAGAACTTACAGAGCTGGTTTGTGAAGCACAAATCTGCCCAACCCATCTGATTAAACAATTAAAGAGTAAAACAGAAAAAAAAAAACCTAAAACTCCCCAAACAAAAAAGAATTGCAGAGAAATAGAAATATGTTTTTATCTTGCTAAGAAATGTATAAATTTCTTCCTCTAAAATGGCAGAAGTACTTTCCCAAATTGCATAGCTCCTCCTCTGGATGGTTGTGTGGAATGTAGGGTCCACTTACTCCTGGAGCAGGTGTTGCATTGGGAGAAGGAAACGATTTGAGGGCTTAGCTCGCGCGGGTGGGCTGGAGGGCTCCACCAGGCTCTGGCCCATCCTGCCACATTTGCCGTTCAAGGCAGCAGCGCTTGGCTGGTGGATCATGGGGCAGATGAAAGCACACAGAGAGGTTAAGGAGGAAAGCCTGCCTGAGCGCTGGCAGATCTCCGAGGAGCGATGGGCACCTCCAGCCCTCTCTCCTGTGCCCTTCTGACCCCTCTTCTGATCACACTGTGTGCAGGGATGAAGTGTCGCTGATGGGACAGGAATACAAAGCTCTATGACATAAATGGGTGTGAGGCAGGCTCAAAGGGCTTTCCGACTTCCAGAGCAGCTATTCCAGCAGCAGAAAACCTTCAGCCTTCCCTGAGCTAGAAGACTGCAGAGAAGGGCAAATAATCTTCCTCATGGCCACGGAAAAAAGTGGATGCAATTATTTAAAATCTCAGCCCTCACATTTTGTGGCAAAATGAAGGCATTCATAATTTGAGGAATGCTATCTTTTCCTATTCAGAGGGATCAGTTTATGGTAGCTTAGAATCTAAATGAGGTGAAAATGAAAAATCTTTATCGCTTTTTACTTAATTTGGAGACTATTATCTTTTCCCACTCAAAAGGGTCAGTTTCTGATAATACCATGAAGTCTAAATTAGGTGAAAATGAAAAATCTATTTCTTTATGATTTTGGCCCTCCCAGATCCTTCTAAAATACGAGTGGGCTGTGCGGGTGGGTAATGAGGGTGCAGTGGGGGTGACTGGGCAGGGAGGGTGTCCCAGCCAGATGTCACCTGTCCGGGGACTGCCGTGAAGGCGCGCGTGTCAGGGACGTGAGGGCTCCTAAGCCTTCTACTGAGGTGCTATGGACCGCCTCTTTGATTGCAGCTTACTTTTCTGCAGAGCCGCGTTTCTCCATCTATATCTGTATGTATATGGAGGCAATTTGGCCAGCGTTATTACTCTCCACTGGACCTTACCAAAACCAGATAACACAGCAGATGGGGATTTACTTCATGCTCCTGCTGGAGGAAGTCCAGAAAACTTCCCGGGCCCCAGGAAAGCCCCAGCTGAATGCTGGTTGCTCACCAATGCTCCCGTGCACCTGGTTTTATGGTTGGTAAGACATTATTTCTCTCGAGGGACCAACTTCTGTAAACCTCCTTTACACGAATAAGAAGATGGTATATAGACAAAACTCAAGTTACTCCAAATATTTGGTCTAGAATTTGCTTTTGAAAGCCAGTGGATATTAGAAATAAGAATTTAAAATCCCCTGGGTAAAAGATGTTGCTATTAGAATCTGTGAATGCTTTAAAGGGATTGAATTCAAAGAGAAATCTTTAATTTTACATTGTAATTGTAGCATCCACCCAGAAAGGCTAACAAAATCACTGACCAATTTCCTGGGCCATTTGAAAACAAAAGCGTGGCTTTAAAATATAATCTTTTGAAACAAAGTTTAATAATGAGAACATCTTTGTTTTAGAGCAGGGGTATGGCAGAGGGACACTGAGATTCCTGTCTCTCTCTGATGAAAACCTGCATCTGCCCTGGGCGGAGGAAATAGAGAGCAGAACAGGAGCGGCAAAGGCGAGCGCAAGCCCACAGCCCTGCAAACCCCAGAAACCCGCCACTCTCATTGTAAAAGGCATTTCTGTGGTCTTTAGTTGAAATTAATCCCTCATAGGTAGGGGTTTATATTTGGTTTATTTTTGGTTAACTATCACTCTCAAGTTTGAAATACAAAAAATTGCCTGAGAAAAGCTTGTAAAAGCCTTTGGGCAGCACTGTTCAAGGGAATCAGAAACATATGGGTTCAAAGTTCTCTGAAAACACGGGCCTTGGTGTGTTTGAGATGACAATTTGGGGTTTCCTGAAGCCCCAAATTTGAGCTGTGTGGCTTCTGGACGGAGTTTCAGATATGGGGCTACATGCTCTGCTGACTGGGGGCCGTTCCTCCCTCCTGAGAAAGGCCTACTTACTATTTCTGTGTTGGGGGAAAGGTGCAGTATGAAGTTATTTTTCACACCACAAGTGGTCTTGGAGGTTGCCGCTAAAGTTTTGGTTTAACCAATATTGAGCCCTGCCTTGGCAATGGTGATCAGAAGAACTTGCTGCTGACCCAGCGAAAGCCTCAGCTTGTGCTCTGGGTCTCAGTTGCCTGTTCTGTCACATAAGGCGGAGCTGTGTCATGCCACAGATGCAAACCTGGGCTCAAAGATGGGCGGAAATAGTGCTTCAGGGGAGGCTGCTTTCGAGTTGTCTTACCCTCTGATTTGCAGACAGCTTCTGCAAAGCAGACACCATCTTGGACAGCGTAGCAGGGAGCAGCCGGTACGTGGTGCTTTCATGCCTCTTACTTTACCAGGTCGGTGGTCACAAAGTCTGGGTTTCCTCTAGCTGCTGAGGACGGAAGCCAGGGCTCGCCGTTTTTCACAGAGGTACTTACTTGAAGGGCACAGGACGCAGCCTGTGCCAGCCACCGCTGGTCCATCCTTTTCTGCCTTATGAACATCCCCTCCGAACTCTAGTTACCTGCCCCGCATTTTATTTCTTTTTGCATTGGGAACCATATCTGAGCTCTTTGTGGGGCAAATTTTCTCTTGGCCTGCCGGACACTAGATTAAAAGCTTTAAAAAAAAAAAAAAAAAAAGGTCCATTTCAGTTTTAAATCCTTGATATAATGCCTAAAATATTGTCTTACTCTGGTCCACTGAGAAACTCCTAGTCAGAAATCTTGCAGTTCACTTCCATGGAAGCAGAAAAACATTTCCAAGAATCAAATGACATTTCAATTTGTAAACAAGCTGGCAAAGTACGATTCACTGAATTCTGAGTGTCTTTAACTGGAGTGTCTCATCTGCAGGACGACAACCCTGGGACGGGTTGGCATGGTGGGAGAACGGAGGTGCTCCATCAGGGGCTCTTTGCAGAGAAGGAGAAGAGTTGGAGTGCCGACGCCGGGGGCTCCAAGCTCCTTTCGAGGAACACATTCTGCGCGCATTCGCTGATGCTTCCTTCCATCTTCAGGAGACAGAAAGCGATGGAAGGCCAGGGCCAAGGTGCCACTGAGGCTGCTTGCTGGAGCGGCTCTGTCCTTGGCCTGCACGTGGTCTCTCTCCTGGGTCCTCGGAGGCTTGTCCTGTGCACGTGAGTGTTCCCTGCGCATCTTCATCTTACAAGGTCACCTTTCTTATGCCAGTAGGACCCCGACTTATACCCTCACTCGACCCCAGTTACCTCCTCAAAGGCCCTGCGTCCAGTGCAGCCCTGGAGGGGCTTGTGAGAGGCCCAGTTTGAATGTCCCAGCGTGGTGGAGCTGCAAGCAGTCTGCTTGTGGTGGCGCGTGCATCTGAACCTGTGGCTACGCCTTAGGGTCTTGCTTGAGGCCCAGACACAGTACTCGACACCCACAACTTCTAGGAAGACAAATTTATTTTGGCTCATTCTTCAGTGGTTTCAGTCCATAGTCAGCTAGCTGCGAGAGGGGGAACTTAGCGATCAAACGCCCCTGGTGGCCCACCTCTTTCACCGGTCGCCACCCCCCAACTCACTAGCAGACTAATTGATGCATGAGTGTCACACCCCCACGCCCCAGGCAGCTCCCAGAAGCTCCACCTATGAGTGTCTGAGGCTTTGGGAAGACATGCAGGCAGACGCCATAATGGGGCATGACCGCAGGACCTTCTGTAGCCAGGGCCTGGTGTAGGTAGAGTCATGCGCACTTGCTCTTCCAGTCCTGTGTACCAACCCAGTCAGGGTCCTGCGTGAGATCCCTTCTGCAGCACTAGAGCATGGTGGAGGTAGAGAGGGTCTCACCTGTCTCCACCACCTCCCAGAAGAGACACTGCTCTATCTTCAGCTGGAGAGAATGGGAAGCAAGTGCTCAGGGCGGGCCACCTAGTCCAGGAGCTGCGTGGAACGCTGCCACTCACAGAGCTGCCATGAAAGGTCCTAACTTGCGTTCAGGTGGTGCTTCGGGGAAGCCAAGGTGTGCTGCCCCGGCTACCTGGTCTGGGCGGTGGCTCTGTCTTCCTGCCTGCATGAGGCCACCTTGCCCTGCACAAAATTGCTCCCTCGAAGCTCAGAGAGTTCACAAGCTTGGGGGCTAAAGCCGGCAGATTTGTGTACTGAGCCGCTCTTTTTGCACTCAGGTTTCTAAAAATGTAGTCTCTGTACCGAGCTGCGAGGTTTTCTGAAGGCTGATCCAGACACTTTCTAACAACAGAGAAGTTAGCAAAAGTTACCTTCTTGTAAAGGGAAGTCTCGAAGCCTATACCTTTTAAATATATTTTCCAGTAGCTCCCTGGCTTGAGCAGATGTGATATCTAACTTGAGCTTGTGGACATGTCAGTGTGTCACACTGCTGGCGAGCAGTGGCAAATAGTGTCCACGCCAGTTGGAGGCACGCAGTGGCAGTGCCAGTGTGCAGACTGTCTAGCGAGGCCTAAGCACCGGCTTCACACTTCTGTGTCTGGTTACGTTTTCATTAAAAAGCTCTCTAGTCTTTGTGTAAAAGAAATCTCATATTTTAAAAGATTTTTTTTTCACAGAAATTCCATAGAACATTGGGGTAGCGAGAATCTAAAACTCTAGAAGTGAGTGAAAGATCTACATACCACATTGTGATGGTAGTTTTCCTAGCAGACTGTCACATAATTTTCTGGCCAGGGCCAACAACCATTTCTTTTTTCTGTAAAAGCCCCTGGCAGATGCTGTAGGTGACCAACTTCATCCCAACAATAGCGAATGTCTCCTTATCCACTTTACTCCTAGCAGTTCAGCCTGTTCCTCTCGCCTATGAACCTCTTGTTATTTGGCCTCCTCCAGACATGGGAAAGCTGCCTGTACTTGGTCGATGCCTGTACAGTGTAAGTAGGTAGGCTGAGCAGTGGTGCAGGATGAGAAGAGAAAGAGAGAGTATTGTTGCTGGGCAGCCCAACCTAAATGCTTCCAGCGATTCCAAAGCCATCATCACTGAGAATATTCCCTGCTGGCTAATTACGTGCAAGTCAGCCGAAGGAGGAATGTCAGGCTTGAGACCCCACACCCCTTCTCCTTCACAGCTATCTTTGTGACCTCACTTCACTTTAAGAATGTGGAGATCACAGGTGATGTGTTAGAGGGAGCTTGAAGTGCGAAAGATGACACTGAATTTCAACCAGGGAAGCCGTGGGCAGAGGGGGTCTCCATCCTACCTTCATTGCCTAGCTCATGACTATGCATTCATGTGTTTTTAGTTAAATGTTTAGTTCACTCCCCAGTTCTGACAAAAAAAAAAAAAATTAGACTAGGCCTGTGTCATTTTCATCTTACTCTGCTTTCATCAGTTGTTTCAACCAATCATCTTATGATGCTCTTGTGAGCCTGTGAAGAGGTGCAAGTTACCTTCGGCAGCAGTGCTTCCACGGCAGCGGTGTCTGTATTTAATGAGGAGAGAGAGTCACGGCATTAGATGACAGGAAGAGAACTCGAAACTGTATTGCTACTCTGAACTTATTAGGTAACATTTACTAGGGTTACAAAAGACTGGAATCATTTCAGACAAGAAAGACTGGCCTCTTCTCTGTGAGTCTCTATCTACCAGGTAAACGAGTGAAGTCGCCGTGAGCCGGGCCGCTCCGAAGCACAGGCGGGCTCAGGAGAGCAGGGAGTTGGAGCCCGCCGGCGGGCTGGAGGTACAGATCGTTCTGCAGGAGTAGGTTTTTCTCGAGGAAATGGAAATCATTCAACACATCCCTCAGGAGTTTGTAAACGGGCTGATTTCAGGTCAACTTCAGGGTACCTTGTCGCCTGGAAAGGCTGCTGGAAGTGGTGACTCTCTCAGGCCACGGTATGTCACTAGAGACGATCCAGGCTGAAGGTTCTTATTCGGTGTTTTCCTCCGTATGTCTTTTTAGTGTTCAAACTAATATTCTTAAATTCATACAATAAAATGCTTCCACGAAAATAAGTCATATTTTGCATATTTGATAAAACAATGAAAATGACACCTTTCTAATATGGCCCTTCATGGTGAGCATACTAAGAGGACCTTGGAGCAGGTCCAACTGGTGAACACAATGGATAGCTAGTGATATCGGAAATAAAAACTATGAGTAATTTCTGTGGTGACAAAGTCTTAGGCGCTGCTATTGTTACGGTGGCTTGTTGCATGTGATCGTCGCTGAAGAAAATGCAAAGGAAGATGCAATTTTATTTTATTCTTATGAAATTGTATGGATGTTCTGAATTCCACCCGTCGCCTCGACTACATTAGGGCTATGTGCTTCTGTGAAGTAGCATGAAAAATTCCTGAGTGACAATGACTAATTAGAGGCATTCAGAAGATTCAATAACGTAGAGATAATCATGGCTCCTGTTTTTCCTCCCTCGTTTGCAGAAGATCTCAGGAGCGTGCTTCCGAGCCGCTTCCTTATTCTGAATTGCACACTTCTAAAGTGTGGGAATTTTTACAGCAATCATTTATTGATGTGATGAGAAGAAAAATAATGTGGGTAATAATTTTGTAAAAACTATGTTTTTAAGAGAGACAAGGAGGACAACCGAACTAACCTGCCTTCGTCTCAGTAGGGAGATAGCTAACTAGATTACAATAGCACCTACCTAGAGAATACTAGGTTTGTTTGAAGAGTCTATTTTTGTTAGCTTAAAAAGAGTCCCTTAATGATGCATGCATATTCATTGAGTGCTACAGTTGAGACTTTTCTACTTCATTGTATGTAGGTTATACCTTGATTTAAAAAAAAAAGTTAAAAACAAGCAAACAATCACACTTTGATGATTAAAAAATTCAGGAAAGCAGCCAGAACCGCTGGTAGGATTCACTGGCAGGTGTGAAATGAAGGAAGAATGGGGGGAATCTGATGAGGAGAGAAGACTTGGAGTTGGCACAATAGCTTTGGGACACAACTGAAAGACTCTCATGAAAAATAGGTTGAAAAACATTGACGTGGAAGACTCAGGCAAGCATACTGCAACACAAGGTGACAACTTATGCTGTTGGTTTCCTACCAAAGCAGCTGGGACAGTTAAAATAGTAAACATACAATTAGCCTGCAGCCCCAGTCCCTGGTACAGAGCCTCTAACACTTTTTATTAGAAAGATAGAAGCAGGTTTTGCTGTAACATTTGGTTTTTGGTTTCCAGTTCTTGACTCAGGATCTTCTAAGACACTTAGAATATGAAGGCTATTGATTCTTTTTGCATGCTGATGAGATGGGTAGAAGGTGGTGGCCTTGAGATGCCTCTTCCCCCCCTCCCCCTGCCAAAGAAGAGCTACCCAGGAAATAACCAGCCTTGCAAATGAGAAATCAAAACTGCCACCCCCCAATCAGCCCGTGCTTGCTTTACCTGCATGGGGGGAGGGGGGGAGAATATAACTGGACCAACCTGCCTTTGCCTCAGTAGGGAAATGGTTAACTAGATTCCAATAGCTCCTATCTATTGAATACTAGGTTTGTTTGATAAGAGTCTATCTTTGTTAGCTTAAAAACAATCCTTTAATGATGCCCTGAGTGAGACAACAGGATGACAAATGAGACAAGGACAGGCTGAGTGAGGCTGGCTGTTTTGATCTCTAGTTTTCAAGATTGATTGTTTTCCAGGGAGGCCTTAGTTTTGGGTAAACAAGGTAGCTTCAGAAAGGTACTGGTCATTACAAGAGCCAACTGTGGGATTAGAGGAGTTGAAACTTATCTTACCTTTGCCCCTTTGACTGTTCAATGTCCACTTGCCAGGAATTCATTCAGTATTTCCTACAAAATGGAGCCTCCATAAAACTCCAAAGTGATGGGGTTTGCAGGGCTGTAGTCCGGTGGACACATCAAGGTGCTGTGGTGTAGGTGCGTCTGTCCCGTCAGACCTCACCTGGTGCATCTGCGTTTCTTTTCCTTTCTGCTCCTGAGTGGGAACTTTGGTAATAAACTGGCAAACCCACGGCAAGTCTTTTCCTGAATTCTGTGTGCTGCCTGTAGCAGACTGTCCCCTTAAGAAGGGGTTGAGGGCCCCCTGTCTTTAGGGACAGGTGTCCGCTGGCATGCAGGGAGCATCAGCACCTTGGCCCGTGCTGGAAGTACACGGAATCATGGTGCCAGGGTGGTGTTCAGAGAGTTGGAGAGCCGGCCGTGAGTGCGGGACATCTGGGGCATTTGGTGTCAGACCTGTGAGGACACATTAGTCTTACAGTAGCATCCAAGCTTTCAGGGAGCAACGGAGGCTGCGACCCATAGATGTCTCTAATCCTAGCGGCCTCTGATTCTCTGGCAATCAGTGTACCGAAAGAATGCTAAGGTTACTGGGGCTTTGATTCTTGGGAAGCTCCAGGGTAAGCTAGTTGAACCTACACACCTCTGATTCTCAAGCTTAGGAAGAAAGCCAGCAGTGACTGTCTGCATGTTGTAAACCTTGCAGTCCATAATCTTTAGACAAATATGGGCTGAAGTATGAATATGAAATGAATCTTTAATATCTCAGAATATTCAGTCATCATTGAACATTCAAGGAATTACAAAACATTTATACTTTAGTTCAATACCTAATAAAAATCCAGTGTTATATTCAGTATAATATAAAATGAATTTTAATTCAATGTTAAAAATTAGTTGAATTTTAATATCAGCAATGAAATTCCAAAATTTTAGGCTCGACATACAAAAATTGGGCATCCAATTATTTGATGCAGAATTTATGATGGTGTGGCTGACTTCATGTGCATGAGATTTGGAATAAGTGTATATAGTCAAACATGTAGTGAAACATGAAATTAATTTGTGTCCTTGAGTTGAAGAACTGTTTCAAACTTTTTGTTGATTTGGTTATAGGTCTAGGCATGATTGTGATTTGTTTTGACTACATATTGATAGAAAAATACACAAAAAAATTGAAATCTAGGATTTCCTGTTTAATTTGCTTGTCCGCTCAGCAGCTTAAGAAATAGTTCAGGATTCTTTCAATAGCAGTACCTAGACTGTATCAAGTGCAGGTCAGAGAGTGAAGTCACTGTGCCAAGATTCAGAATGTGTCATCAGATGGGAAAGCACCAGGAATTAGGAATAAGAAAAGATGAGATTTTTGACGTGGCCTGGTCTAAATGAGTGACTCACCAAGTCCCAAGTCAGGTTCTGACTGTGAAAGAGATGTCTGCCCAGACTGTCATGCTCTGTGCTTAATGGGGTGTTGCGGGGACTGTGACACAAACCATTACCCACTATTTACTTATTCAAAGCAGAAACCTACTGGAAAATTGAGGGACATTATCCATCCTTTAACAGCTTTGAGAAAATTGCATTATGATCAGAACTTTAAAACACACCATTCTGGATGCACAGGTATTAAATATTACTGAGTTCCATTGCAATATTTTAATCATCATGCTTTACAAGGTGATTTCTATCTGAGGAATACAAAGTATCAGGGAACAAGTGCGTGATAATTTAATACCGACCCTCGGATCTGTGGCTGCCCTGTAGCCCTGGTGCTTGAAAGGTCCTGATAGCACAGAAAGTGGGTTAATTTCCCCACTTTTCATTGCTTGACAGGTCTGTTTTATTTCTAAATTTTTAATACTTGCTCTTAATTTGGGTCTCTTTGACAGAGTTAGTTACACAGTAACCGAAACATGAACTTTCCTGTGTTTCAGGCTAATTGAAAGAAATCTTTTCAAATAGAATACAATAGGACTCTGAAATCCAGTGAACCATTCAAAGACTATTTTATTTTTTAATCAGATGTTAACATTATATGGGAATGTGCTTTGCCTGTGGCTGTTGGTTCCACTGAAAATGCACTAGAGCTATGGTTAAAATTGGTTTTCATGCCCTGGAAAGGTATAATAAACAACTGGAGTGGGAGAAACTGTCAGCAAATATTGATAGGACATAGTGAGGGCAAATATAGAAGATTAAATAAATGTGTTCAAAACCTCTTTTAGCTCAGAGACTTGTACTGGTTTATTGATGAATGTTTCATGTGTATACTATTATCCTATAATTAATGAATATGATGACAGTTATTCTGTCCTACTCTTACTGAGTGGGACAGTGGAATGTAATTGGCAGCTGGATTGGTGGGAGACACCTGGAGTGGAAGAGCACCCTTGTGGGTGTGCCCTGTGGTCATGCTGGGACGACCTTGGGGAGTCTCCTCCCCTGCTGGTTCTTCCTGAGCCTCTTCCCTGTGCTCCTGGCTGCTAGGAAGTGGGCAGCTTCACTCTGCCAGATCCTTGTACCACAATGTTTCTGTCCCCGAGCCAGCTAACCATGGACTGAAACCCGGAGACAGGGAGCTGAAAGAATCTCCTCCTCTTTGGAGTGGTGAAGGCCGTGTCTTCTACTCCAGGAAAGAGGAAGGTGATCGATATACTAGGCATTTTAAAATGTGATGAAAACTTTTGTTTAAAAGTTTCCAAACAAGGGCTGGTGAGATAGCTCAGCAGACTAAGCACTTGCTTAGGCAAGCTCAGGGACTGGCGTTCGATCCCTGGCACCACATGCAGTGCTGGCCCTGCCCCCAGGCATGCTGAGCAGGCGACCATGTCTGGGTGTGGTGGTGCTCAGCTGTAATCCAGGCACTGGGGAGGCTAAGAACAGGAGGCTCACTCTAAACCCGAGCTGCATAGTGAGACCCTGTACCAAATACATAAAAAGGAAGTTTCCAAACAAGAATTTTATTAATCTGTTGATCAATGAAAGAAGGAAAGAAAAGAAAAAGGAAGAAAAAATCTCATAATGGAGAACTACCCTTGATCTTGAAATTCATTTCCAAATCCCACAATCTTTGTCCCCGCATCTCCTTTTTGGTGGGAGGTCTGGCACACACTGTAGAACTAATTGCTTCCATCACCCAGGCAAGTGACATCCAGACCGACCCTGAGGTTGATCAGATCAGTCAAGTACACAGTTTGAGCAGAGCGCCACTGAGCTCTTCGGGTATCAGCAGTGACACTGGAGTCATTGCAAAACTCAGACAGCCGCTTAGTGAAAAGAAACCCTCTGCTGGGCCCTCTCCTTACTCAATGTTGTAACATTAAAAGCATCAAAGCAACTACACAATAAATTAGTAATGTGAGATTTCACTGATTCCCGGTATATTTATTGGAGGAATCTTATTTTCAGCCTAAAGATTTTATGGAGAGCCTGCTTCTAAACACATAGGTACAAAGTTCTGAAAGTGACGGCTTTGAGGAAATTGCAGCAGAAAGGGCAGTGAAGTCTTAAAGGTCCTTAGGTCTTATTTGAGCCGCATACTCTGGTTCTAAAACCACGCCAGAACAAAGTCCGCAGACCATGCCACCTAATGAACCTGCACATGGTGGTTAGAGCTATTATCAATCCAGGATATTAAAATCACACTGTCTCTTATTCTTCATATTTTAGGAGGCCAAATGTGAGTGAATGGGAAAAAGCTAATTGAAGTATGACATACTGGTGACAAGGTACAATTTTCATATGAAGCAACATGACAGATACTCAGGGCATATGACTTTTTATAAAATGATGTTGAAAGTAACTTATTTTTTCTTGTTTGGCATATTACTGGCCATCAGGAACTGCAGGAATTTGCTCAGATACGGAAACGAAGCATAACCGAAGGAAGGAGAGCGAGAGGCAGAATTGTAAAGCTGTGTTTGTTGTCAGGACTATGATGGATAAATATCGACCTGCCACCTTCACCTGTCTACCCAGAAGCTAGGAAGACATCCTTTCACCAAGGTTTGCTGTCTGCCACCATGCTGCTTTTGGTTCTTGATTGGTGCTGAAATGGTGATGGGAGAACTCTTTCTGTTTCAGAAGTCATATTTGTTTTGTTTTCTGATTATAAAAAGCAGCATTTTGCAGAAGAGTCAATAATCTGAACATGGAGGCAGGCGAAACGAAAGCCAAAGGTGGCCATCCTCTCCCCCGTGGCTCCATCTTGCTACAATCCCTGGGCACGACTATATATAGGACATCTCGTGTAAGAATGGATTTTGATTTTAAATGACTAAGAAAAGCATTTCTTCTTTAGAATAGTAACGGGCCAGGGAGCGGATGCCAACACAGGAAATGACATCCATTTCTTCAGTGTTCTCACCAAGATGACGAGAGCGTGCTGAATCCTCCAGAAACCAGGGCTGAGTGCTGAGGACATGGCTGGGTGTTACACTTGGGAAGCATATGCACCCCAGCAGGCGCATTCAGCTCCAGGCTGCTGCCTGACAGGGAGCCGTGGGAAGCAAAGACTGCTCACTCTACTTCCCTTGAGCCGAAGGTGGACACTTACCTTCAGCTGGACCACACTGGGGCTCTGCGTCCCGGCAGGCATGTCCTAACAGTATCAGTGGCAGGTGTGTCAAGGCAGGAAGCCCCTGGGCGTTGAGGGGAGGGGCTTCCTACGATGGGAGGTTCTCCGCAGGATCCCCTTGTGTCAGGCAGGCTTATCCTTCCTTGAAGGCACCTAGTTGACCTATTTCTTCATAGTCTCTAAATTTCTACCTAAGTGAAAGGGCAGAGAGCACTTTTCCTTCCCATCCTATCCTAGAAGTGAGAGGTGCACTCTCCCCCAACAAGCGCATTTATTGGAACTGAGGGGAAAGGGGAAAAGCGAAGTTGGTAGAGACTGATGGTGTCTGGGTAGCTCCCCGCCCCAGCTCAGCCCGGGCCCAGAATCACGGCGCAGTCCTGACTTTGTTACTGTGCCTCCCCAGGAAGCTCAGACTTCAGTCACCTAGCTGGTCTTTCATGGTCAGATTCTAAAGGCCAGCTGAAGTATGACAGACGGGAAACACCTCTGCTGCCTTCTTCACAACTCCATGGTTTATGCTGTCCTGCTTGCTATTTAAAAACAGTGAAAGGGAAAGAACGAATAACTGAAAAGAATGTCCTGCTTCTGAAAAATTTCAACATATTTCACAAATCTAAATGTGTTGAAAATATCAAAAGCCACAGTAGAAGTGAATGGATTGAAAATCGAAGTATACAAGCTACAAAAATAGTAAAGTCAGAAGTAGACCCTAGACTCCCACACATCTGCTTGGAGTGCAAGTTTTGCTGCTCTAAATTTCTTTAAAAATCAGAGGATAGATGGTCCTATCACGTTGAGTTACACAGTACATATATTTAAATAATCAATAGGTTGAGAATTTAGGGAACTGTCTCCCAGGAGCACGCACTGGCATTTCTGTGTGTGTAACAAATGTCACCCTGGTGACACTCTTAGCACGACTCTGATCATGGCGCCCTTCCTACTATTAAAACCCCCACAACCTTGGACTAGCGACCCGACTGAAAGAAGAAGAATGGGCTGCTGCGGCTGTGATCCAGAACGTTCCCCCAAAGGCCCATAATGTCCAGGCCCACGGGCTTTTAGGAAAGTGATTAGATCCGGAGGCCTCTACCTTCATCAAGTGGATTAATCCAACGATGAGTTCATTAGCTGAATGGCTGCGAGGAGGGAGCCCTTGTGTAGGGGAAGGAAGTGGGTCCCTGAGGGCATGCCCCGGAAGGTCCATCTCAGCCTGCACCCTGTGTTCTCTCTTCCCTTTCCCCTTTGCCTCTCCTGTCCCCTCCCCTCCCCTCCATCTCTCCCACTCCCCCTTTGCCTCTCCCCTCCCATTCCCTCCACTCCATCTCTCCCCCTTTTCCTTTGCCTCTCCTCTCCCCTCTCCTCCCCACCCCCTCCATCTCTGTCCTCCTTTGCCTCTCCCCTTCCCTCTCCTCCCCTCCATCTCTCCCCCTCCCCCTTTGCCTCTCTCCCTTCCCTCCCCTCCCCCTTCATCCCTCCCCTCCCCCTTTGCCTCTCCCTTCCCCTCCTATCCCCCTTATCTCTCTGTTCCCCCACCCCCCTTCTTCTCTACCTTTCCACAACTTTCCTCCACCTGGCCTTTCTCCCACGGATGCTTCTGCCTCGGAACCAGCCTGCCGTCGGCTGACTAAACCTTTTCCTATAAACTTCATGTCAGGCGTTCTGTCCCAGCAACCCAAAGCCAGAACCCCATCATCCACTGAGTAGGCCTGAGCAGGGAGTGCTGGGAGCGCACAGGACCAGAAGCCGCTCTTGCAAGTTACCCAGGACCCCCCCCCCCAGAGGAGGGGGCTGTACGTTCTTTCGCCCGCTGCCTACCTTCCACACCTGGCTGGGGGGACGCAGCCCGGCCCCTGCCAGCTGTCCACTAGCGCTTGCAGCTTCTGCCTGTAACCCTCCCCGCAAAGCAGGGCCCAGGGGCCGCCTGTCAG
>NW_004524615.1:5545478-5553744 GCF_000260255.1 Octodon degus
TCTTTCTTTCTTTTCTTTTTTTAATCTTTGTTTTTGGTTACAGTGCTGGAGATCCAGCCCAGGGCCTGACACTCACCAGGCAACTACTCCATCTGTGCCTTCAGCCAGGATGCTCTGCTTTTGCAAATGTCTTGCTTTTTAAAAATCATGTACATGTAGCAGCTGCTTCTTCTTCTTCTTTCTTCTTCTTCTTCTTCTTCTTCTTCTTCTTCTTCTTCTTCTTCTTCTTCTTCTTCTTCTTCTTCTTCTTCTTCTTCTTTCTTCTTCTTTTCTTCCTCTTCCTCTTCCTCTTTTTTCTTCTTCTTCTTCTCCCTCTCCTTCTCCTCCTCCTCCTCCTCCTCCTCCCTCTAGAAGACACAAGACTAACAGGAAAGATGGCTGAAGTGGTGCCCCTGATGTCTCCTGTGCTTGCTATGTCCAAGTGTGTAGGACTTGAGCAAAACACAACTCAAATAGACTTGTTAGAATGTGCATCCGTTTGCCAACACTAGAAATTTTCTCTCTCAACATTTGTGGGGAAAAACAACCTTAAGAAGTGATTGTAGGGCCGGGGAGATAGCTCAGTAGAGTAAGTGCTTGCCTGGCAAGTGCAGGGTCCTGAGATCAACCCCCAGTACACACACACACACACACACACACACACACACACACACACAAAGGAGTGATTGTAATTAGCCCAACTTGGGTCAGGTGCTTGCCGTGGGCCTGAGAAGTGTCAGAGTTTCTGACTGGTCATTCCTGGGTTACATGGTCACTTCTGGGGTAAGAGGGAAGAGTCGAGCTGGAGTTGAGCTAGGGGAGCAGTTGTAGGCAATGAAGATTCCTGGGCTGACAGCAATATCGAGCTGATCTTTCTGCTGGGCTCTCCAACTGTCACATGATACATTTTTGTTATGTTTATTATAAAAAGATGTTGTAACCTTCTGCAACCTGAGGTCTCTTCTGGGAACCAGAACCTACTTAATGGTGGGGAAAACATCTTGCTCCTGCTTAGCTGGGCTTGTCAGGGAGCCGTGATGAGCCCTGTGCACAGTGGGCTGTGGGAAGCTGGACTCAGTTTCAGGTTCATTGTTCTTTCTGCTTTAGATTCTACCTGACCATGATACCCCACCATAATCAACCAAATCCATTTCAGAGATATATTTTCTTTTATATTGCAAACCAATACAGCCTGTCTTCATTTAATCTCGGGGTAGGGATGGGTAAGGGTGAGAATTGAAGACACAGTAGGGAGAAAAATTTGAAAATAAAAGTTCTACATTTTGGTAGCTTTTGGGTCTTGGAATATAGCAACAAAATGAAGCTGCAATAAAGAGAAGAGAAAATGCATGCTTTTTCTTCCCAGTTGCTTGAATATTATATATCAAGGGAGCGTAATCTTTGTGAAAGACAGTCTGGTGAAATGTTGCATTTGGGAGGGAAGGGGAATAAGTCATCCCCAGGGCTGATCAAGAGCAAGGATTACCTGCCATTTACAACAGGGGTAGCATTTTTGCAACCATTTTAAGTCAGGGCCACACAGACGGTGGAAGCCTGCCTTCGAAATGACCAATAAAGGAATAAGCTTGCCACAGTGTGAGATTTATTTACCACACTGCCAAGCAAGGAACTTAAAGGTCACTGCTGAATTAAGTTACCTTTTTGTAATTTCTGTGTTGGGCGTGAAAGTACACCGCCAGGTGGCATCCACTCAACTACAGCTGATGGCGTGAGGGCCCATGAATTCCAATGTGGAGTGGGCTTGCCTTTCTGCAAACCCTCTGTGGGGATTCTGCGGGCATGGATTGGTTCTTAGAGCCACATGGAGCATTAAGACAGAAGACAGCTGTGGGAAGAGACCCAGGACCAGAACCTCTGCCTAAACATAGCTGGTGCCTGAGCAGGCCGCACGGTAGCCAGGGAGAAATCACATTTGTCACAGCACATGAAGGTTTTGTGATAGTTTTGTGGAGAGGAACTGGCAGCCACCCCCAGTGCACCCTGGAAAGGGACCGGATGAACACAATGTGACAGAAGCTGGTGCCACCACGACAGGGGGCAGAGTGATGGCCAGCAGCACAGGGCAGGGGTCGGGGGGGCAGGATTCTTCACCCCAAGGAGCAGCATATTGGTCCCCAAAGCCAGAGACTGGATGGCGAGACCACGTTCTCTGAGAAGTGGAGCAAGACGGTGCTGCTTCTGTGGCTCTGTGCTGTAAGACCTGTGCTGGGTGAGGAGGCTGCTGAACAGGGGAGCTGCAAGGTGCCAGCTGGCTCTAGTGACACATGGCCCAAGCGTGAGACTATGGTGCCATCTCCCCTCTCCCAAGGACCAGAGGTGGCCTATACAGGGGGGCCTGGGACAGAAAGGGTAAACCTCAGCATTCAACCCTGAGGCAAGAGGACCACACAGGGACAGAGGACACACGGGCTGGAGGTCTGGTGGCACCCAGGGAATAGGTAGGTCTCGGTGCTCTGCTCCTCCTTGTGGCCCACGGGCATATTCATGTCAGTTGGAGCCTCATCTTCCTATCTGTCCCTGTGCGAGCTGGAACCCTCAGGCTTGGATTTGGCATGCACAGGGTGGTGGGGGGCAGGGCTCCACGGAGATGGATGCTGTGGAGGAGCCCGAAGTGTTGCCCGGAAGGACCCACAGCAGCCACCGGGCACTTCGTAAGTTCCCTAAGGCAACACTTGGGGTGTTTCATCTGCAGGCAGACCCTGCCAAGTGGGCTTCGTGGGGGTGGAGTGTGTGGGCGAGGTGAGCAGAACAGCGTGGAACTTGGCCTCGGGGTTTCTGCTGGCGGGGGTCCCTGTGAGGAGGAGGCCTTCACTGGTGCCCCCTGAGGTGCATCCCCAGTGACCCTCAGCGGGCCTTTTCCGTGGGCTCTGTGCCCTGTTCTCCTAGGCCGGCCAGCTGCAACACCCACTCTGCCTCCAGCCGTTTAGCACTGAAGCTTGGGCACTCACTTGTGTACTTCTCGGTGTACATTGTCTCCCTCCCTTCCCTCTCTGCACAACGCAGCTTCTGGGCTGTGCATACTCCTTTGCCTGTCAGGGAGCCTGTGTGTGTGTGTACATGTGCAAATATGAGAGTGTGCAAGAGGCTGTGGAGGAAGGTATGAGAGTGTCTGAACGTGTGAGTGTATGAGTGTGCGCATGTGTGAGTTGTGTATGTGTACTTGTGAATGTGAGCATGGTGGGAGGGGATGCTTGGGCCACCAGTGACAATCCCCACCTTTCTTTCTGGTCACTGTGGGGGTCGCGCGCATCACCGTCTTTCAGCAGGAAGTCGTCCACTCTTGGCAGTATTTCCCGTGGCTCGTGCTGGGCTTTTCCTTCAAGCTTATATGTGAATGTATCTAGATATTTATGAATGGGCAAACTGAAACAGGGAGCATTTTCTGTGCATTGTCATCAACTGTCTTTTTTTCTTAAAATATTTTTATACCAATAAGGTATATTTTCCTCCATTTTTATATTCTTCTGGGGAATGGATATATTTGTATATACCCACATTGGCTGCTAAAGTTGAGCTTGTTTTCTTAGCATTGTTGTAAATACTACAACGAACATCTTTGTGCATGTGTGTACACACAAGTGTGTGCACATACCTATGTATATATACTTCTATTGGCTGGAGCCCCGTAAGTAAAGCTCTTAGACTAAAGAGCATTTGAATTAAATGTAGAAATCACACAAATTGCTTTCCATAAAATATAAATCAAATACTTTCCCTACCAATAGTTGACAAAGACCTGGATTTTCCTAAGCAGCCGCTGAAAGGAGATTTATGTTACTTCAACCCCTTGCGAGGAGAGGGAAGAAAGCGGCCACCTCACTGCTCCACTTTGCATTTCCCTGATACTTGGAGAGCAAGTTTCTACAGGTTTGCTTATTGTTTCTGTGTTTTCCTCTGAATAGCCTTTTCATATTTCTAGTCCATGCTTTTTGCCCATTCCTTTCCTCCTTTAATTAACTTGGAAGAAGCTGTCTACATATTGTTGATGCCATTTCTTTCTGCATGCCTAGTTCAGATACAAAGACATGCACACCCGCGCGCGCGCGTGTGTGTGTGTGTGTGTGTGTGCCTGTGCATGCATATGTGTGCATCTAACCAAGCATCTATTCTTGAGTACACACTGCCCGAGAGGTAGGTGACCCAGGAGCAGGCTCCAAGCTCTCATCCACCTGAGGATGGCCGCACACAGACGTGCAGTTCTTGCTCTGTGTCTCAGGCAGTTGTAGCGCCAGGAGCCAAGTTCCCTACTCTCTCTCTCTCTCTCTCTCTCTCTCTCTCTCTCTCTCTCTCACACACACACACACACACACACACACAGAGCATATGTCCAATAGTGAACAGGCATAGAAAAACCACAAATGAAATTTCCATTCCAAAGTGGGGAAGATGGAAGACACACGGCAGCCACTGGCGCATAGCAATTACGAAACCCATCTGAGCACATATTGTCAATCTTTGAATTATTCTCCTCCCTGGGAATGGTTCTCCATGGTTCTTGGTTTCATGCCCCAGTTTCTTATTTCTTCCCTCAAACCATCTTTCTTTTCATAAAAAATATAGATGGTGTGCATCTTCATGTTTCCTTTTTTTTTTTTTTTTTTAACTGCTCATTTGTATTTTGGAGGAAGACAGGAGAACCAAAAATTCTTTAAAATTTTTATATTACTGCTGACCCCTTCAACTCAAGCTGATACTCTTCTTTTAAAAAGTTGTAGATCTCTTGTATATCAGACCGAACCTCTTTACACAAAAGCCAGGCTCCCTTTCACTAACATCGGTTCTCGATTTGAGCTGACAGCTGAGGTGCTGTGGAATAGCGCTCTAAGGTTGTCAGGAGCCTTCCTCTTGAGTGAAAGGGTCTTTGAAGCGCGTACCAAGTAGCAGCCTCATGATCCCAGGAGCTGCACCGGGCAGAGACTGGCCCCCTGTGAGGGCTCATCTCGAGTTCGTAACCACACTATTGGAATCATCATCCCCAAGCCAGTGATGACTGACTGCACCGTGCACCTTACATTTGTCCTGAAACCATTTCTTATTTTGAGGATCCTCCACATCTGGAGTGATGGAGGGTGAGAAGTCGCTTCCTCTTCTATCCCAGTTAACACTGTCTTCAATTTTCTCTTGAAATTTGACTTGAAAACTAAATAATTCATTTTTTATTTTTAGTGGCTCAACTATCTAGCCTTTTTGTACACAATTACAACACAAAAACAGTGGACTCATTCAACATTCGGACTAGCAAGGTCCTCAGCCAAAACAGCAGTTCCTAGAAAAGTTTCTAATTTTTCATGGTGTGGTGTTGTCCAGCTTCCTTCTTCTGTGGAATCGGGGCCACTTTCTCTAGCTTCCGATAGCATTTTTTTCACTTTCATTCAAACTTTCACCAATGGTCAGCTCAAAACTTCCCTCCTCTGCCCTGGAGTTCCCAGAGCAAATCTGACACGCATACCAATTTGTTAGAGGAGCGGCCTGTAACTCCATGCCTGGCACCAATTGTATTTCATTTATCTTTTGATGTTTTACAAAACAAAACTAAGATATCGTGCTTTCCCACCACCGATAATGTCTCTCGCACTGTCCTCACTTTCCTGGGCTCACGGGCTGGAATCCCTTGTGGGATACCCTGGCCAGCGGCAGGGCTTGGCACTTTCAGAGGCTACGTGGGGCGGGTACCCGCTGCAGCACACGCTGCAGCGGAACTCTCGGTGAGAGATGAGCTCAGGAATCTCAATGGCTGCTCCGTGTGGCTTGGATTTTCACGTAAAATATTAGCTCATTTCCAATAGCACTGGTTCAAAATACAGGAAATGAAAGCTGGCCCCCTTTTAATGTAACAGAAAATAAGCCCCACACGCATCAGCCGGGATGCTTCCGTGTGTTACCTGCCCAGGTAGCAGCGCCTGTTCCAGGCCTGGCTGCTCCTGCCTCTGAGAGACCGCTGCTCACTGTGATGCACAGCCAGCCGCTACGATGCACACTGTATAAACCAGTCCCCAGGGGACAAGCCGTCCCGCCTCTGCACTTCCTGCTTGCTTATCTGATATAAGCCCTGGATCGCCAGAGAGCAAGGCCTCTTATTCTGAGAACGATCCTGATCAGTGTCTGGTAACATAATAAAATCCACCTCCAGCTCCTGGGTGTCGTTTCAGCGTTTCTGCTTGCAGGTGCTTTAAGGTCAAGACTCTCCAAAATGGCCCAGCACATTCTAGCGTGCTCTGTTTCTCACGGAGCCTAGCTTGGTTCCAGGAGAGGGAAGAGTGAAAATCTTCATGGTCATCCTTGGTGCATCACATTTATTTCATGAAATAATCTCACAAGGTGCAAAGTATACACCCAAGAGTAAACCATGCTGGCTGAATTTTAAAAAATGAAAGTAAAAAAGAAAGAAACAATAATGAGAATTTGGTTATACATATTAGTACATTTAATTTAAGTATGTTTTCATTAAACACAACATATTTACAGAAAATATTCATAAAAAATAAAGTAAATAAACCCGTAATTCCATATAATGGCACATCCTATATTAACATCTTTAGAATTGCTTAATTTTGCTTCTTTTCTTCTTTTTTATTGTATTGGTACTTGAACTCAGGACCCTGCACTTGCCAGGCAGGTGCTGTGCCACTGAGTGATAGCCTCAGCCCCATTTTGTCTCTGATGCACACACAAATGCCTGTCTACTAGAAGGCGGTGTACCAAACTTAGCCTTCTGCATTAAAAAAAATCTTTTATTTATTTATGTGTTTGGTGCAGGGTCTCACCATGCAGCTTGGACTCCTAGTGATCCTCCTGTTTTCAGCCTCCCCAGCGCTGGGATTACAGACCTGCGCCATCATGCGTGGTTCGCGGTAGGCACGTCAGGTGCTAACAGGGATCGAACCGGGGTCCTTGTGCCTGCCAGGCAGGCGCTTAGGCCGCCGAGCTTGCTCCCCAAAGCAGTCTTACAGGATTTTGACCCAAGGTTTATGTAGCAGTAGGTGTCGGATGTTCAATCCGTCCATCTCAGTAAAAGCGTGTCTGCAAAAGTAAGCACACTGCCGTTGAGGTCGAGAACTTCAGGGCGACTGTCCCACCCGTGCGCCGTGGAGGCCACAGGAAGCATGAAGGGATGCGAGAGGTAATATTTATAAAATACTTCATTAATTTCTGGCCGCGCTCCTCCGGCGCGCTGTGCGTCCACCAGTCCCTGCTCGGGAGGCCCGCGGAGGCCCGCTCCGCCTGGGTGTCACGCCTTCCGTAGAACCGCAGCGTGTTCTGCACTAATTAAAAAGACGATATTCTCTAATCCCAGCGTCTCCGTGAGGCAGCGCGGCGGGCTACAGCCCTGACTGTGCAGCTAGGGAGACTGACCGAGGGTCGCTCGCCCGCCGTTCAGGGCAAGGTACCAGAGTCGCAGCCTAAGCAGGAATCTTCGGGTTTCCAGCTGTAAGGTGCGGACGCGGTAAATCTTTTCAGATGCACTGAACTTCCCAAGTCTCTGGAAAAAAAAATGTAGATTTTTCTTCTGTAAAATGATAATATGTTTAGAAATAAAATGCTGACTGAAAACTGCTCAGGCTGTAATTGGCATCAGTGGAATTGTCTGCTACACTGCCCTGCTCAGGAACACGTGGGGAAACGAAAGTGCCTTCCCAACTCTGGTGTGTTCTTTTTTAAACTTGGAATTAAATCAAAACTTTCATGGTGCTGTGATTAATACGTAAGACTGAGATCAAACAGCCCAAAATGCCAAAAAAATTTAAGCATTGTTCTGTTATTGAGGGGGGTAATTTTGCTCTATTTTTCTCAGTAATTAAAACAAATTGCTTGTGAAAAACACACCACTAGAGAAGGGCTGGTTTCCTTATTAATTATTCTGATATTTATTGGAGGGTGGAGATGAACAAAGGAGCCCAATACCTTCACTGTGAAAGCTGCCACGAAGAAGTGACAACAAACAAGTGACAAAAAGGCTTATTGAACTCTGTCTTAGGTTGCAGGGCTGACCCACATCTTGAACACAATAAGCCACAGTTTGCAGTGTGATAGTAGGGCGGGATTTCTCAGGTGTCAGGACAGGGCTGTCTGAAGCGACATCCCAGAGCAGGGCCCTGGCGCTCACCAAGCAGAAGGTGAATTAGGGCTGGGAGAGAGGATTCCAGACCAGGGAGCCTCAACGAGGCACCTGCTCTTCCCCCTGTCTCAAGGGCTGTGATTGTTCTCATGCACCTTCCAGTCTGTGGCCCTTCTGATTGTGTAATCTTCTGCTCCTTTTCGATGCTGT
>NW_004524615.1:5554549-5570814 GCF_000260255.1 Octodon degus
AGCTCCTGGTCTTCCAGAGCAGGTTCAGAGCACATTCCAGAGCAGACACACAGCAGCTGCTTGGTAGAATTCTAGAAATGTAGCTGTGGGCCCAGGCTTCCACATTCCTGCATATTCAGGGCCTGCTATGTGCAGGAGGCAGGCACACAGGTGGGCTGTCTTGCCCTGGGACGGGGAGTCCCCAAGTGCAAGTATTCTTCTTATCTTGTTTTATTTGCTGGCCTTCTCTTTGGCACTAGGAGAGAGCAACACCTTACCAAAACAACAAATCCTTCCTGATTCATCACTGCTTCCGGAACAAGCTCTTGGCACCACTTGGGGCCATTTCCACCCTAGGCTGTGCATAAATCATGTCTCATGCACACAGAGCGCATCCTTCCCGTTTGGAACCACAGACACTGCAAGATGACAGGACTGCGCTGTCGCTGCTGCTCTGTGCAGAAGCTCACCACAGGCCAGCCTCAGCCAGCTCTGGAGCGCTGCTTCTCACCTTCATGCCCAGCTTTACCATTCCACTTCTGTTTGGAAAGCATAGAAAGTTCTTGAATCTGTAGCATGCTTTGTGGTATTCTTCTGTCTGTTCTACTTTCACTGAACCCTAAAATAACCTGCAACCGCTTGCGTGTAGGATTCCCTTTCTTTGCTATGCATGCAGAGGCATGGGGCATTAAGCCAACAAATCTTGTCTCAGCTCCCTTCTTTCTGGTGGGAAAAGGCTCAGAATCACCACCCGCAGCAGTCACTTAGATGGAGTCAGGGCAGACGGGCTATCTTGGTGGTGGCTTGTGGGAAAAGGCTCCAGCCTGGTGTTCAAGAGAGACAAGGTGCAATTAGGAGCTCGCCCCATGCCTCCTACGTCCTGCACACAGCATTCCCAGGAAGCGATAATTGGGGCAGGGCTTGTAGGCACCACAGTCCCACACTCACACATGGGCCAATTGGCTTTGACCAAATCCTACCCCAGCAACTCTTTGATCCCACCTGTGAGCCACACCTGTTGCTCTTCAGCTCAGCCTCCCTGGGCTGCACAGGCTTCTCTCCTCGTTGGGCCCAGACGCAGATCCACCTGTTGCCCTAGCCTGCGTCCCTGAGGCTTTGATCTCTCCACATTGTGGAAGCCATCAACTGTGACAGAGTTTTGGTTAGGCCTCATTGCCTTGGAATGCAAATCTCCTCAGTTCTGCCCCTGGAAATTTGATAATGAGTGGTAAACGTTCCAGGAGGCATATCTGGGTACTTCTAAGACCCTGGCCTATAGCTGCATGTTCCCAAGTGTCAGGCTGTAGTAGTGAAAGTGAGGAGCCCAGGATGCCAGAGTCTAGGGTATCTTCTAAGGCTGGGTGAAGACGTGTCCCCGTGCCCCGACTTATTACAGTCTGCGTGCGTGCATATTTGTCCTTTGCTATTTCTGCCCTGGATTTCTGATTTAGCAGACTCAACTCCTCCTCTACAAGCAGGTGGGAAATCAATATAAGAGTGAAAGCTTCACGCATTGTGTGGGGCTGGAAATCTTTTCCACAGAACAGAGACATCACAGGTGACCCTTACATAAATCGAACCTCGGTATAGAAGGCAAATGCTCTTTTATTTTTTAAAGGGCCACCTAAAATGTGGAGCTGTTTGCCAAGAGCCACATCTGACTCTAATAAGCAAATCTGTTGTACGTTGCCCGTGCATGTAAAACAAAACCCAAATGCAAGATTGCGTGCTTTTATGTTCTTCAATGACAGCAATCCGTATCTTATTTGTGTCTATCTTTGATGTCAATTATGTTATGTCGTCTGAAGTGATTACATTGCTTTTATTTAATACAATTTTTTCAAGTTGTTTTAAGTCTCTGAATGAAAAGACAAAAAAAAAAAAAAAAAAAACAAGAAGAAGAAGAAAAGAGAGCTGAATTCTTACACGTTGCATCTCAGCTTTTATGTTCCAAGCAGTTTACACAGAAGTTCTTAGTCTAAACAATTTACAGTTTTCCGGATTAAGATCGTGTAGAAGAAAAGATGAAAATCTTAAAAGAATCATGATATAAGCTCTCCTGTTACCCAGGAGTAAATTAGGTATTTGCGGATCTGGCTGCTGGGGCTGCCCGGGGGTGTTCTGAAGCAGGCACGAGGTGAGAACCTTTGGAGGAGCTGCTGCAGGGAGCAAGATTACATCTCATTGCAAACCTGAGAGCCCCAGAATGAAAATACGCCCAGGCTGGAAAACAAGAAGCCAGCTCTGTGCTTTCCAGTCGTCTGAGGGAAAACAAAGTCATTCAGTGTCTGTCTGCTGATAGGGATGGAGGGAGGGCCCGGGTTGCTGACAGAGCAGCTACCTGTAATTCTGACTATTATTTCAGGTTTCTATCTTTTCCTCTCTGGTAGAAAGATATTAAAAATAAGTTTCTGGCAAAAAGCACAGAAAAACACAGAGCCTCTGAAACTGCCGCTGGTACAGACTCCTGGCCAGCAGCCTTGACTGTTAGTGCTGGTCGCTGTCTTGCAGACTCTGTGCACTGTTGCAGCTTTCGGAAATGCCGGACGGCCGTGGAATGTTTCAGGAATAGCTTGCAAAATCTCGGCTGCGTGCTGGGAGTCTTGGGGGCTGGTGCCTGCATCCCAAAGCTATGCGTGGCTTTCACGGAAGTCACTGCGATAAGGGTGAGCTCTGCTATTGTTTGCATATCTATTTCTGCTAGGATTTACAGGTGATGATGTGCCCAGTGCCCCAGCTCAGAGCCACCTCTTTCCTCCCTCTTCTGCGTGTGACATTTATTTGGCATGTGTTCATTTCCACCTTAAGGTAAGTTAACAGCTTCGAAAAATCCAAATTGACTGGGCTGTGGAGGGCTAAAAAGAAACAAAGCAAAATGTTTTCCTCACCCAAACATTTTGCAGACCAAGACTTCATCTGGACGCTGAGTGCGGTGACTGGGAAGCGCCTTGGAACGCTGGTGCTTTCCTTACCAAAGGCCAAGGTCCAGGCGCGAAGGGAGAGGTTCCTACAGTGTGCGCCTGGCAGGGGAAATGTTTGTTACCTCGCTGTTTGTTCTGTTCTTTTCTATTAAAAAGAAATCCTTTCCATTCATCATTTCCTGCCTGAGGGCTTGAAACTGTTTCCGAACACGACATCCCACTGAAGTACTACTGACCTTCCGAAACTTACACCATCACCTGTGCGCTTGGGTCACAAGGCAACCTCTCTTGTGTCAATTCTGAATGGAGAAAATCCCTGAGTCTTCCCACAGCCCTCGGGAAGGTGACATTGTGGCCCAAGGGGTCCTTCCACCCATTCCAGCCCTGAGTCTTCACTTCCTGAGCCCCTCCCACACTGACCTCCGAGAGAGGGTAAGGTCTCTCCTGTCTGCTTCTGAGCCAGCTTGCTGTTGTGGAGAAACCTGCAAAAGAAATTGACTTCCTCCCTTCTCCTTCCCCCTCTGCTCCCCCTCACCTTCTCCTTTCCCTCCCCATCCCCCTTGCTTCTTCCCTCTCTCCTTCTCCCTCAGCCTTTCCCTCTTCCTATTCCTTCTTCTCTCTCTCTCTTTCTTTCCCCTCCAATCCAAGGAGAAACTTGGAAAAATGACTGAAGTTTACATGGCTTGGAAAGTTTCTTTCAGAAGTAAGTGCATAACATAGGGGCTAACCAACTCGCCATCCACATTAGCTCAGCCTGGGCTGAGGCTGGGGGTCTGTGGCTAGACCCCCTAGTGAGGCAACAGGGACATCGCAAAGGGACATGGTGCATACTCTATATCAGCCCTGCTGGGGGCTAACCCTGTGATGGGAATGCCAGTGTGGGCACCACCAAAGGCAGGTCTGATAACCAGAAGATCCAAGGGTGTAGAGGGACAGATGTCAAAGTATGGGTCAGATACAGGAGCAGGCTAGCTTCCTGAGCCAGGGTATCTAGATGCAGACCTGAGCCAGCAGCTGCTGGGACCTAGAACCGGGGGCCCCGGCAGGTGGGCAGTGGGGCAATGGTCAAGGCAGCACTGGGTGCTGAGAGTGGGATTCAATCCAGTGACTTCCGGCTGCTGGGAAAACCAGGTGGTGTATGCGAGAGCTTGGGCAGAGAGTCTAGCTTCAGCTTCGCCACTGTTCTGTCTTGGGTCTCCTAATGGCAGTGTGAACAGCTGAAATAGCAGAGAGAGGGGCGCTTTGTACTTTGGCTCCTTATGTCTGTTGGCCACGTGGCTCTGTACAGCTGCTTCCACATCCCATGCCCCAGCTTCCCCACCTCTCAGATGTGTGCAATAATACACTTACTTTGCAGGATTTGATCGTGAGCTTGTGAATGTAGCTTCAGACACCCTAAAGAACAGTGACCCCCCCCCTCCCCTGCTGTGGCTTTTCATAAGCCCATCATTTCTGATGCTTTAATTATGAGGCCTAAAAGCAGTCCAGTGATCATTTTCTCGGGAACAAGCAAGAATGCATTATAGTAGGCAGATGGCTTGGATCATAACCATAGATAGCTGAAGAACAATGCTCTTTCTTGATCAAAGCTATTAGACCACAAGTGAGAAAGGCATAAAGAGGGCGTGAGGGGAGGCAGCACTCACGAATGTGGCCAGGTAATGAAAATTCAAGCGGGCTCGTGAAATGCAGGTACGTTAATTATCATTACTGTTGTTGAAGAACTGCGATGAGATTCACAGACAGCACTTCAGTATTCCCACACAGCAGTGGGTCAGACTTTGTCCTTTGGCTCTTTCAGACCTATTGGCCATGTGGTCCTGCACAAGTTGCTTCCACATCCTGTGCCGGAGTTTCCCCACCTCTCAAATGTGTGCAGTAATACACTTCTTTTGCAGGATTGGTGTTAGCATCAGACAAGTTGACCCATGTGGGGCTCACAGAATCCCTGGTAGAGCGGAAGCACGCTGTAGGTCTGATCTCACCACCATCTCGTCCTTACTCCAGGATCCAAATGTTGTCAGTCTTTGTCAATTAACCCTAATCAGGCATGCAAAGGTGGTGTTCCTAGGTTCAAAATTAAACTAGCATTTTGATTTTGTAGTTCTGGCTATTTGTTCCTTTTAGGAAGAAGACAGTCGAATTGGTCTTCACTCAGGACCAACTGATGAAGCCATGAGCATTACTGAAATATCCGCCTACTTCTGAACTGAGAAGTGATGAGCCCCAGGTGAGGCCCCTCTTTCAGGGCCCAGGCGCTGCCCCCTCCAGGGAGACCTCGGGGCCTCCAGGCCAGGATGTGAACTCACCACCACATCTCCCAGATCACTCCTCCGCTGCGGTCTGTGTCCATTCCAACCGGCCAGAACCCTCCCAAGCCATCAGTCAACCGGGTGAATGGATGTTCATTCTGACCACCAGTGCCAGCACATTGCATTTGGCAGAAAACACTCAGCACTGCTGCGTGGAATCATTGTCCAAATAAACTCTTTGCTTCTTAACTAGGTATGAACAAGATGGTTTAGACTTTAGTTCCCGTTCCCGGGCCGTTAGTGCACTGAATATTTGCTCCCAGGTGTCTGCCATCCATGTGCATTTCCTCCTTTGCAACTTTCATGCTTCTCATTTCCTATACTTTTTTCATGAGTGAGGTCCTATTGCTCCTTTTAATGACATTGAGATGTTTATTAAAAACTGAAGCTGTTTACCCATTTTTATGTACATTGATTGTGACTAGAAATCAGTTTCTAATTTCCTTGTCTTTAAATTTGGTTAATCTCAGTTTTGAAGTTCACTTTACGATGTCTGAAATTTTACATCTCGTCAATTTGATTTGTGCTTAAGAGCTTACCCTCTCCTTCAGCAGAGTGCAGATAAGCTATTATATTCTTTAATCTTTTTGTTTATGTATGATGCACGTGAAACTCTTCCATCATCTATAATCAATATTGCTCTATGAGAGGAAATAAGTTCAATGTATTTTGTTTCCAAATAGATGTTCTTCCCCATCTATTGATTTTGACATTTATTCTATTTTACTTTAAATGACTTTTTGATGATATGCCTATTTTTAAACTTTTTCAAAAATAGAAGGTTGCCCTCTGTTTAATTTTTTCCCTTGTAAATAGTATGTAGCAATTACAGCTACCGAACAGACGTGGTGTCTTCGGAGTGACAACAGCCAGCGTCCTCACTCTGGACCCAGAAGCAGCAGCAAAGCTCGCAGGCTGAGAATTCCCACAGTGCACCACGGCGCAGCCACTGAACCCCCGAAGATAGCCACAATTTGCCGGAACTTTTGTTATGGGTTTTTGAATTAGGAAGTGAATACCTTAGAGAAAATGAGGTGAGGAGACGTATTCATCAGCTCTGATTTCACAGGCGTCTGTAGGACATGGGCTAATCCAGACTGCAAAATTGTCCTTTCATAAAATAAGTTGACAAAAGAGAGAGAAAGGGGTATGAATTTTCAAGGATTTATTTTCACTGAATGCATAAAAGAAAGAGCCCTCGAATGAAAGGGATTCGTGGATCAAAAAAAGGAATTCAATTATTTCTTCAAGCTCTAATGACAGCACTTTTCTGTAATTTTGAAAATTCTTTGGGTGAAGGTCCCTTTTTGCTTTACTATCAAAGTGAGCACAGGTAGCAGAGGCTGCCCAGGAGAGAAACAAGCATGGTTTTGTTTCATTTGGCTCACTTGGTACTTTTAGGTTAATCATTTCTGAGGTTATAGAATTCCTCCACTAGCATCGCACGTGCTCAGGTTGTACCAGCCCCCTTCCCAAACGCGCTTGCATTTGCTGAGCTTTAACATGTCCTCCAATTAAGTCATCTGCGTGGTCTTTCTCTTACCTCATAATGATGGCCTCGAGATGAGACCAGATGGAGGAGCGTACTTCAAGGAATCGGCGGTATCTGATGTAAGAGCCTACACAGAGTCTGTACACAGAGGTATTAGAGTGAGGGTTTCATGTTAAGTATCACCAGGCCTGCAACTTACTCGAATTTACCATTGCAATAGCGTGACACGGTGGCGTTACATCACACGGGGGACCTTGCTACATATTATTGGAGAAAGAGCTAACAATCCCAGTGCTGAAAACATACAGTACACAAAACTAGTAGATATGCATATGAGAGATTTTATAATAAGTATCATTAGTGCTTTATCAAAATACAATTTGTAATTACCATAGTGATACCACTTGACTTTGTTTCACAAGGTCGTGTCTACATTATTAAAAGACTCAGAATTTTCAGTTCACAACAACAAAAATGCATCTGTATAAGTTGTTTTGTGAAAGAAGTACTAATAGTAGCACACTTTCCTTCCCTGGTAACTTATTTTCTAACTCATGCCTGTGAAGTATCAGGGAAAAAAAAGTAGAGGAACAATGAAATTTTAAACTTTTTAGATTGATTGTAAGTTATATTATCCTATATATTTTTTCACGTTATGGTTTTTGTTAGCCTATGATTTTTAAAGAAGCTTTAGGCACAGAGCATCTATAAGCGGGCATAAATCTGTCAGTGTCTTTAGAAGTGCCGTAGTGTGTCAAAGAGAAAGCACCATTCTTTACCTTGCCGGGTAAAGCAATGAAAGTCGAGCAGGCTGATTTAGTGCAAGTTTCCAGGCCTGCATGGTCATGTCCCTGATGCCAAACTCTGAATTTACATTTTCAGAAAAAAATCTAGAACTAAATATCTTTGAACCAGCAAGACTGTTATTACAGGAAGTTATTATTTTGATCAGGCTGTTGGTTTCTGAGGTCCCTTGGCAACAATACAAAAATAGCTTCCCCTTGTGAACAATCTGGAATAACAAATTAGAAATGTGTTAAGAACAAAATAAACGGACCTTTTATTTTTTAAACTTGGGGGCCTCTGAATTTCACAAACTCATGGAATCTGGGGGCTCCACCCAACTGCTACTCATTTTATTACTCCATTATAGGCTTGGCCCACAAGGAATAATTTTCCAACTGTTGGAACAATGTAGATTCGCATTTTTCCAGAAGGGGAAAAGAAATCCTCTATCTTATAAATTAAATTCTAAACAGAGAAACAGTGTCTGTATTACTCTTCCCATTTTATGATGGAATTTGAGAACTGAAAGAGAAATTACATATATGAAAACGGTCCATCTCAGGGCAGTTGCAGCCCTACATCTGGAGAAAGGATTTCTAACTCAGTATGGAAGAGTCTGCTCACAGAGCGAAACCCCGCACGGTGGAATCTCACTTGAACAGTCCCTGCAGCCTGGTCACCGGGGATTTGCTGAAATAACTCCTGTCTAGTTCTTACTGCTGCGTATTATGCACGCACTGCTGGCTGCTGAAGGGCACTTGCTCAGGCTCTGACGAGAAATGGTTTTCTGAGGGCTTGCTGAGTCTAACTCTTGCTCTGGGTGATTAGAAAATCGAACCGCCTTATTTGCCGTTACAGCCCACACACCTGTTTGGGGCGGAGGAAGACGAATGCTTTGCTTTTTTAAAAGAAGCATGAGATTTGCAGTGTGCCAAAGGTACATCAAAGAAGACACCTCCTGAAAAAGGCTGCAAGGAAAGCGATTGCTCCGTGTTTTCTCTCCACACTCCGAAATGGGGGCGGGGGGGAGCTGTTCAGGACTCTAAGAACTGATCTTCCCAGCTGGACTTGAATCAGCGAGGCTGGAGGTGTGGGACCTCTGGAAAGGGACGCGGCTGCGGAGAAGCCCCCGCGCGTTGCATCGCACACCGCGGGGCGCGGAGCACGCAGGTGGTCGGGAGGCGCTTGGTGCCAGGAAGAACAGCGCCTGTGATTTTGGACAGTTCTTATCTCTTCTGTTCAGACATAGACTTGTCGCGGTCCTTTTATTAGAGCCCTGTGTTCACATCCAGGAATGACATCCTCGCTGGAATGTCTGTCCAGAGAACTGTGTTTTTTCTGGCTGGACCTCCCTTTCACTGACGTCCGCATTTCTGAGGGTCCCCGTGTCACCTCCCCTCCCCCTCTTGTTCCCTTTCTCCTGGCCTTGTACACACCTTCCCTTGGCTTCTCTCCACTCTGCTTCCCACCGTCCCGTCTCTGCACTGGCTGATGAGAGCGCTTGCTCCCGGTCCTCTCCCGGAACTTGGATCCTGGGTCCAGCAGGAATAGCTTTGTTGGCCCCTCAGTGGAAGCCACCCACCTGGGGACCAGGCTACACACCCAGCTGCAGGAGGAGGTGACACGTGGCAGCACAGTCAAGCAAGTGACTTGGGAGGTGAGGAAGGAGGCGTTGTGAGGTTTTGACTGCACATTTGGAGGGAGAGTAAAGCCAGGACCTCAGTGCTGAGCACAGAAGTGTTTGGGCTGCTGAGCCCCCTGCCGGGCAGGCGCTTCTGCTGCTAGGCTACGTCCCTGGCCCTGGAAAGATTTTAAAATGCAGAAAATATTAAAGGGTAATGTAACAACAGTCTTAGTTACTTTTCTTGTTGCTGACACAAAATGCCTGACACCCAAAGTTAAAGGAGGAAAGGTTTGGTTCACAGTGTGTAGAGGTTTGGTTCACAGTTGCCTGGCTGCAAGGCAGGGACTTGGCAGAAGGAATCTCAGAGGACAACAGTTCATGGCAAAGTAGGGCAGGCAGAAGCCAGCCAGCAATGAAGTAGCAACCAGCAAGCAACAAAGCATGACCACAGCCTTTTCTGTCCCTTTGACCATACCCAGGCTACTCACCCACAGGACACCCTTACTCAGAGTGTCATACTATGAGTCAATCCCAGATCATGTCCTTGACCCTGGCAGCACAAACCCTAAATCCAGCCACCTCTGTGACCGTGTGAGGCTTTGCAGGACGTCTAGATGCAAGCGTAGCTGCAGCGACACACCCTGTCACTGCCCGTAGGCAAACTGGCTATCAACATGCAGAAGATTAATCTCAAAGGACTAAAGGGAAGAACAGAGACACTTCACCTGCTGGAAGATAAAACAGGTGAAACTCTTGAAGTCATAGCCTTGGGCAAGGATCGTCTGCACAGAATTCAGTTGCACAGATAGTGCTAAGATGTGGCACATGGGACTAGATCACACCAAAAATTTTCCACAAGGCAAAGAAAACAAACAAACAAACAAACAAACAACAACAACAAACCCAGCAGAGTGAAGAAACCACCTACAGAATGGGAAGAATTTTCACTTGCTATTCCTCACTCAGAGGACTAGTATCTAGACTACATAAAGAACTCAAAAACACAAACCACTCAAAATAAAAATTAAAAGCAAATCAAAAATATGGGCAAGTTCATATTAATATGCTGAGCTGTAAAAGGCTCAAGTCAACAACTTCGGACATTGACCGTCTTATGGAAAACCCACTACTATTATGGACTATTGGACTATATTGGGATGTTTTGCTGAATTTATATACCCATAGTATTTAAATAACAATGGGATGCCCTTCTCTGACAAAACTAAACAAAAAAGGGGGATACAAATGAACGACCATTTTGTATCTGCGTATTCAAAATAGTTAGGATAGATATACAGCTCTATTCTTTTAATTCAATGAATAAAGAGGTTTGTTCTTATAGCATTTGACACAGGAGATCAGGTCTGCATCTTGTACAATGAATAACCATGGAGACAACAATATGCAATGTGTTAATTATTGAAACTGTGCTAGTAATCGGTTGTGAAACTGTCTCATTGCTATTTGTTTCTCAGTAAAAATATTTAAGAAAATATGGGCCAGGGAACAAAATAGACTTCCTTGAAGAAGTACAGACACCCAAAAACCATGAAGGAATGCTTGACATCTCAGTTCATTAGAGAAATGCAAAGTACGATAACATTGAGAGGCGTCATACCCCCAGAAAGAATGGTTACAGTGAAGAAATCAAATAACAACAAAGGCTGGTGAAGTTCCAGGGAAGAAACAGCCCTTTGACATTGTCAGTGGAAAGTAAGCTCATAAAGCGACCATGGAAATCAGTATGGAGACTCATCAAAGACTAAAACTAGAAATTCCATTTGACCTACTACTCCCCTTCTAGGTATCTTCCCTAAAGAGTTAAAGACATCGTACTATAGCGAGGCATGTCTACCTGCAGCACAGTTCACAATAGTTAAATCTTGGAAGCAACTTACATGTCCATCCACAGATGAAAGGAAAAGGGAGGTGTTATATGTATACACCATGGTGTACCACTCTGCAACAAAGAAAGGTAAATGAGTCATTTGTAGGAAAATGGATGTACCCTGAGAGCTTAATGGTAAGCGAAATAAATCAGACACAAGAGCTTACGTGCCACAAAGTTTCTGAGCAAGCTCAAATTATAAATAAAGAGCAAAATGAAAGATGAATGATAGGATCTAGGGAGAAAAGAAATTTTTTTTAAGTGGAAAGGGGATTGAGAGATGGAGGGAAGTGGAAGGAGGGCAAAGACAGGAGATGAAAAAATGAGTTCAGGTGTGTTCTGTGTAGGGGCTGGCCCAATAGCTCAGCAGATTAAAGCTTCTGCAAAGAGGTGCGGGGGCCGGGGTTTGATCCCAGGGCCTGCTGTGCCACCCCCAGCCTCAGGGCATGCTGAGGTGGCGATTGAAACTGGGCGTGGTGGCGTGCGCCTGTAATCCCAGCTCTTTGGAAGCTGTAAACAGGCGGATCTCTATGAGTCCGCTCTAGTAATGAGACCCTGAACACCCTGTAGACCCTTCTCTAAAACACACACACACACACACACACACACACACACACACACAAAGAGGTGTGTTCTGTGTAGGCACCCACTTCACAATGGAATGCGAACATTATGTGCAGGAAACATGTACTGGTAGAAATAAAATATCTGTGGTGAATAATTACAGTACAGAAAAATTTAGGTAATAAAGATTTTTCAGGGGGTGAAAATGATCCACACAAGAAGAGTACATGTTTGTGTTCTTCAAGAAAAGAGAATACATCAATTCCCTTCACAAAAGGAGAGAAAAAAAAAAAAAAAAGGAGCTCAAAGAGAGCTCTTCCAAGGCTACCTGCACGCCAGAGTCCTAGATGGGGTGGAGGATGGCTTCCCTGTGGCCCAGGGTCACATTCCAGGGTCACACTGACATTGGCCTTCTCCATCTCATTCCATATGCTAAGAAGAAGCACTTGCACTTAACTTGGTAGTGTTAAGCATGCAATGTAACACTGTGACTGCCCCACATTGTACCTAGATGTTCCCTCTGACTGGTCCTGTATGCCCACGTGCAAAGTGTGAGCCATACACCTTTTTTTTTTTTTTTTTTTTTTCAGAGCCAGGGATTGAACTCAGACCCTTGCACTTGCCAAGGAAGTACTTATTCCACCGAGCCGTCTCCCCAACCCCCATGTGCATTTTTGACTGTTCAATGTATTACAAATCACTGTCTGGAGCAGTTGTGACAAACATACTCATGCTAGTTTATATGGTATTTTCTGTTTCTAAAGATTCTTCCCAAGAAGAATTCCTCTTCTTGATTTTGACAGAGCTGACTGAAATATTGGTCATCATTTTTTTTTGTTGTTGTTGTTGCAAGTAAAAGGTAAAAGATGAGGGGGGTGTTCAGAACATATTAGTGTGTGAGAGAAAATGGAATTATGAGATGCTATAAGGTACTGTGTTGTGGCTCTACCAAAACACAGAAGCCCAGAAATCTATGATTTATTGTTTTCGTCACCTTTGGATGGTTTTTGGAAGTGCACTGAAGTTGTAGCTCTTGTGTGCTAGACATGGTAATACGGGCTCACCACCATGGTTTATACCTGTGTAAACCACAAGAGCCTCTTAAGGCCTTTGAAGGGTGCTAGGATTTGGGGGCCTCAGAGCTGGCTTGCTGTTGGAGGCAGGTTCCGGTCAAGGAGCCAAGCCCCTGGAGCATGACTGGGAAGAATTTATCTTCACCCCATTTCCTCCCTTATCCTTCTACTTCCTGTCTATCAAGAAGTGACCAGCTGCCCTGCCATCCTGCCTTTGACTTAGTCCAGTACAGATTGAAACCTTTACAGATTGTGAGCCAAGATAAACCTTCTCCTCAAGTGAAGTGTGGCCTGTATTGTGTCTCAGGCATGAGACACTAATTAGCCTAGTATAAAAAGCGTTTGGCAGATATGGTTCTATGTAGACTGTATTTGAATATTTTCTTGCAAGTCAGCCACTTGATTATATAGGGAAGAAAACCAAAGTTTGGAAAGTTGGAATTACCTGCCCGCAAGCTCATAAGAGTTTCTTCTAATTAACGACATTTCAGAAAAATCCAACAATCAGCCTAGGAAAACAGAACAACAGTAAGTGGTGCTCGTGGTCTTGGACCTCACGGCAACTCTTGCTGAATTCTACATATGATAGACAGGGTTTCCCTTTTCTTTTTCTTTTTTAATTCATTTAGTACAGGGTCTACAGGATCTACAGGGTCTCACTACGTAGATCAGACTTGTAGTGATCTTCCTGTTTCCAGCCTCCCAAGCGCTGGGATTACAGGATGTGCCCCACCATGCCCAGTCTTGGGTTTCCCATTTCTGCCATCTCTTTTTTCTCCATAGAGGATTACAGAAGTTGCTGAACAAATATTTCCTAGCTTAGCAGTGCATCAGAAAGGGACAGGACAGCAAACTCCCCATGTTGTGCAGGTGTTTGAAACCTGTCCCCAGAAACTAAAGATGTCTTCAGGCAAGGAAGAAAGTTGTGTGGCTTCTTTCCATCCCCCCTCCCAGGCCCAGCATGGGATGGGATCAATAAGAGAAGAGTTTGGATGGAAACACAGGAGTAGACATGCTGATCTAGAGGAAAATTTTGTGGCATATAGCAGGGAGACCAGTGCCACAGGAATATGAGAGTATAAACCATTTATTTAAATGGTTTAGCTACTATCACCAAGATGGTGGCAGATAGTAGTACAGCTCTGTGGCGTAGTGTGTGAAGCTTCGTGCACCGATAAGCCGAGGCACTTAGGTTATCTTTCATCTTCCTTCTCAGATAGTTGCTATTTCCTTGTACGGAGAACATTCCACATCCTCTCTTGTGCTGTTTTGAAGGATGAGCATAGTAGTTCTGTCTGTACTCAGCCTGTCATGCAATACTACAACTTATTTGAGCAACGTGGCTCTGCCCATCAGCACCCTCTCTGTCCCCCTTCTGTGTGCTCCCCACCGCTGGTGGACTCTGCTCTGCTCTCTACTTCCATGAGCTCAGTGTTTTTAGATTCAAAAGGTGAGTGAACCACATTAATGATGTAGGAAGGAATTCTTTCATCGCTAACTATTGGAGTAAACTTGAGAACATGAAGCAAAAATACCTCAAAGTGTGGCAGTATAAAAACTGAAGACCCAGCCATAGCACCCCAGGTCTGCAATCCCGGCTCTCAGGAGGGTGAGGCAGGACGTACTGCATTTGAGGTCAGCCTGAGCTGCAAAGTGGGTTCAAGGCCAGCCGAGGCTACACAGTGAGACCCTGCCTCAAAAAGATGAAAAAGAAAAGCTGCAATAAAAGACAGGGGATCTTGATGGGGATAAATGATGAATTTTAGTGATTAAAAAGAGTTTTTCAGATGGGAAGTCAAGATCTAGGCATGCTTTGAGAAGAGACGTGCAGATAGACAGCGTGATATGCAAGGTGGTTACGAACAAAGGCTCAGCTGTATCGGGTCCAAGTGATGCCCAAACGACCTTGAAACTGGCCAGCTAGGAGGAGACAGGTGAGGAGGCTCTGAGGAGGGCAGGTACAGCCAGCGGCAGCCAGGGCTCCTGTGCTGGTCTCCCCGCCAGAGCA
Organism: Octodon degus; assembly: GCF_000260255.1. Taxonomy (NCBI): domain Eukaryota; kingdom Metazoa; phylum Chordata; class Mammalia; order Rodentia; family Octodontidae; genus Octodon; species Octodon degus. The sequence continues at coordinate 5,569,197 of NW_004524615.1, forward strand.
CAGGAAAGCCACAGCACACGCCCTTGGCTCCTGTGGCTTCTGTGGCAGTGATTCACGCTACTGATCTCCATCAAAAGCCGAGCTCTGCAGGAGGCAAGCCACACCAGCACAGCCACAGCTGGAGGTGACAGTAGGCCCAGGTGCGCAGTGGCTCTCGAGAACAGCAGGCCTTCCCGTGGGAGGGGATCACTCGTCCGAGGCCAACGCCTTTGTCAGAGAGTCCTCCTGCACCTTGCCGGAGGAATTTTATTAGACAGCACTGATGTGTCAGAGCAAAATGTCTACCAAGCATGTTGTAATCCTGACTTCCTCAGTGTCCGTGGGATCCCAGTGTGGGTGCCTGCAGCACCCAACTCCAAAAAAGATGTGCTGGAGGTGCTGCTTAGCTGTATTGAGGTCAAATTATAGATGTTATTGTGGTCAGGAAAAAGGACAGATGACCGAGTTGTCTCACACTCTTATGATTCCTCTGGAGTGGGATTTGTAAGAAGGAGCATTTCTTTAAAATCAAAGCTTGTATCTTTGGCTCTGAAAATTTCTCTTTGTTTCAAAATGAATAAGAAGGTATTAAAAGTTAAAAAAAAAACCCACAAGCACCAAAGGAGTCATTGCAATATATTTTCTAAGCTATTTATTGAATATAATATTTAGAGAAGACTTGGGAACAGGACAATTTATACTAAAGAGATTAGACAGAAAAACCAAACTAGTTCATGCTTTTCAATCTAACTGCTTTCAAAATTTACAATGTACCTTGCATTTATGGCATGACATTTATTAAAAATAGCATCAGTTAATTATTCTATGTTGAAAAAATTCAATAAAGTAAATGTCTTAGTTATACTAGAAAATTACGTTGTGGGCTAGATCATAGAGAAAATTTATTAGGTTAATTTACAATGTTTCTAATTTTTAATTCACTTCTTTAAGAAGGCAACGGTGCTTGCGATCCTGCAAGCATGTAAAGTGGGGTGCATGGGGAGGCTGTGTGGGACTTGTGGTTTCCAAGCTGACCATGTTCCCGGAACACTCAGGAATAGTCCGTGGAGAACTCCCTGCAGCAGACCGTGAGTGAGACACCCTTGGAGGTCCGGAGCCCCGGTCCTAGTCTGCCCCTGCCCGACTGGAGCAGGCAACCTGGTGTGTACTTGTCTATCTTATAGATGAGCACATCGGTCGCATGTGTACTCACATTCAGGAAGACAGCCACAACCACAAAGGGCAGAGGGGTGTGAGGTTGCGGTGTGGCGATGGATGATCTGGAAAACATGTGAATGGGTGGCCGGCTCGAAGGGCTGCGCTGAGAATATGCCACTTCTTCTGCATAAGGCAGTGCTCCGACCCTGGCTGGCGCTCCTCTTGTCCCCAAACTAAAACTGTACAGAGCTTGGAAATCTTTATGCATGGTAAGAGGTGAGTGGCTTTGCAGTGATCACTGAGCAGATTCTGTGTACGTAGTTGTTAGCTGCGGGTTGTTGAAGGCACAAGGACAAGCAACAAAGAAGCCTTTGCGTATTCAGTATAGACGCAGCTTCTGTTTCAGAATATTTTTAGTCCAAGACTGGTTGCAGCCCTGGATTCAGAATCCATGGGAAGGAAAGACCATGTGCAGGCCTCT
>NW_004524615.1:5570954-5591354 GCF_000260255.1 Octodon degus
TCTCTCTCTCTCTCTCTCTCTCTCTCTCTCTCTCTCTTTCTTTCTTTCTTTCTTTCTTTCTTTTTTCTTTCTCTTTTACTTTTCTCTGTATAGGGTGAGCCAGACCTCACGCTTGGTAGTATGCATTGTTGTTTGTTGAGCTATCAGAGAGGTAATGACGTTTGCAGCGAATGCATTACTGAACAATTGCGGTGCTCTTACCCAAGTCAGACAGTGAGTCAGTTAGTTTAGCAACAGCGACAATAAATCACTCTTAATGTCAAGGGCTCTGGGCTCCGTCCTAGGGCCCCTGTTCTTGTCTTGCTCTCTCCCCTTCGGTGACCTCACCCGTCTGGTGCCTCTGTCCTCTGTTTGCTGAGGACGCCCATATCTACACCACAGCCCAGCCCTCTCTAGAGTGGCAGACACATTCCCAGTGGCAGGCGCTGCCCCTGTCTAGAAGCCTAAGCCATTTGGCTCCCGCAGCCCACCTTCCTGCTGCTCCCTGCAGACCCTGTCCAGGGTGGCCCCACCCGTGGGTGTTCTGTGGTGTCCCCCGCCCTCCTCTTCCTCAGAGTGCACACACAGCCCAGAAAGGCTGCTGTCATCGCAACCTGCCAGCCACGACGTCCACGCTGAGCCTACATCCCAGAGTCACTGAGCAGGACGGCTCTCCTACCTTCCTGCCCCGTCCTCGCCCTGTGCTGTGGCTCAGCTGTGCACTGCTCCAACCCTTGCAATGACTCCCTCGCTAGTGGGAGATGAAGCCATGGTGGGTGTGGATCGGGTTCTAAAGACTCTTCCTCATTCCTGTCCATCTCATACGCTGCTTTGCCACCAGGCACTGGCTGAGGGCCTTCCTGTGCTGCTGTCCACTGTCCTTTCCTCTCACAGTGTCTCCTACCTCACTGACTCCTCCACTATCTCTGTGCATGGGGGCCCCCTCTTCTTGGCCCTGCTCCCCTGTGCAAGACCACAGCATGAGGGCTTTGCCTACTTCACTGGGGTGCAGCCCCCATCCTAGAATAACGCAGGCATGTGGCGGGCGCTTACCCAGTAGTCCTTGAGGTAGTGAAAGCTTCCATGCATACGGACTTAAAGGGGGGAAGAACTGGAATACTCACCGCACTCATCACTGAACAGAGTGCTGATCCACGAAGTCATGAGGAAGGAATCTGATGTGAACAGAAGAACCCAGGTGGCTGTGGCTGGCAGGTGCGGAAGCCAATGCCTGGGACACCGAGGCCTGTGGTTGTCAGCAGAGAGGCGCTGAACTGTCTTTCCTCCCTCTCTGCCACCTCTGAGCCTTTCATAAGCTGCCCCTTCTTCTGAGACACCTTCCCCTCCTGTGTCAGTGGGTCAGCCTCTAGCCTTGGTGTGCCTGGCACTTCCAGGACAACGCTGTCACCTCTGGCTCTCTGTGCTTAGGGCTCAGGGCTCCTGTCACCTCAGTCTTGCTTTGCACCAGACTAGCTTTTGCAATATTTATTCCCAGCCAGGCTACAAAGTCCTCAGGGAAAAGCGAATCTTTGTCCCGGTCCCAGCTGGGATCCAGACATCCAGCAGCTGTGGGATGTTTGGAGGACGGACCCTACCGGTCACACCTGGACCCAGGTCATGTCAGAAGCTGTCGTGGCTGGAGGACCCGGCTGCCGGTGGGCAGTGCCTCACTTCCCAGGCAGACTGTCGCCCGGCCTACCTGGGCCTAATGCCTTTTATTCAGTGAAGAATGACTCATGAGACATTGTGTTGAGGACTACCCAGCCATAGAGAAGGATAAGCTGGAGTCAATTGTAGGAAAGTGGATACACATTGAGGCCCTGATGGTAAGGGAAATAAATCAGATGTCACAAGCATAGATGTCACAGGGTTTCTGTTACATGAGAAACCAAAAATATGAATAAAGTGCAGAGCAAAATAAAACATACACGGTAGGGACTAGGGAGATAGATCTTTTGAAAATGGGAAGGAAACCAAGACACAGAGAGAAGGGGAGTTTCCCAGTTACTACCCTGTTGCTGAAACAAAATATAGTAGTTTCTTGGTTCATTAATATTTGTTTACAAAACATTCAGTTTTTGCAAATTTTCAGTGACGTTTTGCTTCTGTTTGTGAGCTGTGCATTGGGTAATGAACACAACCCCACCACCTCCCCCTCAGAGTTGTGGAATGAGTTGTTTGTAGCCCGAGGCACCACTGTACCTGACACCCACAAGTTAAAAGAAGAAAGGTTTGTTTTAGCTCCCAGTTTGTAGGGTTTGAGTCCACAATCGGCTGGCTCCCAGGCAGAGCCGGGTAGAGAGGCACAGTAGAGGAGGAGCAGTCCCTGGCACGGCGCCCAGGAAGCCGCTCTCCTCCTTTCCCTCTTCATTCTATCCAGGCTACAAGCCTACTGGTTGGTGCTGCCCACACCCAGTGGGTGACCCTTCCAATAAGTTCATGTAGTCACACCCAGGGCTACGCTAAACCCATCAGTGACCTAAAGCAATATCACACTCCCCAAAGCTCCAACCATGTATGGCTTTAGGGGGAATCTCAATGTAAGCCACTTATTGAAAAGAATAGAGAAACAAACAAAAAGTAATCGCTCCCCACTTTATGTTGTTATTTATTTGCTTGGCATTGCTGGGTTATAAAATTCCTGGTTGTGAACAAGGGTAGTAAATACTTGTTAAAGCACTAAACAAATGTCACTGGTGAGCTGTGTTCCCAGGCTGGGGTGGCACCCGCTCAGCCCAGACAGCTTTGCAGCTCACAGAGGAGCAGGCTGGCAGCTCTCTAAGCCCCATGGGCCAGGAGTGTGGGGTAGCCTGAGCATGGCCCGCGTGCCACACCTGGCCAGCTGCCACTACCTGGCCTGTGTGGCCTAGGATCTGTATATTGAACAATAGTGAAGGGAAAGAAAAAAATATATTTTATGGCACACGTAAATTGCATGAATCTCAAATTTCTGCTTCCATAGGTTTTATTTGGACACAGCTATGCTCACTAAATTATGTCCAATAATGGTGGTGCTACAGAGCCTGTACGGCTCGATAGCAAGTAACCAAAAATATTTACCTCTTATGTCTTTATAGAAAACATTTACAGAGCTCGGAATAGAAGAGAGGGCCTGTGCAAAGGCCCAGGGGCAAGCTCTGCAGCTTGATGGGACTAGGAGAGGAGTTGGTGTGGGTCTCTGTGCGTATGAGGGGCATGATGCACGAGGACACGAGGTCGAAGGGAGAGGCCAGGGGTGATTTTGAGCAAACTGTGCACACTGTGCCGAAAGTCAGAGCCCCATTCTGCCAGCTCAGGGACTCAGGTAAGTGAGCAGCTAGACTCATGCAGGGGCCAGCTAGCTTCTGGAAAGTCATGCAGAGGGGATAGCCTGGCAGGAAGAGATTGTTTGGCTAACTTGATGGCTGATCCTGTCATTGTCCTTATGTTATTCCATTTTTCATAGTTTTGTCAAATCTGCACCTAGACTGAAGCATTTGCTTTCCTCTGCTTTTTAAGGAAATCACCTTATTGGGAGGACATCTCAATCTCTATTACTCTTTTTCTCTATCACATCTATCTGTCTGTCTATCTATCTATGTATCTATGCATCTATCTATGTATGTATCTACGTATGTATGTATGTATGTATGTATGTATCCACCTACCATCTGTCTATCAGTTGTCTATCTGGAGGAGAGGAAGGGAAGAGGATGAGAGAACATCCACGGGAATCTTATGATCCACAATTCCTTTGTTTTTGTTTGTTTGTCCCTGGAGCACTTGGGCAAGAGTAAGCCTGTCTGGCATCCAGGAACAACCTTTTTCCACCTTCCCTCAAGAATCATTGGCTTCAAAGAAGACCCCTCATGGATGCACGTAGGAGAAATCGGCCCCAGGTGGGGTGGGGTCAGCGTCGCCTGGCGGCCTCTCCTGAACAGTTCACCTTTTCAGCTGCACCGCGCGTCTCTGACTGTCTTCTGCTACCAGGCTTTGAGGCCCATCCTTCAACTCCCCATTCTCTACTTCAAAGAAAGTGCAACTCATGAATACAGCTGGAGAGCATTTAAAATATTATCCCAACCACTGTGGTCTCCAGTTCTTCTTTTTTTAAAAATAACTAAGATCAAACACCAGCCAATGGTTGGGGCTAGTAAGAGCGGCGGCATTTCGGGGTGCAGAAGGTGTGTGCCCGGCCGCGTCAGCCTCGCCTGCCTTCCCACTACCTCTGTATGGCTTCGCTTTGCTCCCGTTCAGAGCGTGTGCGCCGATGAGGAGAAAAGATCACATACACATGCCCGGAAGGCAGCGCACCCCAGCTGAAGCGCGAGCTGCTTCTCCTCAAACGCCAGAATTCCAGCACGCCTGCGCCCGGCCAGGCTCGGGTCGCTGCAGCTGGACCACGCTCTGGGTGCTGCCGCGTCTCCGCTGGGTGGGCAGGGACGGAGAACCAAGACTTCATGCACCCTTCGTGCTATCTGTTCACTAACGATTTTTCTTCTTTACTCCATTTATCTTTCACACGTTTTTAAAAAGTCAGTATTAACATAAAGCCACAATTTAAAAAAAAAAACATTAAAAGCCATCCTTTGATAGAAAGATAAGCATGTTACTGGAGATACAGGAAAACATCACGCGTTCTATAAAGGACGACATTGTATTTTGTTTGTCAGCATCACGTGATGAATTATAATTACGGTTCATATTATTCACTGATATTTTCTTGGGTGTCTCTGAGAAGGTCAAGGACACTCTACGTTTGCTGCCACCGCATCTGGACAGTGGGACACTTCTGTACATAGCGCTAGCTTCCTTTGTCTCGGTATGAAGGCTCAGTGTGCTCACCCGGCCTCAAAGAATAATGAAACAACTGGATGATGCAGGTGGAATCATAGTAAAAATGCATGGCACATTCATGCTGCTTAAAGCTTGACTTATGTTAATAAGTGCTAAGAACAAACTGAAATGATATAATAGGAATGCGTAGTGTGTGCAAACATCTTTTAGTTGTAAATTTTGGAAAACCTAGTTGAATTTGGGTTGGGCACAAAGGAAGCCCATGGGCTCCCTGAGTCCATAGGAGGGAACTGGCTGGAGGCAGGGACCCAGAACAGGGCACTGGGTTGCAGCCTCTATTTCCATCCATCTCCTGATTTCTGTTCTGTGACCACTGATGGTGACCCCTGGGTTCAAAAGTGAGCCTCAGCTCCTCTTGCTTACTGGGGACACAAGAGACTCTTGTGCACATCTTCCTCTCCACACTCAGTGCTGTCTCCATCTGCGGCCAGGGCCAGGGGGACTGATCAGCTTAAGTTTTGTCCCACGCTTACAGTGGTCCAGTAGACGGTGGTCTGAGTCCAGGGAGGACACTGGACGATGCCACTAGAGGACTCCATTATCTCTGAGGCCACAGACTCTCATTGGGCAGATTTCTGCCTAATTCTCTGTCACCTCTAGGGTAGAACAAGGTTCAGAGCATTTTGTCTGGCCACATGGCCCTCAGCGCTAGAGATATCAACAGACCATGAAATAATTACCTGAGCTTCTTCTGAGGGAGACACTTGCTCTTTTCCTCCTGTCCCAGGAGGAAAGGAGAGAGACATGAAGAGCCAGCGCACCTGTTCCTGTTCAGTGCCATTGGACCACACTCTGTGCCCCCCACACTGCTGCTATCCATCTACTCCTCACCATGAACTCACATGGTTTTCCTCATGTCTTTGGTGCCTCCATTTCTGCAGGCTTCTGTGTCATGTGAAATGTATATTAAATACATTTGTTATGGCTTTCTCCCGTTAGTATTTTGTAGTACAGGTTGAAGTCATCGATCACACTCCCTCCACTAGCGTAGCTGATCTGCTAAAGACATGGGGATGCTTTTCTTGGAGGTAGCGAGAGTCTGCCTGCTGCTTCCTCCATCCCACAGGCAGGACTCCTGGGCTGCCCTGACCTGATGCTTGCTGAAGATAACCTTAGAGAAGCCACTTCTCCCTGAGGACACGTGGTGGGGTGGGGTGGAAGAGCTGAGAGACCCAGGCCCTAAGGGGCTGTGGGTACCAGGGTGGAGCCCAGCTGGGAGCTGGCACTCGGGAACCCCATTTGGAAGGGATCACATTTGGCCATGGTCTATTCTGCCATCTTGAAAAACTTAGTGATTGGGAGAGGAAGCCCTGCGATTTCATTCTGCACCGTGTCTTGCCAGTTAGGTAGACAGTTCTGGCGAAGGCCACAGCTACTCTGAGAACCAAAGGCCAGGGGCAAGCCATGGGGGTGGAGAGTCAGTCCAGAGACAGGTCACAGCAAAACCTCAGGGTGCACTTGCTGCCTGCAGAAAGAGCTTGGAGGATGTCACTGACACAGGGACAGAGCGAGGTCTTTACTTTTGTGGTCTCATTAAAATGAATCATTCCCATTGAGGCAGTGTCTCCAAAGGATCCACAGCGCCTTCCCAAACACAAGTGCACCCCAAGTCCCGGGAGCACAGGTGTCTCTGCTTCACTACCCGCCGCTTCTGCCCTCATACTTTCTTTCCAACTTGAGGTGAGCTAGGAGAAGCCCAGTTAGGACGGAGGCGGGGGAGAAGCAGCAGGCTCTGAGGAGGTGAAGACACCCAGCTCTTCTGTCTGTAGCACCAGTGCCATGGCCAGGGGCAGGAGGGAGGAGGACAGAAGTTTAACTCCAAGAAAACCTTAGAAAGTGGACAATTATACTGCTTTGGACAATTAGACTGCTGAAATTGAAGTATTTCTATTGCTAAAAGTGACTAGAAGAAGTTCCTTATCCCAGAGGAGCTTGAAACATCACGTGATCTCTGTGGATGGGCCCCAGGATCCTGTCTACATGAAGGCGGCCGGAAAGGGCTGTCGTGAGAAGCCAGCCCTGGTTCCTCCCGGTACCCACAAATTCCACCCTCACCACTCAGGGAGAAATGCTAGGAGGTCTTTGCTTGTAAATCATATTAGCAGTCTGACACAGAAGGTATCTTTCTTGGGCTTGTTTTGAAAACAAATAAAAAGTTTAAAAGCCTTCAAAAAGCTTTACTAACATCATAAAAGAAATTGTATGCTAATTAATATCAGAAAGAAAACTTGTATGAAGAGGATGCCTCCAAGAGATTTTATTTATGATGATGGGCAGTGTTCGAAAATAAAAGAAAAACAGTCACCGTGAGTGTGACCTGAACAGAGCAATCCGTCTGTCTGGGCGATCACTGGGTCTCAGCTATGGTAGCTGCTGGCGTGAAGGTCATACCAAGGTTGTTAGAGAGAGGAAATTAAATGCACTAACAAGAAAGTCTCAGAGTACGACTCAGAGTACATTAGGGTTGTGACAGAAACTAGCACTAAGGAAATTCGCAATTTCAGCCGACCCCCATCCACGACTCAAAGGGACCCATGAAGGAAAGAGATCTGAAGACGCCCCGCGGAGCCAATGTATTAGAAGGCAGCCCGAGCTATAAATTTCCTTGTTTTCATTAGCTTGAGTTACAGGCCCAGCATTTTTTCAGTGCCCTTTGAGGTGTGGGCCCTCCCTCTGCTTTTCTTACAAGTTGCAGGGTGAGCACCTCCGCATTCTCGCACACATTGTATTTCTATTTTATGTAATTTTACAATGAAAGACAAACTTATCCTTTATCTTATAATTGCCTATCTTGTCCCATATCACAATGCTTTCTTTGTGTCACAAAACATTCCTCCAAGGATTTGGTAAAACTGGTTGAGCAGGTTCCCCTGGAGGCAAAAAAAGAGAGTCAAGCTACAGCTCACAAATGGAATCTCAAAGATTTATTTTCACATGTGAGTAGGCTTGTTAACTACATGACCGGCATTAGAATACATGTGGGGACAGCACCTCCACTCTTTTCTTGAACATTCAAAAGGAGCATGAAATCGATGTCTGGCTCGAAAACAAGTACCTCAGGCATTTAGAATCAGAACCCGGAATGCTGTTCTGAGGGCCCGGCGGTCCCAAGAGCAAAGGCCCATGCTAAAGGCCGCCTTCAGCTTCCCCCCATAGTTTGGCTCTATTTTATTAGAAAAACAGTCTCAATGACCCCCTTGAAAATTAGCGTGTGCGTATTATTGAATTCATTTACTGACTAAACACTGAAATTACAGGGTTTATTTTTGTAATGGCCCAAGTGACTATGAGATTTCCTTGCCGCTCGCCTGTGCCAATGCGAGGAAAGTGAGACGGGAGTGCGCCCCACTACAACGCCCCGGCCTCGGAGCTGTGTTTCCTGCAGCGAAGAAGAAGAGAGCGAGTATGAGCTGGGGGCGGAGGGCCTCAGCTCCACTTACGTTAAGATAGCGCTGGATTGCGACCATGCAGTTAGGGCTCTTATCCCAAAGTCTCTTCTCAGTAAAGAGAGCAGCTAAAATATCAGGGTTATTTTGTTTTTGTTTTTGTTTCTTGTAGAACTCTGCTTAGGAAAAACAACTTAATTTTTATGTCACAAATACAATTTTAGCTTCTAAGTGTTTGCGTATGTCAGCATTTTCAATTCCTTTCCTATAGACACACTTAACCTCTTGCATCTGCACTTGCTTTTGTAGTCTTCAGAGTTTTGTTGGTCTGCTATGTCAAACCTATAATTTAAAGTGAGATGCTAGGGGTGTATAATAGAAAGAGCAACAAAGAAAATTTATTTTCTTCATTATTAGTGCTTAAAATTATTCAATACTCTTTAAAATGAATTACAAAAACAGAAGGCTCCAGGCAAAAGTAATTTTAATATTGCACATCCTATTGGTATCCCACATCCTTCAGGGCCTCTTACTTGGGCAGCATGGAAGGCCTGGGACAAGACCCAAGGCGAAAGGCACACTGTCCTGGTGGAGTAAGGTGATCTCCCTTCTCTCCAGTTGAGGCAAGTTGCATTTGTCTATGTGACACTAACTCAGAGACGTCACAGTGAATATATCTGGGATGAGCTAAAAATACCATAACGTAGACACAGCTAATTATATCCAACTCACTCTAAAAAAACATTGGGGAAATATGAGAACCTTCTAAATAGGTATAACTTGGCTGTGGAAAATTGAAGAATTCTAAGTTCCCTATTTCTTTAGTGTTTGTGAATTTCACTGTGCAGGTAATTCATAGAAGACCGACCTCAATAATTACCTTGAAAGGAAGCCATGGATACTCACCATGTCAAGATTGAACCCACTCTTTCTTACTTTTTTTTTTCGGATTGAACTCAGAGCCTTGTGCTTGCAGGGCAAGCACTTATTCTATTGAGCCATCTCCCTGGTCCCTTTTCTTATGCTTTAAAAGAGGGTAACAATTATTATTTCTTTTTCACTCCTTAAAAAAAAATTGGTTCTTTTTGTGTACTTGCAGCCCTTAATTTAGTGTTCTAAGATGCTGATGGATTTTTCCGAAAAACTGTAGTATGAAGTGGACCAAGCGTTCCAGTGCTCCTGTTCTCATTGATTCTTTCACTGCGCATTCTGCAAAGCTCTTTCCTTTGACAGAAGAATGATGCTGTTTCTGTCTCTCATCCCCAGCACTTGGGGGAGACACACCTTGCCCACTCTTTCTTCAAGTGCTTACCGAGTGCTGGGTCTGCACAGACATGTCCCTAGTCCTTGGAACCCACAGAAAGCAGACTTGCTAGTTTTCAAAGGACTTGCAGTGTGTTTGTGTCCTAGGTCACTTGGGCTTCTAGAACAAAACGTCACCCTCTGGCTAAGAAGCAAGAGACTATGTTTCTTCACAATACCAGAATCTAAGAATCCAAAATTCAGAACTGGCCTCTGGTGAGCGAGCTTTCTGGTACATGGATGGCAGCTTCTGGCTGGGTCCTCATGTGGTGGGAGGTGAGGAGCTTGTCAGGCCAGTTTTATAAGGACAGCAAAGCCACCCAGGAGGGTGCTGTCCTCATGACCTGAAAGGCTAAACCTTTTAATAGCATTAACTTGAGGCTCAGGATTCACCGTAAGACTTAGGATTACACAAACAATAACACCATTGGAAGGCGTACATGCTGATAGTGGTCCCAGGCAGGCACTGGTATGCAATCTTTTAGATAAGAGTCTTTGTGAGAGAAGCGAGTATCTTGATAAGTACTTTTGATATTATGATTTGCTTTTAGTCCTACTATGTGGTCAGGTAAATCCATCATCTTTGGTGATAGAGATTGAGGTGGTGTCAGTGGTATGGTTTTCTTTCAAAGAGTGGACATCAGAGTGGAAAATAATGTTAAAACCTTTTCAGTTGAGCTGTAATGATATATTAGGTAGAGAAAAAATAAAGGCAGAAAAGAAATATATCCAACCACCCAAAACAATCAAAAAGATCTCCAAATCGGATTATAAGAAAACTGAAATTTTTACCATACATGAGCAAAGAAAATAAACTGGCACCTAACACATCTCCTAAAAATCTGTCTACCCCTATTGGTATCTGCCTGCCCTTTCACACTTTCGTACACCAGGAGCAAGCTCAGTGGAAGCCTGGTTTGGTGGGAATTAATTTAATTTCTCTGAAAATGAAGGCTTAGTTCAGTGTGTTGAATGACCATGAGACGGAGGAGCCCACATCCAAAATAAAGATCTGCAATTCAGGAAACTGATGCTGGCCTCTGTTAGGAGAAAGACAGCATTAATTAGGTGGCGTATCTCCATAGAAAATTGGTCTGCTGTGCCAAATGACCGTGGCTGCAATGGATTAGGAACTGCAGCTCTGAGACCACTGTTTTAAGAGAATGACAATTGTCCCAGGAATCTGACCAAGGAAACTGCCTTTTAGAGCATGCCAAGCTACGCGTGCGTGTTTCTTCAGAGTTCATACATTGCCGTTTACCTCCTAGAGTGATGGAATTATGAGGCAGAATCTGTGTCTGGGAGATGAATGGGTCATGATGCCACCCTGGTGGATGGGGTTAGTGCCCTTATAAAATGGTTCTGAGAAAGTGCGGTCTGCTTCAGATTCTCCACTGTGTGGAGCCTCCTTGTGCACACCCTCTCGATGACTTGGGAACTGGTCAGAAGCAGAAAGCAAAAGCCGACCAGACTCTGAATCTGATGGAGACTTGGTCCGGGATTTTCCAGCCTCTGCAACTGTGACAAGTAATTTTTTTATTATCAATTTCCCAGCATTTTGTTACAGCAGCAGCAGTGGGCTAAGGCACAGAATGACAGTAATATCTTTCATTTTTCTTGAGGACTTGCAGTATGCTGGGAATTAACAATGGGGCCATTATGAGCATCACTTCAGCCTTCACACAGCCAGGCATGGTTGGTGTAATCATTCGTATTTCACAAATTAACAATCTGAATTTGAGGAAGGCTAAATAGTATCTCTGAGAGTTCACAGATTAAAAGTGCCAAGATTGCTTAGTTCGCGACGGAACACGACTCTGCCACAAAGAAGGACACACTGCACTGACCTGCGCGAAAATGGAGGCTTCTTGAGACATAATAATCAACAAAGTCAGTCAGACGCAGGAGCTGAGGTACCTCATGCTTTCTCCTATGTGAAAGAATTATGAATCAAGTGCAAAATCAAAGGCTGATGGTGGGAAGTGGAGAGGTGGGCTTTGGCAGTGGGAAGGGGCTCCGGGGCAGGGCCGGGGTGCAGCAAGTCATGTAGTCCACACACAAAAGCACTGCATGCTGCCGTCACGTGCTAATAAAACATGAATCAGTGCTCCAGGTATGTCTCTAAGGCTGGCTTTCCCGCCAGTATTCCATATAGCCAACGAGAAGATCGGCTTTATGCCACAAAATATGCTGGCAGGCCTTCTCGGGTCTGCAGGCTCTCTTTCTGATATTTTTGCATGACCTGAATGAAGCTCAGTGGGAACAACAAGCTACATGACAGAGGCAGACGGGCTTGGCTGTGCTCAGCGGAAGGCCCACAGAGCCTGGTCTGCACAGTGATCGTCCTTCATGGTCGTACTTAGAGACTTTGCTAGGTGGCTCGTATCTAGGAAATTAGGTGGCAAACAAGGGTAGAGCAATTTGTTGTCGTGGAATTGTCAGGACGGAGGGGCAAGGGGAGAGCAGGGGTGAGCCTTCGGAGCAGAGGCTTTCAGCTATGTATTTGCGGAGGCCAGGCCTTTGTCAAATGCTTTGTTCTGTGTGTGTGATGCTTTGACGATCATTCCCACACTGCTATAAAATGCTTTCAGAGCCAGAGATAAAAGGGCTGTGTCAGAGCTGATGATGCAGGCGCTGTGCTTGAAGTTATGACCACTTTTATTTCTGCTATTGTTTGCCCTTCCCTGGTATTTTAGGGACTTAGCTTTTGTCACTGTTGCCTTTGGAAGCTGTTTACTGTGGATTGATATATTAGTTATTAAGTTTTTATTGTCACATAAAAATTCCCATTTACTCAAGAGAGACAGTAGATAAATCAGAGGTGAATAAAGTAATAGCTATAGTGGAGGTAATTTATTAGCATTATGCCTTTAATTAACTTGTTCACAATAATGAATACGTGATTTATTCATGGGTCTGTGGACAGATCTTAGTCAGTTTTGCTCACCCTGAATGTATCAGTGAGCCCAATTCCACGAGCCCTGGTACTTCTATATTCATGAAAAGTAAAATACATGTGAAATAATTTTAAATTTATGCATGTTATACAAAGCATCATATTTGATTTACCAAGTGGCTTGTAGTATGACTTCTTCCCTTAGGAATATTAAACTATTCTAAAACATAATAAAATTTATATATCTCTAAGCTTATATGGGTTGATGAGTTTTGGTAATTAATACAATCATGCATGTTTTATCAAAACAAATATCAAGAACATTTCCATTAATTTCCAAATTTTATCAAGTCCACTGCTGGGACACCTCTAATGTGCTTTCTGCCATTGTTGCTGGGTTTATTTCTAGAATTTCGTTTAAATGAAATCAGATCACACCACCTTATTAGCCACAGATCTGCTGAGCCGTGGGGCCAGCAGGATGCATGTGCACGCACATTCCTGCGAGTGTCTTTTCTTACAGGACAGACTCCTGGAGTACGGGGCCTTAAGTGTCGGCTGGAAATTTTAGCAAGCATTGCTGGTACAGTCTTGAGATGAATTGTAGCCCAGGGGCCTGAAGTCCCTCCTTTCTGGGGACACCAGGGCTTCCTCTGAAGGCTTAAATGGTCGGCCGAGTCTCCCCTCAGTATGCATAATCACCTTTTTATTCAAAGCCCGCCGCACGTGGCAAGCACACCTGAACACATCCTCACAGCAACGCATAGACTGGTGATTGTCGGACAGTTGGGTGCCACTGTCAGGCCAAGAGGGCGCCGAAAGCTGCCCACCGTGTGGCCTTTGGACTTCATTCACTCAGGCATAAGGTGCATGCGATCTCTCCACTAGGCTGCAGCTTTTAGGGTCCCTGTATGTTGTGAGTCGCATTCCATGCGACTAGGCTGCAGCTTTTAGGGTCCCTGTATGTTGTGAGTCGCATTCCATGGTGTGACCACACCATAATTATCTATCTAGTTACCAGTTAATGAATGTTTGGATTTCTTCCAGCATTCTCTAATATGAGAAATGTTGCCATGCAGGATGCAATTTTAATAGGACTTTTTGACTCTTACTAAAGTGTGATCAATTTTACCCTCTATACTGCTACATAGAAAAAGCTAATATTTATGCTGCCCTTTAGCATTTAGAGTGTTTTCATTTGTTCTCTCCTTTAATTTTCAACATAGAATCATTCTAATAATAGCAGACATGCAAAACTGTACTGTCCAAACACACTTACTATATATCTCATTTATTATTTACAATTCCGTAGCTGAAGTATTTTAGCTGAATTTTGCAGTTGAAATTTTTTGAAATTCAAGGATATGTAGAGACTTAGATAAAATGACTGCTGAAGGAAGTTAGAGTGGAATCCACCCCAGGTTGTTCTGGCTCTGGGCCAGTTAACCTTGTTCGTTGGCACAAGCTCAGGCTATGTGGGTATGTCCAGAAAATGACAAAAGTGCAAGAGAACGTTGGGAGGAGCACAGCTGATGTTCAGTAAACCTGAAGGGTCCATCTCCAGGTTTATACATCAGAAGAATAAAGTCTAACTTTTTAGAAGAACTGCAATCAGCCAATAAGTAGATGAAACCAATTTCAGCCTCCTTGACCGTTACAGAAATGCAAGCTGAAACAACGCTCATTGTCTGCCTTGTTCCGTTAAGAGGGTTCATTGTCAAGGATTCCATCCACAGGAAATACCGGTAGGGTTGTGGGGAAAAGGAGTCCTATATCGTTGGTAGGAATATAAATCAGTGCCACCACCATAGAAATCCGTAGAAATTCCTCAAACGAACAAACAAATTAGAAATAGAAATTCCATTTGACCCAGCGATACCTCTCCTGAGTGTCTTCGCAAAAGAGCTGCAGTGATGATGTCAGCGGCTGTACACCACGCCTGTGTTCGCAGCAGCCCAGCTCGAGGCAGCTGAATCAGGGAAGTGGGCTGTATGTGGGCAGATGGGTGGATGAAGAAGATACGGGGTCTATACACGGTGGAGATGATGTATACAGGCTGGACTCATAAGGAAGAATAAATCTGAGCTATTTAGGGACAAGGTTGGATTTTGAGACATAGCCCTGAAATAAATCAAATACAGAAGGTCAAATATTGCAAGATTTCTCTTACATGAGAGACCCAAACTATAAATAATTTTTAAAGAGTAGAATACAGGTAAGAAGAAGGGGGTACACTCAAGGGAAGTGGGGAGGGGCAGTGGGGAGAGGGTGAGGCAAAGGTGGGGGTGGGGTGTAGAAGTGAGTAGAATGTGTATTTTGGGACTATGCAGTCTAATGCTGCATGTAAGACCAAGGTAAAGCAGGACCTATGCAACAAGAGTTGTAGCTGTTATGTTGAGCTGTAGAGGACTCAGGTCAAAAATTTCTGATATTTCCAGTGAAGTGGAAGACCCAATACTATTATGGACTACTGAACTCTTTTAGATTATTTTGATGAATTAACACACCTATAATATTCAAATAATGGAACTTAACACAAAAGGGGATACAGATGAATGTCCATTTTGTATCTGTGTATTCAAAGTGGTTAGGATAGATATATAGTTACATTCTCTTAATGAATAGGGTGACTTGTTCTAATGGTGTTTGTAGATAGGATATCATGGCATCTTGTACAGCAATTAACCACTAAGAAGAATGTATGCAATGTGTTAATTATTGAAACTGTCCTACCAATTTGATTTGAAACTGTCTCATTACCATTTGTTTATCAATAAAATTGTGGAAAAAATAAAAAAATAAAACTGCATGTAATGACTACTTATTGTAAATTTAAGGTAACAATAACTTGTCTTTAAAGATAGAGAAAAGAAAAGATAAAGTCTTAAACAATCACAACAAATTTGACAGCTGGGAAAATGCAGTGTGATCTTCTGGCCAGGAATTTAAAAAAAAAAAAAAAAAAGTAGCTTTCCCAGGGATCATTGATGTGATTAGTTGTCATCTTGGCAATTTCTCCGAGCTTTTTAGAAATGACACCATGTAGGGAGTGAGTGACTCCAGCCCACACGGGCTGCTCTCAGGCGATCCTGGCCCCTGAGCTGGCTGCAGTCTCCCGTCCTTCTCTGGACAGCGCGGCCTGTGGCTCCCAGAACGCTTTCCGGACCACTGCTGTGCTAGCTCAGGTGCCGGGAGAGACATAGAGGGGTGGTTTCTAGTGTCCCCGGGCAACTCAGCGTTCACCTGATTTCACTTCATGACCTGAAAATTCAGATTGCTCATCCATATAAAATACTTACTGTGTGGCTACTAAAGGTATTAGAAGCATCTATTTCTGACTTATCCACTTAAAAATAACTTGATGGCTTAATTTTCTAAATAGTCGTAAAACGATGTATGGTATGAAGAGGCCAATGTGTTTCCCGTCTTGACAGGGCTAGGCACTGCATCGCGAGCAAGAAGCAGCGTCCAGGGAAGAGGCAGAGGGGGATCTGCCATCCTGGGCCACGTTTGCCTGAGCAGCTTCTTCAGAGAGGCCCCTCCTCGAGCGGCAAGGTAGACACTGTCCTTGTCACAAACACTCAACTCTACTTGTGACACCAAAGGGACCCCCATAAGATGTAAAGAGGTGAAGTGGGTGGGTTTCCGGAAAGTCAAGTTTGCAAAATCGTGTGAGTTATAGGTTGCCAACTTCGCCTTTGAGGGGTTCACCTTTTAGCAGCTTTAAGTTTTGGATGAATGTAGAGATGTAATACAAAGTTTTGTCTAGACAGTTTGAGGATGGATCCCTGAACAGAATTGTGCTTTAGCGCCTCCTGTTTCCGGGGTGTCAGGAGATGGGAAGACTGCCATCCAGGACAATGTGGGCGATCTGAGAGCTCCGAATGGTGAGTTAGCCGAACAGCGAGAATAAAAGTTGTAACGTGAAGTGGAAAATGAGGTCCTGGGAAAACCTCTAATTCTCGGCAAAACACGCCGTTTCCTTCCTGTATCAAACTCTGGTTTATGTTTTTATTCTGTGAAAGTCCTTAGGCCTTAGTTTCTGGTGCTGGACTACCAAAGTTCGCAAATCTCGTGGTTTCAGAAGGCAGATGCGCCTTAAGGAGACAGAGAGGAGCGGAGCAATTCCCTGAACCCGGCTGGGGGTGCAGAGAAGAGAGTCAGGGAGGGAGGAGGCATAGGTGGCAGCCAGCCGCGGCGGGGTTTCCTTCGTGATGGGTGGACGGTCTGCAAATGGGAAGGGGATGAAGGGACGGAGAGCGAGAGGGGAGGAGGGGAAGGGGAATTAGGAGGTGCTCTGTGCGTCGACAGACTCCCCATGATGAGGAGAATCACTATGTGCCGCCAACACGGAATTGAAAGAAGAAACAGTTCCAGAATGACCGCGGCGATGCTTGCACAGCAAAGTCAAGGCCGCTAGGCTGCGCATCTTGGTGGGTGAACAGTGTCCGAAATGAACTGGACCTCAATAAAGATATTTTTTATTTTCAGGGGTAAAAATCCAAAAAAGGAAGCAAAAACAAATAGCTAAACCAAAGACAGGAACAGAGTAACATACAAGAATGCATATGGTACCCGAATACAAGAATGCATATGATATAGAATTTCAAAACAAGAATAAAAAATTAACAAATGGTACAACTTTCTTGTTTTGTAACACCGGCAGCCCAGAATCACATTGGACTAAAGTCAGGGTCCTGGATGAGGTATTTCCTGGGGCTGGGGGGAGGGGTAGCGTCTCCTTGATGTCCCAGCTTTGCAGGTGGTCTGTGTCCCCTGCCGCAACCCCTTCTTCTGGACAGTCCCACCAATCACTTCTTCCATTGTCCTATCTCCTCTGCCATTGACCCCCAGCCTCTCCCCCTCGTGGGACCTCTGTGGCTCCTCGGGGGTGATCCATGCTACCCCGCTATCTCACAGCTTTTATTTTCATTTGGTGTCTGCCACCCCAACCACGGCTAATCACAGAGTCTGGGGACACCATTTGCACAGGGCTTCTCTGGCTGCAAGCGTCTCTGGTTTGGGAGTGCCTGCTTGTAAGCAGTCTTGGCAATGTAGACTCCTCATTTTTCACCGGGCCTCTCTCTCCCCTGTCTTCCTGCTGAGCACACAGGAAGTGACATCCACACTGACTTGGAGAGGGCTGTGAGTTTACCGCACGCTGGCATTCCTGTGCCCGATGGGAGCCAAGTAATTTGTACCATTCAAAATGTAGCTATTGTTAAGGAAATGATTTAAAGATGACTCATGTGTTGGTGGTATTTAGCACCTACTGGAAGGGTTTGCTAAGTCTGCTTCTTGCAGACTTGCCTGGAAGTAGGTGAAGTCTCCCTTTTAAAAAGATTTACACAAAACTGCCCTGCATTAATGCGGCTGCGGCTCTGGCTCTATGATCACCATCACTTTGTCCTTGTACTTGGCGAGTGATGAAGCATCACTGGTTTGTAGGTATTAGGTCTTCAGGGTTTTGTGAAGAAGGCCAGGCGCAGAGAGTCTCACCAGGAAAAAGCGGCCTCAGGAGGCCGCAGGGATTTGAAGGAAAAAAACATGCAAGTCTTTGCTCAAGGTCATTCAGAAGAGTGGCAGGCAGGGTGAGGACTGCACTGTGACTCCAGGGCTTTCTCAGGAGAGGTCGGAGTGCCCCGCAGCGAGCAGACCCTACCTGTGCTGCAGCTGGAACCAGAACTGGGCGCGCTCGCTGAGGTGCACGGTGTGCCGTTCTGAGGCGCGCAGCACGGGATCCGGAGCAGAAAGGCTGCCCGGACAGGTGACAGAGCGGCGTCTGCGGCTGTCTCTGCAGAAGGGGCCACCGATGCCACCCTGTGTGTGCTTCAGACGCTCCGGGTGTGATCACCGGCGCTGATGCCCAGGCTGGTGAGTTACTTTCCAACTTCAAAATTCCTCCAGAGAGGGGTACTCCTCAGTTTAAACAGCAGGAAGCAGGGTTAAGTAAGATTAAAGCTTTGGCTGATTAAGCCCTGAAGCCAGCTATTGAGGAAGCTGGAGAGGTCTTTCTGGAGATCGTTAATAACCACTTTGGAGGCATCTTGCCTGAAGGCGAAAGATATTTTTAATGTGCTGAGTTTGCATATTATAGATTTGGAGAGATCTTTCAGAAAACCCTTGAGAGTCTCCCTGGGACACAATAGATCTGTGTGGACTTAGGTAGCCTACTGTTTCCCTGCCTTCCCTGTCCACACAGCTGGTCATAACTTAGAGCTGAGCCATTTCACAGCTCTCTCTGGGGCCTGGGAGCTGTAAGACAAAGAGTCTGTTTTAGACCTTTCCAAGGGTTTTTGAGTTACCAGTTATTAATCTAACAATCTTAGAAGAAGACAATCTAGAAATTCCTCAAGGCTTGAGCTACGCTGTGGCTTTGTTCTGAGATACGTGTTCGTGTGAAGCTACACTGCTCAAGATGGGGCACGGTCAGGGTGCTGAGATTTGAGAGTGGTGGCTTGTAGGCTAGGGAAGCCTACTGTGCGAGAACCCGGTCCTGACCTTTGCAGCGCACTGAAGGGGAAGGGCGTGCACACTGGGACACCACCCCAGGAAGAAGGAGCCACCAGGGCCTGCTAAGTGTCATCCAGGAGGCAGGCGGCAGCCCCTGAGGGCAATGTGCTGAGTGCTGGCTGACTATCAGAAACAGGAGGTACCAGCGATGGGCAAGTTGCTCACCCTTCTCTGGCGCCCACTGCCTCTCTCTGCTTCTTTGGCCACTTCTCTAGAAGAGCCAGCTGTTGTCTCTCAGGGCTTCTGATGTCCCTGTGGACAGGGTATGTGTCTAATTTCTGATGAACCCCAAACTTGAGGCCTTCTAGGGTAGAGCTGATCTTCCCACGGGTGACCGACCTGCTTGAGACGGAGTGGGCTGTGTCCAGGCTGCACAAAGCTGGGAGCAGAGACTGCAATGGATGCCCCAAGGTAAGGCTGAGAAGATGCACGCAGAGTATGGTCAAAATATACAGTGGTTAAAGGAGAAAATTATTACAGCCAGCCACACATTGCCATTGATCCCCCACAAAGCCCTCCTCTCACTCTGAGCATGCTTATCCCGCCATCCTTGCTACCTTCTGCAGCAGTTCTGCAAGTACTCTTGCTTGAGTGTCTCTCCTGGTTGTGACGAGTAACACAGTGAATGCTGCTGCCAGCTGCAGTCCCACAGAAAGGCAAGCTGATGAAAACATGATAATGTGTCCTCTTCTATTTCATTTGCCAGGTCTACCACTGTGTGATTTCTGGCTTTTCTCCAAAGTTGAAATGACCAGGGAAGGCAAAGACTTTGAATCTACTCAGGACATTGAGGAACCAGGATAGTCAAAGTATACACCTTCGTGACTGAGGACTTCCCCAATTACTTCAGAACTTCGCAAGAATGGTAGAACAAGTGCTCAAAGTGTGGAAGGATGTTCCGAAGGGAATTAAGGTGAATGTGTCTTTCACTGTTATTTATTAAAAAATTCCATAGCTACTGTATTTTTCAGTGACACCTTGTAAACAGGACCAGCAACAAGTCAAAAACAGTAAGATGCAATGTTACAGCGTTAAGCATTATGTGCTATAATTCGTCATTGAAAAACAGAATAGATCATGCAAAGCACACACCCCATTCATCCTGTGAGGTCCACACCTACCTTGGTGTAGAGCAGGAAGACGAGGCGTCTGCTTGAAGAAAGGTGATCGGGCACCGTGCCGGTGCCAGTAGGCGCTCCGCTGGCCTGGAGCCGTGCGTGACCTGTAGGACCTAAATTCTGGGCCTCACGTGGCTTCTTCAGGGCTCCTCCCACCTCCCCATTATCACAGCTCGCGTTTCAGGCTGTACCAAGTTCTCCCTTACATCCATTGGACTTTGCGAATTTCTCAGCTTTATAGATTAGATACAGAGTTCACTCATGAAGTTCATTATCTTTTCCATTATTTCCTGGTCATTAAATAATACAATGCCTGGTTTAACGTCATAATCCTGTCCCCTGAGGAATTTTTTTCCCAAAAGAAAGGTTT
>NW_004524615.1:5591454-5599963 GCF_000260255.1 Octodon degus
AGCTTATGAAAACATGATAATGTGTCCTCTTCTATTTCATTTGCCAGGTCTACCACTGTGTGATTTCTGGCTTTTCTCCAAAGTTGAAATGACCATGGAAGGTAAAGACTTTGAATCTACTCAGGACATTGAGGAACCAGGATAGTCAAAGTATACACCTTCGTGAGTGAGGACTTCCCCAATTACTTCAGAAACTCGCAAGAATGGTAGAACAAGTGCTCAAAGTGTGGAAGGATGTTCCGAAGGGAATTAAGGTGAATGTGTCTTACCTTTTTAAAAAGATTAGTCACAATTTTCTTCCACATGCATACAGCTATATGTTCACTTTATTATTTATTTATTTATTTATTTGGCATTTTAGGGAAGGGTCTACAGGGTGTTCAGGGTCTCACTACTAGATCAGACTCATAGTGATCCACCTGTTTACAGCCTCCCAAGAGCTGGGATTGCAGGCGCGCACCACCACACCCAGTCTCAGTTGTGGTCTCAGCGCACCCCGTGGGGCAGTGCCGGCACAGCAGGTCTGGGGATCGAACCCCCAGCCCCTGCGCCTGCTTGCAGGTGCTTTAATCCACTGAGCTATTTGGCCAGCCTGCATATAGTTCACTGTAAACATGACTGATACTAACAATTGCACTTAGTTTTTGGATTATATTATAATATTTTATGCATGTTGACAGTTTTATAAAACCTTTATACTATGTGCTCAATTTTTAAAGAAATAAAAAATCCAATACTTTGATTTCTCTTTATATTATATAAATCCATTGCTTTTTATTAAAATTCTGAGTAGTTATTCCTTGAGGAGCATAAAGCTAACATAATCATTAATGTTAATTATTCATATCCTTACATCTTATTAATCCATCCATTATCAATAAATTGAGTTCAGTGAAGTATTAAAATATTGGCAGTGAAGGAAAGAATAATTCCTAATGAATCCCATGTTTAACACAATATTCTGAAACTTGATAGTCGGGTGTTTTTCTATAAAGTTCAACTTAAGTGATAACCATGCTGGCAAATAACCAAACTTGCCATGACTATCCTAATTATGAAAGCATGAGTTGGTTTGCACAAATAGTATATTGTGATCACTGTAACTCCTTTTAGACTGGTACTAGAGTACTAATGAATAAGTAAATAAAGCACATCGCACAAGAACTCTTCCCTAAAGGCTTAGCGCCTCTACCACTCAGCCAATGAAACTTAGACATATGTAACTACTGAGAGCACACGGGGCTTGCCTAGGTGCCTGGCTATTGCTGGGACTCTGCGGAGACCCTGTGAAGGCGGGCTCCTTAGGGAGACAAAACAGTAGAAACACGAGGAAAGAAATCATTCCCACAAACACGTGTGCTGGCACAAAAGAAAAGCGAAAAAGGACATAACTGAAGTTGTTGATGAAAAACAGATAAGCGAAAGAAGATTACAGCTGGTGGACTTCAGAGTCCAGTTTATCCTATGACTTTCTCCTTCAGCTGATGAACCCACCCACCCAGGTCACTCTGGAAGACTTACAGGCTTACCTGGAGCAGGAATGGTGCCAGTCACATCTGTGTGGGGACGAAGACGGGATGCACAATGATGCTCAGAGGAGATGCAGCATGGCGGCTGAACAGGGAGGGCTTTCAGAGTGGCAGTGAAGGGGCACACAGTCCCTCCAGGAGGGGGAGTGGGTGGGATTGAGCCCTGAGGAGCACAGATCCCAGTGGCCAGCACAAGGATGTCCCAGGAGGTGCCAAAAGCAGGAACCCAGAGGCACCAAAACCAGAGATGTTCATGGCGGGTTAGGTATGAATGGTGTGGTTGGCAAAGTCCAGGCCATGCCCAGCTGCTCATGCCCAGCTCCATGGTAGAGAGGCACCAGGCTGCAGGAAGACTCGACACAGCTCATCACTGGCCCCCAAATAGGAAAATTCTCTTGGAGTACTTGGGTGGGCCCACTGCAGTCATAGGTCCTCAGAAGTTCACAGGGCATGTGGCAGTCCTTCAGTGACGTGTGCTGTGAGGACATGGCCTGTGCTGCCAGGCACTGGAGTTGGAGAAAGGGGCAGAGAGTCTAGGAAGGCAGGGCCCTCTGGCAGCTAGAAAAGGCAGGGCACTGGCTCTCTCCAGAGCTTCTGGGTAAGACTTCAGCCCTGGCTGCACCTTTGCTTGAGCCTTGTGGGACTCATGGCAGACATCTGCTCTCCAGGACGGTGAGACAATCACTTAGGCTGCTGATGTAAGCCTTGGAATTCGTCACAGCAGCAACAGGAAACTAACACAGGTGGAAAGTGTTTCCAGGAAGGGCTTCTAGTGCCGAGGCTTGGAGGACCCCTCCTCCCCTGTATGTGCCTTTTTGTCTTCTGGTATTTGGTTGTGAGTGGTGGGACTGGATATGGATGTTAGAAATGCGACTGGGCACATTTCTGAAGGATTAGAGCCTGCATGGAAGTGGGGGGCTTTCAAGAGGGAATGAACTGACTTGGAAAACTAGCTCACCTGAACCAAAAGCAACCACTCGCTGAATGGTTAGTTGTGCGTGTGGCTGTGCGTATGCATGCATGCATGCGTGTGTGTGTGTGTGTGTGTGTGCGTGTGTGTGCGTTTGTGCGCACAAGCCTGTGCACGTACCCATGCATGCATGTGTGAGCATGTATGGCATAGAAAGGGCAGTGTAAGAAAAGAACCATGTTTTCGTTAGAGAGCTGGTGGATGATGCAACCTTTACTAAGAGGAAAACACCACAGAGGTGATGAGGTCAATCACCTGTGGGTAGGGGTAGGTACACTGAAGGTAACATTGCCCACTGAAAGATAGTGCACGAGAGGTCTGGAGTGCAAGTTCTGAGGGGAAAAATAAAACCAGGGCTGTGTCTTCTGGGATTAGGAGCCAGGCGTTCTGCTCAGTGTCAATGCAAAGCATGAGCAGGCAGCTGTGAAGGCCCGGGGAAGACTGGCCTCTTGGGCAGTTCCCTCCTTCTGCTTGGACAGAGCCCCCTCAGTCTTGACCTAACTTGCTCTTAGCATCGTTATGTTTGCAGCTGGAAATTCCTGTTAATCTCTGGGCTTTCCTGTGAATTTAGGTAGCTACCGTGGACTTCTGTTGTTTTTACCTGACCAGCACCTCTGCCCCTTTGTCCAATGCCTCTTTTCCATTCAAGACCTGCTACCTGAGTCAGTCCTGGTGGGGGCGCACACCACTGTGTTAGTCTCTGCCACTGCTGGGATAAGTACCTGGTGCTCACCCGCACCTGAAAGATAGATAGGTCCATTTGGCCCGTGATGTCAATGGGCTGAGTTCATGGTTGATTGGCTTCAAAGTAGACATGGAATAGGACAATCCCCGGTTCTGAAAAAAAAAAAAAAAAGAAATGGAATAGGAAATAGGTGTGTAAAGAAAAGGTGCTTACTCATATCCTGGTGGCCAGGAGGCAGAGAGGCAGGGTGTGAGGGACAAAAATGCATACCTCCAGGCTGTGTCCCTGTGACCCAGGCCTTAAAAGCACATTGAACTTTGAAGTCACCCAAGAATCAATGCACAGTGAAGATAGGGTCCTCATGATCCAATCCTCTTCCACACATGAGAGATGTTAGGGGGACATTTCAGGTCTAAGCTAAGTCAAGTCACAAAGGCCCCTTTCCTGCCCATGAAGTGGCATGTAGGAGCTGATTCAACAGGGAGGGGCGTGGTTACCAGGAGGGGAAGCCTCTCTCCTCAGTGGGGTAAGGAAGGACCAGGGGAAAGAGAAACTGCTGAAACCAACATTCTGTAGACCAAAAGCATGCATGGGTAAGAGGCATAGAGGAGGCAAGGGGGAGAGACGGGACCTGAAGTCATTATTTAAATCCCTGAACACTGCTCTGCCCTTTGGACTTGTCGGGGTGAGAGAGTTTCTTCTGTTTCCCTTAATTCAGTTTGCTTTGGCTTCTCTCACATGAAAGTGGAGGATTCTTCACCACAGCTCAGCTTTCCTCCAGGGGTCCTATAATTCCCCTCCCAGGGTGGACAGGCTTCGTAGCCGGTCACCACACTGTGTGTCTTATGTTTCCAAAAGCTACTTCACAAAGCATAAGCCAATGGCTCAAAACAAGAGAGAATTTAGTCAGGCTGTACCAGGCCAAGCTAGGGAACAGCGAGTTCTAACCCAGCCTGGGAAACCCAGGGAAATTCTGTGTCTCAAAGGGGGTGGCGGTGTGTGCAGACATAGCTCAGGGTCAAGTCCCTGGGTTTAATCCTTAGCACTAAAATCTTTTAAAGAGAGAAAATTTATCAGATTACTTTTCAGGGGACAAAGTCCTAAGTCCTAAATCAAGATATTGGCCGGGACAGCCTCTCTCTCAAGGCTCTCTGGGAAGATTCCTGCTGCTTCTTCTGACTTGCAGCATCCTGGTCATTGATCGGTCACAGGTGCATCACCTCCACCTCCACCTCTGTCTTCCCTGGATATTGCTCCATCCTTGTTCATGCATGTCCCTGCTGTGCATCTTGTGCCCTTACGTGATATTTTCCTCTCCAGATGTCCCTATCCAATTGCCCCCAACTTCTGAAGACACTGGCCATTGGACGAAGTCCATCCCTGAAGAGTATGACCTCATTGTAATTTGCATCTTAATTGCACCTGCTATTTCCTAATCAGCGAACTTTCACCAAGACAGTGAGAGTTGAGAATATCTTTTCAGGAAGAGAGATAATTTAACCCATTACACTTTTATAACCCATTATATCATGTGCTGTGTTGTAAACTCAGTGAAGGGAGAAGCTTCCGACTCTGCAGCATCTTTGAGGGTTGCCCAATGCCTGCCACAGCAACAGCTTGACAAGAGACAACTTCTCCCTGTAGTCAGAGAAAGATGATGATTTTTCCACAAAGAGGTGGAGATCAGGGCAGAGGAGATGGTTCAGTGGAATAAGTGCTTCCCTGACAATCACAAGGGCCTGAGTTCAATCCCTGGTTCTGGGAAGAAAAAAAAAAAAAAAAAAAAAGAGGTGGAGATCAGAGGCACCACATTCCTTCAAGGTTTCCAGAAAAGAGTGCCTGTAAAACATCAGAAGGTTCTCCATCCAGAAAGAGCCTCAGGATGTGGCGGCCTTGGGTCACTGCTGAGTCAAGAGGAAGAGTAGAACACAGGTGTTGGGATTGGAGACAAGTCACTCAGGGATGTACCTGGCAAAGGACAGCAGCATGGCAAAGTGTTGGGAGGAAGGAAGGGAAGTTAGTGTTTAAATGCAAGATAGGGTTTCCAAAGAACTTTCCAGACGTCTTCAAAGAAACTGGACAGTGCGTGAGCATCTGCCTGGAGTGTCCCTTCCTGAGTTGGACAGCCAGAGCAGTGTCAAGGGCCGTCAACATGTGAGCTTCTTGGGGGCTTCTGCCTGCATGTCCTCTTGGTTCATACTCTGAAGTTCGTGGAGACCAAGGCTGTGAGACTGTTTCTGCTCCCCAGCAGGTGGCCCTGGTTTGTGACGGGAGGGGGGGGGGGAGTGTTGGCAGCGTCTGTTCCCTTTCTGTCGCCTGCTTTACTTTGTCTATACCTGTAATTAGCATTTAAACTTCTTTTTTCAGCCCAGAAGAATTGAACATAGAGCCACTCAGGTACTGAGCTCTAGCCCCAGCCTTTTATTTCATCTTACAGCATTGCAAAATGTTGAGACCAGGTCTCACTAAGTTTCTAAGCCACACAGGGAGGACTTGAGGCTGTGGTACTCTTCCTGGAGCCTCCTTCAGAGCTGGGATTGTATGGCAGCCCTGCCATGCCTGACAGCATTTAATTCTTTTTAGAAAACCAGAAATTCTGTATGCCATAGTATTTAACTATTTATTTTTTCATTTACCCAAAGATGCCTCCCATCACATCTGCTCTCACCCTTTCTCTTTATCTCTTGATCTAAACTCCAAGATGGTCCCTTGGAACCCTTTCCTTTAGGAAGGATGCTGTTTGGAGGAGAGGCACACACCTGGGGCTGGCTGGTGGCAGTCACTGTCACTCTGGGGCTCATTGCTCGTCCCCTGCAGCCCACATTATGCAGAGGGGTGCCCGTAGCTGACATGACCAGACCTTCACCTCGCACTCAGCCCTTGCAGCCTGTTCCTGGGGGTCTGGGCGACATCACCCAGCCTCTCCGCACTTGCCGACACTGGGGAACCCCATCTTTCAGTGGTGCTTTCTTCCTTTCTCAGTCTCTTATCATTAGAAATTATTTCCTGGTATGGAACTAACCCCACCTCCACAGGTTGTTGATGTCTGCCTCAGCGTCGTGTCTGCAGTCTTCCTTGGCTCCAGTGACCCTGCCTGGAGTAGCGGAGGGCAGCAGATCCACCATTTCTCAGCCTTCCCTCCTCGGGCCAAGCAGTCCTGAGCTTTTGAGCTCACCAATCTTCAACCACCCTCCAGCCCACCAGCTTTTCTCCCTTTCACCCTCCTTGCGGTGTTTCTCTCAAAGCACCATATGTTGTCACATTTTTCAGAACGTAGGACTGGAGTTGGAACAAAACCCTCAATGCATTGTTTGACTGGCAAAAAGTAGAGTAGAAGAGCATCTCCATTTTCTGTAATCAGAGGAAATTGCTGGCAATTACACGCTCAGGATTCCCTTGTCCCTGTAAGCTCTTCTCACTGGTAGGGCCCCATCTCTGCTTTGCTCCCCTCGATCTTGTTGTCATGATCGATGCCTTCATTCAATACAATCCACTGGATGAGCTCTGTCATTTAGGCACTCCGATGCCTGTGGGACCGAAAGGATGGACCAAGTCTGTCCACCTCTGCCTCAGGGAAGAACACATCTAATAAGAATAAAATATGAACAAACAATAAAGAGCTAAAGACTGGTCAGGAGGAGCGTTCATTGCATTGGAGAAAGGAAACAGACAGAAGACAGCAGAAATAGAAGGCTTGCTTTGCTGAGTTCACTTGCTCACCTGGTAGGCATTGAATTTATTGCCACTTGCTCTTCAGAACAGCGGTGAACTGCAGAACGTGTATTCCTCTGTGGGAGTTTATGATTCAATGGACTCAGTGGTAGGGGACGAGGAAGACCAAAGATAAACCCAGGTAACAAGAAAGAATGCAGTAGTCTTTATGTGGCCTGGGGGCCTGCAAACTGTGGTCACCTCTGGCTTTTGAAGTGGGTGCTTGGACAAGAGGATTAGAGGTGCAAAGAAAAATGTATCTTGAACCACGGACCTAAAAGGTGAGTATAGAGGAAGAAGGGGTCAGAGGAGGAAATACCGTGGACAGCTGTCTAGACATCTGGGAGATGGAGATGAACCCTAAAGAGGAGCGGTGGTGGGGGGCAAGGTGGGGAGTGGTAGGAGGGTGGGGTCTTCCTTGGCTTTGGTCTGAATCCTCCAGGCTGTGCCTCCTGTTGATGTCACACAAAGAAGTAGAGCAGGGAAGGCAAGGATCAGGATGCCTGTGGGCAGATGAGCAGGGAAGGAAGCAGGCCTTGCCTGACCAGGAAGGAGCTGCGTTGCTAGGGAACAAGGAGGAACAGACATGGACAGTGATGGGTGCAGGTGTGGCCTGAGGACCAGATGCTTGGATTTTCTCTTGGAAATAAAGGCCAAGGGCTCCCTGGAAGCAAGGAGAGAGCAGGTGGGTGTTGTACATGCAAGAATGCAAGGGGGAGAAGCAGTCGTTTGGGAG
Source organism: Octodon degus (assembly GCF_000260255.1). Lineage (NCBI taxonomy): Eukaryota > Metazoa > Chordata > Mammalia > Rodentia > Octodontidae > Octodon > Octodon degus. The sequence goes on from NW_004524615.1 coordinate 5,599,086, forward strand.
ATGAGTCAGAGGTCAGGTGAACCAAGAACATGTGGGGTTCGGAGGCCGGGCAGAAAAGCAGAGGCCAGTTACCTGTGTGGATCTTCTGGGCTCACCTCTAGTCCTGCCCAGAGGCCAGTGTGAATGAAAGCAGGGGTGGGGCTTCGCCTGGAGAATGAAGGAGGAGGACTGGAACGAGCATGGCAGTGCCCATCAGGAGGGAACCAGCATCCCAGCAAGGCCTAGGAAGAGAGAAAGCACCAGCCCAGGCCGCAGATCCGGAGGCCAGTGGTCGCTATAGTCACTGCCCAGGAAACGGGTGCTGTTCAGAGCGTGGGCTCCACGACGCCAGCCAGGTGCAGAGGCTCAGGTCCAGCTCATGAGCACACAGCTGTTAAAGCTGCCAGGGGTGAGGGGTGCGGGGAGGCCAAGGGGCCTGGGTGTGCATGAGGACAGGACACCGTCCACGGGACAGTGCCGCAGCAATGCTGCTCATACGCTCACAGCTGGCAGGGGCTTGCTGCTGACCCTGTAACGGGCACTGGACCTTGAGGCACTGGTGGATCCTGTGCCGCCTCTGATGGACACACAGTAGAGATGATGCATTTTCCCTTTTTCAAATGATTACTTAATCATTCTTTTTCTTTAAATAAGTAGGGCAAGGTGGCACAGCCCTGTGACCCTAGCACTCTGGGAGCCCGAGGCAGGAGGATCTCAGTTTTCAGGCCAGCTCTGGCACATAGTGATTTAGCAAGATGCTGTCTTAAATTTTTAAAAAGTTCTGGCGATGCAGCTCAGTGCAAAGGCCTTGGGTTCAATCCTCACTACAAATAAATAAACAAAACAGAAGCAAAGTATCACTTTAACTTATAGATGTTCCTCAGGTCCTTTCTTCCATG
>NW_004524615.1:5600063-5624386 GCF_000260255.1 Octodon degus
GCCTTGGGTTCAATCCTCACTACAAATAAATAAACAAAACAGAAGCAAAGTATCACTTTAACTTATAGATGTTCCTCAGGTCCTTTCTTCCATGTGCTACATGTCTTTAACTTTCAGCTGGCCTCGCCTTGTCATGGGCGTAGAGACCTTCATCCAAGCACTGTGTCTTGGTATTTTGGTATTGTACACTCACTGTGCAGGAGTTGTCCCCATGTAGGGAGCATTCAGCATTTTATAAGCATTTTATTTCAGTGGAATTCAGTGTGCCATTTACAGCACTTCTAAAGGGAATACTACAGTCACAAATATGAAAAGCAATTATTCTTTGTAGGGGAACATATGATATTAGGAACATCTACACCTCCAACTGGGAGCCACTAATGACATTGGGTGGCTGGGCCCACCCTCTGCCAGTCAAAGCCCCATAAGGACCATTGCCATCTTCTCTCAGTTGGGCTCAATTAATGTTAAGAGAGAGAGAGAGAGAGAGCTTCATATTATGTATCATGTTCCAGCAGACCATGTGATATTTTATTCATGACTTTTGGTTGAATAACTGTAAAAAAGAAACTGACATTGAAAAACCTAGTGAGTGTGTGTGTGTGTGTGTGTGTGTGTGTGTGTGTGTGTGTGTGATGAGGTGGCTTAGTTTAGTAGGATAATCTAGGAAGAAAGGCCTGAGGAAATGTGTGATTAGTCGGGGGCCCAGCCCTAGCTCAGTTCTTTAAGTGGCTGCTTCCACAATGCTGGCAGCCTCAGTTTGCTGTAGTTCGATCCCCACAACACTCCAGCCATGCAAAAGTGCCCTGAAGGCATTCAAGGAGCAAAACACACACACACACACACACACACACACACACACACACACACACACACAAAAATTCCTAGTAGGATAATCTACTTTAGAGAATTTAAAAGAATGTTATCACTGATCATACAGAATAAAGACCAGGGATAAGATTCAATAAATGCCACTTATAACCAATTACTTGTGGGTTTTAATTTAATTTGGTTCTTCGCTTGAAGCCAAACTTTGTCCTACAGCAATGGACAGATCCTTTACTGGGAAAACTTTTAATTACCTAGCAGGTCTTTCCCAGAGAAGCAAGCTTGTGTTTCTTTGCCTCTTGTCATAATCCTTGGATAAAGGCAAGCAGGGTTCTTTGGAGAAAGGAGGCTTTTGAAGGAAAAGGCAGATGTAATTGGCTGTGTGGTTTGGATGAGGAGGAAAGAAACTCAAAATTGGTGGCTTCTTTTAGGGCTTAAAATGCACATTTTAATCAAGCACAGATCTTGCGGAGCAGCAGGGTCATGGCCAGTGAGTGCTGTCTCGGAGCCAGAGGATGTATTGCAAGTGTGATACATTATTTGGAGCTCCTTGCTTCAGCGAGATTTAATGCAACTTAATACTGGGGAAAATACTGCTGGCAACGTGACCCGCTCAGCTAAGGTGTTCTTTCCTTTGCATAAAAGTGGAAACAGCAAACTGCATCAGCCTGACTCGAATTGCCCACTTTTTCCCCCTAAAATGAGGAGCACTTTCCTAAAGCAATGTTCTTTATTATTACTCGTTTACATAATGAGTTATTGTCCTCCTTGAGCAGGGGCTTTGCATCACTCTGCACAGGCCTGATAACAGAGCACCATTACTTCAGTTCCTTTCACGATTCTACCATACTATACACGAAGCACGACCTGTCTGTGGTTACCAAAAAGCTCCACTCCAGACGTATGCTTCAGAGCCGCCAGTGCTTAAGACAGAGGGCACCACCTTGTCATGAGTTCTGTGGGCGGCAGGTTACAACCATGTGCCGGCTGTGAGGAGGAGAAGGCAGGGGCTGGCAATGAGGAGCCAACCGCTCAGGTCAGCCCTGCTCGACGGAGCGAAGGTCCGGGCATCTCATAGCACCCCGAGACACACTGGATGGTCATGCAGGGCCTGGAGGGGTGCGCCTGGCTCCAGTGGGTGGAGCTCAAGGATGCTGGGCAACACTGCACAGTGCGTGCTGGCCCGTGCCCAAGAGGGCAGAGCCAGCCTTCATCCCAGGAGCACTGAGGTAAGAAACACCTGAATATTTATAATTCAATACAGTAAGTGAAAGAACATAGCTACTGCGTGTCCTGCGCTCTCAATGTGGACCTGGGTTACTTCCTGACCCGAATCCTTGTTGTTCAGTACAGTCGTGCCAAGCTGATCAAACAAGCATCAACTGTTCCTTTCAATGAACCAACAGAAATTAGTACTATGATTATCTTAGCTATCGTGTGTGTGTGTGTGTGTGTGTGTGTGTGTGTGTGTGTGTATAGATATATTATATATTTGTATATATCCAACAATATGCAATGTAACAACCAGTGTTACTTTCTTATCTTGTTTTGAAGTTCTTTTTTTAATTTTTAAAAAAGCTTTTATTTGTTTATGTATTTACCTATTTATGTGGTACGGGATCTTGTTACACAGCTCCCACGCATAGTGATCTTCCTGCTTCAGCCTCCCCAGTGCTGGGATTAGTTGTGCACCACCACACCAGATTTCGGGGCCTGCACACCCAGGGTTCACTGGCTGCCAGAACACCCGGTACCTGGGATCGAACTGTGGACCTTGTGCTTGCTAGGCAGGCGCATAGACCACTGAGCCATCTCCCCAGCAACTTGTTTTGAAATTCTGTATTTTTAAAAATTATGTTTATTCTCTTTAAACTAAAAAGAAAAGAAAAGAAAAGAAAGAAAGAGAGAAAGAAAGAAAGAAAGAAAGAAAGAAAGAAAGAAAGAAAGAAAGAAAGAAAGAAACCTTATAGAGCAAACAAACAAAAAGAAAAGAATCCTTGTCATGGGGATTTACAAGCTGATGCAGAAGTGGCTCCACAGAGGAGGAGAAGCCCGGCTTCTATGGCACGAAGCTCAGCACGCCCTCACCAAGGTGAGAGATGTCTGGGAATTGGGGGCACCGTGCAGCTGAGTGGTTGGCTGCAAGATCCCAGCAAGGGGTCATAAGGCCACGTGGTGCTCACTTGTAACCCCAGCAGCAACTGCAAGGTCAGGTCCAGCCTGTGCAGTTTAGTAATGCAGCAAATAGAGAAATAAAGGGCTGGGGATGTGGCTCAGTGCCAAGGTACTGGATTTAATTCCCAGTACCACAAAAATAAATGCAAATAACTAAATATACATTAGAAAGATAATTTTGGATCGTGGTAAGAGATACAACGGTGATGAGCTGGAGTCCCTGGTAACTCTCCCGGGCTGTCCCTGTCCTAGGGAGGAAGGTCCGCGGCTTCTCCCTGTCTCCAGACCCTGGGTTGGCTGTCCTGCAGGTAGGGCTCTCCCGTGAGCGCTGGAGCGGGGAGACTGCAGACCCGAGCAACAGGGCCCGGGGGAGGGAAGAAGAGGTGGGAGAGGACGCCGCACTGATTACTGCTTAAGATGAGGAGCCGACACTGGTGTCAGCACATGAGGACAGTCAGCGCTGGCCCTGGTGGAGCCGCCTGCTGCTGTCCCAGGCAGGATGCAGGAGGTGTAGGGACCGGCACCGGGAAGTTCTTTCATGTGCCCGGGTGAGCTGCACCATTTGGAAGACAGCAGGTCTAGAGGCCGGAATCATGGGAAATCAAGACGCAAGAGCGACAGGACACAGGTGGTACGTGGGGAAACTGAGGGCTGACCGCAAAGGGAGGGGAGGGTCGTCGGGCAGCGTCAGAGTCCACGGGAAGCATTCACATTGGTGTCCAGGAAACAGCCGGGTCGCTGTTTGGAGGCCCCTCGGGGGCGGAGGTGGGGAGACAGGGGCTGCCCCGTGGGAGCTGCCTCTGGGAGAAGGGCGGGCAGCATGCAGCGGGAAAGGAGGCCCGGGAGCGCGGGGACCCAGCGCGGCTGACTCCACGCACGCTCGGCGGCAGTGGGGCGACCTAGAGACCACACGGGCGCCCACAGCGGGCCGGAGCGGGCGTGCTTCTCTGCTAAGCAGGCACGGCCAGCCGCATTTCATTACCTCCTTTGATTTTTTTATGGTGGTTGTATTGTCATTTTTGTGATTGTAATTGTCCCTAAGACTGCGTTGGATCTTCAAGCTCTGCTAGACGTAATACCCAGTGCATGAAAGGACATAGACTTGATTGAAAACACGCAAGCTGTCGGAGCCTCACAACAAAAGGGGCATTCCTTCTGGATGCGACGAACCTTGGGTGAGAAAGCCGTTCACGGTCACGGATGAGCGTCTGAGCGGAGTGTGGGTGCAGTCTGTTTTGCATGGGGAGCCCAGAGGAACAAAGAGGCGCGCTCTGAGTCGCACAGCAGGCAGCAGATGGAAAGGAGGCTGTCTCAAGGCGAGCAAAGAACAGAATGAAAAGCAGGAGCGCAGCCAGCGAGGAGCTTCCGGCCTCGGCACGCTGGGGCTTCCGCCGTGAGAGCGCGGCGGCTGTGGGAACGTCGCGGTTGGACAGGAGCCTCGCGTGACGCCCCTTCCCCGCAGGCGGTGGCGCGTGGGATTCACCGTCCTCGGCCGAGCTCTGCGACCCTCCGTCCTGCAGGTCCCGGAGCCCTTCCTGCTGCACTGGGCGGCTTAGCACGTGTGACCTCTTGTCCATGTCCCTCCACTGACTTCCAATACTCTCACTAGTTAATGCAATATTTTCTGGGCCCCAGTAACTTTTCAGACTTAGTCCCAGCCATTGTGGAGCTGGATTCCTAATAGTTTACCAACATACACGTTGAAGCAGAACTGAAATAAACTCACTCTATAAAGGGAGACCCAGCCATGCTACAAGGAATCCACACCTTAGTATTTTTCCTCGTGTCACTTAACTAAAATCTGTAATCAATAAAGCAAGTATCTATGGATTATTTAGGTCTATTGCCATGAAGAGCTTCCAGAGAATCAGCATTCACTTATTGGATGTGGTTTAGATGTTCCAACGAAGAGTAAACCCGGGCTCTGAGGCTGGATTCAGTTGCGATTCAAGGAACGATTCTTGCCTGGTCACTCACTCTCTCTTCTTCGGTATGTTAGCTTACTCAAACGAATATGTCTTCCCTAGAATGGACCAAAGCGTAAACCAAAATTATTATTTAATTATTTCTTTGGAACAAGAGGTGAAGCCTGCTCATTTTATAATGTATTAGAGAAACAGCGACACTGATGGGGCTTGGGGGAGTGGGAGAGTGGGGAACATGCTTAGTGAGTCATCATTCCTAGTTGAAGAATATTCATCTTCATACATCATGTGTGGTCATGGGCTTAAAAATGATTTTTTTTTTTTGAGAGAGGGTCTTGCTATGCAGTTCAGGCTGGCCTTGTGCTCACTTTATGCAGCTCTCAGGTTTGTCTCAAACTCATAGTGAGCCTCCTGTCTCAACCTCCTGAACGCTGGGATTACAGGCTTGCACCACCATGCACAGTTCCAAAGATGATTACTTCAAGAAAGAGACAAATCAAGGTGTGTCATGGATAGGTATAAATTCCTTATAATGAATGTAATCATTGTATATACTCAAAATGCACCAAGGAACTTAAATTTTAAAAAATGACTAAATACGTTGAAAATAATGATTTCATCATATACTGTGTCTTTTTTAGAATTAGCTTAAACCATCTGAAAAAGTAATGTTTACAGAATACGGGAACCAAATTTTGCCAGTTGCAGATGGCTCAAGATAACATTGAAATTATATTCCCTAAGAAGGAAGTGGCCTTTGAATGGTAACCTACAAGGAGACATGGTGGCCCTCCTCCTCCTGGGAGCTAAGGGCCGCTCTCAACAGAGAGGAAAGTACTTTTTCTGTTGCTCTAAAATGTTGGCAGATTCCACAGGAGATTACTGTTCAATCCCTTTGCTGTGGGGAGTCAGCCGATGGGACACGTTTGTGGCAGAGCTACAGCAGACCAGCGAAGGTATTTCAGGTTGTACCAACTAAGTCTGAAGTGCTGTTCAGCTGAGTTCATTGGAAGTCACAGTGACATTTGTTTGGAAGTTCGCAGTGGCTAGTAGAGTGGTGGCCATTAAAAAAACACTGAAAAAGCCTAATCTTAATAGACACTGTCTCCTTTGAGAAATACTATTATCTTTTATTCATTAAATAGAACAAATCAAGTTCTAAATGCCATATTGAAATTACAGTGCTTTTGTTGTTTTTATTACTAGAATAAAAGGGCCTAGTCTTTCTTTCTCCTGGCCTTTGAGTGTTGTTTTATAGAGGAAGTCAGGCATTATTTTGTTTATAATTAAAGACTATGTACCAAAGCATAATTTGAATAAGCAACTTTAATTAATCAAGGAAAAAAAAATCCAACCACCTTCTACACACATATTTTGTTTCTAAGAATGAATAAAAAGGGTTTTCTTTTCTCCCACTGAGGTTAGAAGCAGGTCAGGTCAGTAATTGGAGCTGGCTGGTCATCAGCTGCTTTGACCTGCAAGGCTAGAATTTTCTTTACTACGGGAAAGTGTAATCAGAAAACCAGATGTATCCCCATCCTGCGACCGGAGTGTAATGAAAAGCAGGCAGTTCATTTATTTCCCGAGCTTTTCAGATCTTCACTCTGCCATTTGGGGCCCGACTTGGCGCTGGGCTGAGAATTATTTGAATGGATTACTGTCCAGAGATGTAGAAATTGAGATTCAAATGCTCATGTTGTCTCCCACCTCCTATTTCCTTCAGCAGTTGATGCCCACTCTATCTATCTATCTATCTATCTATCTATCTATCTATCTATCTATCTATCTATCTATCTTTTTTTTTTTTGCCTGAAAATAAGGCACAAACTATAGGTTTCAAAACTAAGAGCTTGCCACAACAGGCTTTCTGTCGGCCCCAAAAGCATTCTACCCGGGCCTTATGCATTCTGAGTCAGGGTTGGGCAGGAGATGAATGAGTTCCTGCACCCCCTCCTTGGGGGATGGGGGCCACATACAGCAAAAACAGGAGGCTCCACAAGCCTCTGCTTCCACCCCACAACCACTTTATTCTGTGTTCCACTCGGCCCCGCTGCCCTATATTCATTGTAAAGCTTTCCACTTGTTTCTCAACTTTACTTCACTATTTAAATTTATCTGCATATCCTAGTTTTCAAAAAGAAAGAGGTCACCTAAAAATTTCTTTGTTTCTTTTCTTTTTTTCCTAACCAAAGTTTTGCAGACAGAATCGTGCACATCATGGTGCTACTGGGATATTTTTGAAGCAGGTTGAGCTGTTCAGGGACTGTCTAACTAAAATAACAAACATTATATATCGGAAGAACAGAGGAGTAAAGGAAAGAATTCAATGTATGAAGGCATCAGCCTTTAGGAAGATGGTTTAGGGACCACAGTTATGCCCCATCGCAGTCTACAGAGGAGACTCTTCTCCTGGCTTCAGAAAGGCTTTGTCGCCTGGTTGATCGGTCAGTCTGGCACCTGTCCCTCCACGCCCTAGTTTCCAGGGCAATCAGTTCTAATAATGATCTGGAAGAATCATACTGCTTAAAGATTTTAGATACATATGAGTCAAAGCTGGAATAGTGCCTAGAGCACAGAAGAGAAGTCATGATTTCTTGGGCTCCTGATTTGAATTCAGCACAGGTGTTGAAGGAATCAGTCAGGTCTGGTGGGCTCTGAGCTTTTACATGGCTTGGATGTGGGTTAAAGACCCAGGAGATGGAGAGGAGGCACAGAGAGCAGAATCGGGGCTGTTCTCGTGCATGACCTCATTGCCCTTCCGCAGGGAAAGTATCTAGTCAGAGGAAAACTTCAGCCGGGCGGGTGAGCTTAATCATTTGTGCCAACATTAGGTTCTGGTTGTAGAAAGTTCTGGGAAACATTCCTAGAAATACAGAAGAGAGAAACTGAGGAAGAAAACTGACTACTTCTCCTGAGTTGGATATATGAACGCTTGTCTTCAGACCCAAGGGGTGATGGAGCGGCTCCTCCTCTGTGACTGAGGGTCCCTTTCAGGCTGACTCAGCTTAATTCACAAAGTGAGATGACACATGGCTGGCAGGGTTATGGCAGTGCAGAGCTTTCTCCTGTGAAGCTACTTGCAGCGAGGGATAAAACTCCACCCTTGTGGCTCAGGTGCCTCGTGAGGGGTTTGAGCTGATGGGGAAGGAAGTAGAGGCGAAGTTAAGGCAAGTTCTAGAAGGGCTTCTGGGATATCATTTCTTCTCTCCTCTTCCACGGATATCTGATTTTCCAGGGTGGCTTTACTGTTCTCATATTCCCCTTCTTTATTCTACTTGATTTCTTTCCACCTTAGTGCTTCCCAGGCTCATCTCAGGGGATGTGTGAAGAAATTGAGGGCCCTAATCACAGCTCGGAGCCTCTGAGCAAACAGATACGGTGGCCTGCATGGGAAAATGTTTGTTTCAGAGACGTTGCAGTGAGTGTGCTTGAGCCTACCCTAAGGAATTTACCAAGGAAGTCAGCTGTCTCCCAGAATAAAATATTGTCAGTGTTCTTACTTGGAACAATGATTTGACTGCTGGGCAAACGTTTTGGTGTGCCAAAGTATGTTCAGAAAAGGAAGGAAAGGAAGGAATAGGAAAATAGCAAAAATAGCTACAAAAAATAAAAGTAGGACAATGGAACGTGCATCCTGAGTGTAAGTCTCATTTTTTTTCTAGGTCTTTCTCAGGCTCACTGCCTCTGCTGAACCATGTCTTTTCTTGGACTACACTTCGGACAGATGGTCATCAGATGCAATCCACCCCTCTTTCTGATCTCTTCTTTCTCTTCCCACGGGTGCCTGCTCTTGCTCCCCACTCTGGACACTTGCTCCAAAGATTTCCTGTTTCTTTGTTTCCTTTTTGCTTCAGTGAGATACTTGGTTGAGTACAATTCTTTCAAGGTTGTGTTTCACCCGGTGACCACAGTACCTGAACGCACTCAGCTCAAGGCGGTCCCTGCAAGTCTGGTCCCTGATTCAAGCTTGGCTCCAGGGGGACCCCAGAGTGAGCAGTGTTCTGGCCTTTGTCATGGAGGGAAGGAACAATCATTGGATTTAGCTTGGAAGGCTTTGTGATGCTTCTCAACATCACCCTACTGATTCTAACTTGTGCTTCCGTAGCTTTCATTCACTGTATCTTTTTAATAGTTTTATTTCTTCCTGTCTTTAAAAAGTTTCAGCTATGCCACCAAAGTCTATTGTATTGCAAACACTTGAAAAAATGATCCTGAGTCATGCAAAAAACTTATTGATTTTTAAAGTAAAAGTACACATTCTGCCTGTATAGAGTTGAGGTCTCAATAATAAAAGTTAAAATAGATGTATCTGTCAGACATTGTACATGGAAAGTACACTGTACTTCCTGGGGATAAAAACACAGTCAATGAATTATGTTGGCAACAAATCAACAGCAAATTCAGGCAGGTCTTTTTTTATTTTTATATTTTAAAAATTTTATTGAGAAAAATAGCGATGCGATAGTTTCAAAACAGGTTAGTAGTACAGTTACAATAATTAATACATTGCATATTGTTGTCTTTGTAGTAGTTAGTCCTAGTATAAGATGCAAACATATTTTGTCTAAACACCATTAGTTCAAAACCTTCTTTTCATTGAACTAAGAGAAAGTAGCTGTATATTTACGCTATTTTTTATATACAGATATATATTTTTTTTCCACTAAAAAATGGTCCATTTATATCCCCTTTTTTGTTTACTTTTGTCAGAGATGTGTATTCCAGGTCTTTTTGGGTTGCCTGTTCAAAAATGTTACAATTACCTCAAAACTAAATGATTTAGCTTAACTGTAAGGATATCATAATTTCATTCAGTCTGCATGAGGCTAATACACTTCCTGTTCAGGATGTAGGTTTTATTCTTGGGATTGTCTTAGAGTTAATTCTATTAGCAGTGTCGAGGTTTAGAATACAACAGCATCTTTGGCAAAGGAGTACTAGAAATATACAGATGAAGCAGATAAACAAGGAAGCAAAAATGATTCAGCAATATATGTTCTTAATTTTGTTAATTTCATGTAAGTTTCATTTTTGTCAGTTTATGAAAAGTAGACATTTAAATATCATACACAGCACAAAACTTATAAACCAGGTATAATTGTTTGTTGTAATAAAGTTTATATTGGATAGCTGATAGTAAAAAGTTTTGACCAAAGAATACATGTAATTTGAATATAAAATTCTCCTTTAGGGGCCAGAGAGATAGTTCAGCAGACTAAGTGCCTGCTTAGGCAAGCGCAGAGACCAGGGTTCCATCCCTGGCACCACAAGCCATGCCGGCCTTGTCCATGGGTGTGCTGAGCCAGCCACCTAGACTGGGCATGGTGTCGCATGCCTGTAATCTCAGCACTGGGGAGGCTGAAAACAAGAGGATCACTGCAAGTCTGAGATGGCTAGCGAGACCCTGTACCAGACACATATAAAAAAATCCTCCTTTAAACCCCCAGAAGAATAAATAGAAATGATAGTCAGATTCTAGAATTTATTTGTATTACTTCTGTGGGGCTATAATGGTTGCTATTTATCACTGAATATGCAGTCACTTTTAATTAATCTCGTGCATTTCCATCCAGATAAACACCAGAGTTATGCTCTGGCTTCACTTACTTCTGAGCTGTCCTGACACCCGTCATCTGTTGAGGAGGACGTACTAACGAGGGCTTAGTGCTAGTTTCAGCATTTCCCAGTAGTTGTGCACGTCCACACATATATCATATATTGTTCATATATACTATATGCATAATTTTATCTCAGATGCGTGTAGTCAGTTATAAGAATGACCTATTATATAGCATTCATATAATTTTAATTGATGAGGATACAGATAGAGAACTCATACTCTTTTGAGACAAGGTGTAATGTGATAAACTAACTGACGAATGACTTTGACAAACGAAAAATACACATGGAAATTTTAAAAAAGAATTAAAAATTGGGCTGTCCAGATAGCTCTGTGGGCTAAAGTGCCTACTGAGGCAGGCTCAGGGACCGGGGTTTGGTCCCCAGCATGCAGTGCCAGCTCTATCTCCGGGGCACGCTGAGATGGCAATTGAGAAAGTGTGGTGGCACATGCTTGTAATCCCAGCATTTGGGAGGCTGAAAACAGGAAGATCACTATGAGTCCAATCCGTGTGGTGAGACCCTGTACTAAATACATAAAAAAAGATAAAAAATTAAATTTAAAAATGATTTAAAGAAATGAAAAAACAAAGGCAGCATTGCACATTTCATGACAGGTTCAGTACTGGAAATTAAAGCCACTTTGTGTTCTTTCTTGCAGAACATTTTTTTGCCTGAGAAAGGGGAGAGAAGAATGGCTTTTGTTGTTGTTGTTTTTTGTATCAGGAATCAAACTCATGACCTCATGCTTGCCAGGCAGGCAGTGTGCAGCTGAGCTATATCTCTGGTGAAAAGTACTGAGTATATCTACTTAATTCGTGTTTGATATTTAGCCACTTAAAATTTTTTTTGACTGCTTCAGAATATTTATCTAAGCAAAATAATGCACCAGCCCTGAGGAAGCATTTATAAAGGAAGCTGCCTATGTTGTTCCTTCGCCCATGGTTTCCCCTTCAGTTTTCTGATACTGCCCACCAATCCGCCAGCACCATGAACTCTACCCTTCCTCCTGAGGCTACGGGTTCTCCCCCGTTTCTATTAGTGCCTGTTGGTCATAGAGGGAAATGGGCGCACAGCATATTTCAATCTCCCCTGTGTCAGGTAATCCATCTTCCCCACTTTGGGATCATTTTCATAAGCAGAGTGCACTTTATTCAATTAATTCTCCCTGTTACCCTCCCTCTCAGGCCCCTCACCTAGAGCACTTCCTATGTGGTATGCACAACCCAGCACTGACTGATCTCGGCACAGAAGCCAACACCACAGGAGAGTGGGAGGATGCACGCCTTGAGTTCCAGAGACTCCTACCCTTAACTACACTGCATTGATGTTTGTCTGCGGCCTGCACTCTCCCAGCCTGGACTCCTCAGGGTTGACTTCCCTGAAGTCCCTGACTTGCAGAGAGAAGTCTTGCTGCAGTTGGTGGGGGAGCAGCTAGGGCAGGGACAGGGACAGGGACAGGGTTCATGGCTGCGCGCAGCTGGAGGGCACACTGTGAGGAGTCCAGAGGAAGTGGCAGTCCAGCCAGCTTTCTTCAGCAGCCCACGTGTGGCCCACTGGGCTGGTGAATGCACCAGCAGCCTCTGCTCACACATGGGCTGGGCTGGCCCATCTGCCTCTGGATTTACTGACGCACAGCTTCCTTCAGGCAGTCTTATTCAGACTTATAAGAATTTTGGTTGACAGGGTGCAGTAAGGTAATGTGACTCTTTTTGGCCTGGACTTACTCTTTGACTTAAAGTCAGGTCCTCTTTTCCTCTTTCACAGTGCCACTGTTTGCTGTTTTGCTGGGCAGCTGTGTGCGGGGTACTTTGCACGGGTAGATGCGGAGGCTACAGGTGGAGGGTTAAAGATGAAGATTCTGAGTGTCCTGTGTGCCGTGCCTTTGAAGTGAGGATGCAGTTCAAGATTTCTGTTCACAAACCAAATTTCTGAGCCCATGCAGATAGATACCATCTTTTACATAACTTGCTTACACTTTAGAATGTGCTTAGTAATTGACATTAACCAAATTGCTGACAGCTTTTGGGGGACATTTCTTCCAGTCAATTTGTGACTAAAGACATAATCTATCCTTTCATTTTGGAGACAGATGTATTTTGATATTGCACAGCTTGATGAACAACCCATATTTACCAAACTTGGCTCTGAGTAGCCACTGCTTCTCTCCTTCCCCCTGTAGAAAAAACCGGCGTCCAGAATGTGAGGGTTGTTGGCTGCTGACAGTATTTCAGAAAAGGGTGTAGGAAGTGACTCAGAAGAAGAATTGTGAATTTAGAAATCTTTTTGAGTAATGGTGCCCCCCCCACCCAAGGATGCTGCCTGTAAGCCAGGAGCATAAGTGAGCAAGCACACCACACACCAAGGCTGTTGGGGCATGCGTGTGAGTGTGGGCACCGCCATGAGCATGTGGGCACCTGGGGCAGCAGGCCACTAGGAGCCACTGCACCTTGCTCTGCAGGCTGGGGCCCAGGACCCTGAGTGGCTGGGTTGGGGACACCGAAGGGGGACTGCACCACTGGTCTGCATAGGCAGTGAGGCCCCAGCCCCTTGAGTGATGACATCAGGGCACTGGAATCAGGACTGTAGCAGCAGAAACAAATTTCAGCTGCTAGATCAGACTTCTGCCCACCTACCTGTCCATTCTGTCTTCTCAGGGCCCTCTCTGAAAGGAATCAGGGACCCAGCCGCCAAGGCTTCCGGTTTGTCCAAAGCAGTATATTTGAGAGGAAGGCATGAAATTGCCAGTCAGTCAAATCTGTTCTCTGGTAAGAATGGGCACTGGATGGCATGCACGTCCTGAATCTAATTCCTAGCTTTGCACAAGAGGGTAAGCCCCATTACCCTGCGAGTCTCAGGAGTTTATTTTGTAGTGTGACAAAATAATCTCAGAATGTTCCCTTACCTTTGCAGTGTTCTTCTGTTCTATGTGATTAAGTAGCTAAGGATTTTTCCAGCTGTTACTCATTACTTTGGAAACTCATCTAAAGGGAAAATCAAATACGAATGCATCATCCTTTAACTTTAACATAGGATCTAGTGTGTCGTAAACTTGTAACTAGGTAAGACAGGAGGATCAGCCTGTCTAAAAGTGGGGGCATGTTTACAGCTCTCTTTGTGGTAGTGATTTAAATTTCATAGGAGCTCAACTAAATTTTTGTTTTGTGTTGTTTTTAAACAAACCCCTACCTTGCTAATTCTTTCAGGTCACCCAATAGCTGAACAAATATTTGATCCTTAAAGTGTGGCGTGGGCCTAAATGATTTACAGGTCCATTTGGCATCTGCATACGCTGGTCTGAGATGCTTTCTCCTCTAGGCTTCAATTTTAATCAGTCTTTTGTGGAGCTGGCTTTGTCTAGAGCCACTTGCTCCACATGTCATGTAGATCGGCATTTCTTCTCTTGAAATATGCCTGGATCGCACACCCTGACATGCTTACAGACCAACTGCAGAAGAGGCACTGCAGAAATAATTATTTCATGCACAACATCCGCAACTTATTTCCACTGTTTAACCTCAGACACGCTGTTCTCATTTCCACTCTTCACAAGACATTTGTTCTTTTCACTGTTCTCTGCTTTAAGTGGACGGGGACCATCTGGTTTGTTGATGTTATGAAATATGGAATTCTCATATTAATGGCTCCCAAATCATCTGGGAATGCTTTGCACCGTGTCTGTACCACGACGCAGCATTACCTTGTAGCATATAGAATGAGTTAACATGATATTAAATTACCCCTTTTTATGTCATTCACTTCTTAAAAAATTTTTTTTTGAGGATCTTTGTCTTACTTCCTCTTTAGGAGGTGGTGGCTGTGACCCCAGAAAAGGACATTCATGGCATGTACTTGGAGTTGACCTCCATGTGGAACAGGGACATTAGTGCACGACGAGTTCTAGGGCTTGGCGGCAGAGATGGTGGAAGTGGGGATCCGAGGAAGCCAGATTATCTTTTATTTGTTTGATCAATCAGCTCAGATAAAACAGGTCAATAGGTTTAAAAGAAACCCAATAGAAAAGAGTCTGAGTTTTTCCAAGTCATGTCAGTTGAGTTCTCTAGAGTATTAATTTTGTTGCCTAGGATAATGCGTGTCAAGCATTCTTCAGCTAAGTGAAAACAAGCAGAGAAGATCAATGCATTCTTATTTTAGCCCACGACAAGTGGTGTGCTCGGGCAGCCACCAGTTCACCTCCGAGCCACATTACTGCTGTTATCACCTTCATCTTATCTTTCTTGGTTGCAGGCCTGTGTCAGCAGGAGCAGCATTTCTGCTTTTAAACTAAAATGCAAGATGCAAGGACTCTAACAGCTGAAGTTCATGCAAAATCAGAATTTTAGTATAGAATTAACAACTGCAGGCTCCTGAGAAAGTTCCTCTCCTCCTACCTTCCTTTTCACAATTCACAAGCTCACACAGGGGCTCAGTAAAGGCTGAGGAGCCCCAGACCGAGGCCTGTGGGTTGGAGAGGGCAGCCGTGATGACAGCCTGGGTGCTGGGTGGAAGAGCAAGCGGGACCTCACGATGTCAGGGGACTTAGGCTGCTGCCAGCACACCCCGCTTCAGGCCCCAACTTCTGCACTTCACCTTAAGAAATTAAGGTTTCTAGTGTGCTGTGGTGGTGCACACCTGTAACCTCACCTGTCTGGGAGTCTGGGAGACTGAGGCGAGGGGATCAGAAGTTTGAGCCTGACCTGGAGAACTTAGAAACACAGGGTCCCAGTAAGACATCCCGTGCGTTAGAGGGACAGGAGCTCTTTGAGCCCAGTGCCTGTGCACCTGCAGTGTCCTGGCCTACATGAAGCCCAGTGTTTCTACCCTGCAATAAACAGAAAGCAGGAAACAGGGCCCTGGTCCTCAGGAGCAGTGAGAGGAGGCCTCTGCTCATGCCCACAGAGTGCCCCTGGTGCACCAGTGCGCATCCACTTTGCTGTGATAACCAGGCCCGTCCTCCCAAAGCTGTCGCTCTTGTCACTTGGACACCGGCCCATCTTTGCCTGATGCCCCTGACTGTTGGTGCACGCTGGCGGGGTGCCCACATCAGGCCTGGCTTTCCAATATCTGGTTCCTACAGTGGCAAGTATTCATCCCTGATGAATAAATGGCCTTTAATAGAGGAAGAGCTGGGAACCTTGCTGCTTGGGTGCAGAGGCCCCGGTTACTCTGCCCCTGCATGGCTGTTGCGTTTCTCTGCAGCTGTGAAGTTGTCAGTGGTACCCTAGACTACACTCTAAGAAGCTGGAGGATGTGCTACTGCAGTGAGTAGAATCTTGTAGTGTGGAGGCCAAGCCTGGCCATGCTGGGGACGTTCTGGGACCCAGTGTCACTGAGAGGCCCGCATTTGGAATCCACAGTCTTGTCCACCGTGTGGCCAGGCTCTGTGTTTTGGTCTGGCTCAGACCAGCTATGGTTATGGTACAAATTGCTTCCCTGCCCCAGGAGGCTCAGATAATGGGTCTGATGTCTGTCTGACTTGGAATTTAATAAACTTCATAATCTAATGCAGATTTTGGTTAAATGAAAGTTCCAAGGAGAAAATGCCCACAGTTAGCACGCTGAGACTTTCTGCTGACCTAGCATGCTGAGACTTTCTGCTGACCTGTGACACTCACTGGCCGCCCCCCTGCGCCCCTCTGCGCTGCTGTGTTTCTTCAGCACCCCAGACTCCTTCTGGTCTGCAGTGCTCCTAAATCTCCTCTCTCCCCCACCCCCATGGGTTTCAGGAGCGTGGACCAAATCCAGGCACACAGCACCTGCTCACAGAAGGTCTCCATGTGCCCCTCCCTATTGTGACGTCACTGTCTAAAAATTCTTGCTTTAAAAAAATAAAAGTCTGCTCTGGGACCCTAAAGGGTTGCCTATATGCTGACAAAGAGAAAATGAACTTCCCCTGGGTACCCTAAGCCTCAGGATGCCCCCAAAACCTATCCCACCCTAGGAAGAGGAGGCCCCCCCAACTCAGGAGAAGACCAGACTAGAAATCCTGCGCATTCCCTCATCCCCTTTTTCTGGCTCACCCGTCTTCTCTGGGTCTCCAAATTCCATCTCGCCACCAGCTGTGATCCTCTCCCTTCCAGCTCGCACAGGGCTCTCTCTTAGGTGTGTGTCTGGGTGGTCTCTGGCTCTGGGATCATGTCCCCTTGATCCCCAGCATACATGTGTCTGTAGTGGTCACTTGCAAACCACCTCTCTGGTAGCAAGCACTGAGCTGGTAGTGATGGCACATCCCTGCAATCCTGGCATTCTGGGAGGCAGAGTCAGGAAGATCACCAAGTTCAAGCCCACCTGGGCGACTTAGGGATCTAGGGGCATTTTTGTCTCAAAGTAAATTTTTATTACAGGCCTAGAGATGTAGCTATGTGTACGAAGGCCTGTGCTCAGTCCCAGTACCATAATGCATAATCCATGTATACATACACACAAATAAAATGTACTGAGGTAGAGCATCTACCTCTCCTGTGACCTTTGGGTGTCCATGTGTGACCCTTGCCTTTAATTCTGCCTGAGTCCTTTCACCGGGGTCTCTCAGGTGAAACTCACATGTGTCCCTGTCAGATGATACCTATGTGCCACCAGCCTCCGCTTTCTAGTTTTGGGGTCAAGGTGTCCCCAGGCCATTTTTCTTCCGGTCGTGACTTCATTCACTCTCGAAAGCAGAGGCTGCTGGACCCGCGTGCTGCACCAGTGTGCACGGCGGCATGCAGGGACCTAGGGGCGTGAGCAGCCCAGGAGAGCCATGCTGGGGACAGCCTGCTCTCCCTGCTGATGACAGTCCTGCACCAGGTGCCTCAACACCTGAATGGCTGTCCACAGAGGGACGCCTCTAGGAGGAAACTGGGCTGAGATGGAAACACAAGGACAGGGCCTGGCCTGCTGTGATGGGGTCCAGGTTCTGGGAACTCAGAGGCCCTGCTCTTCCGCTTCTGCTGGGCAGCTACCGCCTGCTGGGAGGCAGCTGTCACAGGTCCCTTGGTGATCCAGGTGGAAGGACCTCAGCTTTGCGCTTCACCCCCTCCAGAGGCGTGAACTTCAGGTGTTCATGGGCATCAGGCTGTGCTGTCTTAGTTGAACACCTTGGATGATTCATGCACGGTGGTTTTGCAAAGTGCTGCGGCTGTTCTGGGAACTACTTGTGTCCTGGAGGAGCCCATGGCAGTAAGAGCTCAGCTGAAGTACATTGCTGTCTCTGCCTCTGTCTTGGCCTCTTTGAATTGGGTTCAGGAAGGACAGGGAGGAGGGGTTGGACTGAGGAGAGGTGAAATCTTGCAGCCACAGACGGTACATAGCAAGGCTCTCATAAATATCAGCTGCCATTATTACAACAGGAGTCATTTCTGCAGTCAGCAAGAATGCAATCACTTAATTCAGTAGGTACTGTGGGGACAAATTTGCAAGGGTATTCTGGTGCTAGAGAGAATATATTAAATTTTACACACTGTTCCCATTGTGAGACTTGTGTTTAGTTAGGGGGAAAATTGCCTTATTTGCAGGGGCATTGTTAGAAAAGGCAGCTCACTTAATCTCTACCTTGTTCATTCCACAATATCTGCTGCCACGTGTCATGCCTGGCCTTTTGGGTGGTGGCTATGAACAGAGAGCAGGAGCACTGTGGCCAGGCACTGTGGCTGAGGGTTATATACTCCAGAGTGACCACTTACATCAAAATGTAAGCACAATTTTAAAGGGAAGAAGTGTTCCCTGCAGGACTCACAGTCTTTGGAAACCTGAGGGTTGTGTTGTGGGTGGGGTTCTGGGAACACAGGAGGTGGAAGAATGAACAGCAGTGACACAAAGAGGACCAACTTGAGTGATCTGCAGGGAAATGGATGCAGGGACAAGCCTTGGGACTGTGACAGTAGTGATGTAAGTCAGGCATAGAAGGTTAAATGTCACATACCTTCTTTTATTTGGGAAACACCAGGTATAAACAGTTAAAGAACAAAACGAAAAATGGACGACAGGAAACAGGAAGACAGATCTATTGCAAGGGGAAGGGGACTGAGAGGTGGAGAGGCAGTGGACAGAAAGTGGATGTGTGAAGAACCGAGATGGGTTACATATGGGCAACGGGTCTCCACGAGCATGTGATCGTTATGAACTGCAAACACGGTCTGATAAAAATGAAAAAAAAATTAAACTAAAGAATGTTAACAATGAGGCGACAGCCTGCCCTGTCACAGGCTTAGTGTGCTTCCATCTGGGGTGACTGGACTGCAGTGTCCTGATGCCCCCAGACCGGGGAAGGACCCGCACCCGTTTCCTCCCTACTGAGCATTTCCGCAGTGCTCGCCCTCCGCCTGGAACAGGACTGCCACTCAGTAAAAATGCAGCGGCTGCATGAGTGGAACAGGGAGTACAGGACATCAGCCCAGAGAACTCAGCGACCGTAGTGCCACATGAACCACAGTGCAAGGACAGAGTGGGCTGAATTAGACTCACACTCAGGAGCGGTGGAGAGTGCATCATAAGAGGCAGGACTTTAAGCAGTGTGGAGACCCTCACAGTTGTTTTAGCAGGAGGAGCTGGGGCTTGCCTTGGGAGAGAGACAGGGAGTGAAGGCATGGTTAGGGAGAAGCCCTGTTGTCTAGTTACATGGGGCTGAGCAGCAAGGTCCAGGTGAAAACTACAGCCAGGCTGAAGGCAAAGTCAAGATGCAGGCAAAGGGACAGACCGTGGCACATCTCTGTGGTTGGCAGGCTCCATGCTCATGGGTGGTTTTGTTGAAGAGGCTGAATTGGGGTGGTGAGGGGCCTTGGGCTTGGTGCTTAGCAGTCCACACTGGTGGGGCTGCACTGGAGGCTGAGGGAAGGGCTGCGCCTTCCACTAGGGTCCCCATGGGGATGGATGCCCAAGCCTGTGGGGAGTAGCTGCTATTCCTGTGCCCATATCTCTCCCTGATCCTCAGACGCTTGCTCTAGGTACATGGGGTTCATGCCAGTTCCCAGTGAGAGGAATGGATACCTTTGCTCCAATGTACCCTCAATACATGTGCCCTGGCCAGTACTGGCCAAGAAGTTTCTTTGGGTGGTGGGAACATGAAGGGAGAAAAGGTGGGGTACAGAGGACCTTCCTCTAAAGCCCTTGGTTGTAGAATGACTGGAGAGACCAAAGAGAGAACCGGCACTTGGTGGCATGGAGCTGGTGGTGTTCTTCTCGCTGGGGGAAGGATCAGGACTGGCTGCACTAGAGAAGCATCGTGGGTGAGGGTGGGTGGTTCACGCACCGAGTCCTCCAGACCAGGGGATCTCTAAGAGTTACAGAATCCACCTGAGGGGGGAAACATGTTTTCAAAATAAATGATAAAGTACACACTATGTACACATATTTTGTAACACCTTGAAGCCACTTGAAAATTGCCTCAACTGGTAGATCTTGTACGTTAATTTATTCATTCAACAAATAGTTGGCATGCTTGTTGAGCGAAGCAAGTTGCCATGCTCTGGGGACGTCACCAGCCAAATGGCATTTGTGCCCTTCTTGAGCTTACAGGCGGGGTGTCTGCAGAAGTATCAATTTTCTTTCATTAATTGCTGTAGATATAAAGCACACCTGTGTTTGATCTCAAGGCGTTGCTTTGAAGTCAGGTATCCTTGGTGAGACTCCATTCACAAGCTCATGATATACAGGAATGAATGAGAAGTTTGTTATGTACGACCATCCTGGGTGGTTTTTAGGAGGCTTCCATAGGGAGGGCAGGACTCGGGGCCCTGAGAGCGTCTCTATCTACCTTCCTGAAGGTGTGCCCAGGGGGCTCAGGGAGGGTCACAGAGCTTGAACTGGGAGGTCCTGCACTGTGGCTTAGATCTGAAATCTCATCTGGAGGTGCTTAATGCAGAGCTTTGGAAGGCGGTGGGGCGTGGGGTGCTGCACTGACCTTGCATCAGCCGTGGAGGATGCAACTAGCTTACAGCTAAGTATGCTGGCTGGGCCTGGAGGCCGATGGCAGAGGCTGTCCACGGCAACCTTTGCAGGCTGCATCTCTCTCCCTGCATCCTCCCTCCTGCCCTTTCCTGGCTGCCATGAGGTGGGTATCTTTTCTCCCTGTTCTCTTCCCCATGATACTCCTGTCTTGGTGCATGCCAAGATGGAGTGAACCTCTGACACCGTGAGCCACAACACACTCCTCTGAGTTTCCAGGGCCGGGTATTGTCCCAGCAGTGGGAAATAAAATTAACTAAAATACCCTGTTTAAACGGGCTTCTGCTCAATCATCTCTCCTGAGGTCCGCTGTGCTCATGGGACAGGCACAGCCACTCTGGGTTCACCTGCTAGGGCACGGGTCTTCATGTACCGCCTGCAGGTCCTGTGACTGGGGACATCCCTAAATTAGTAGACAGTCTTGCCTCAGACACAAGTCCTCCGCACCAGGGCGCAGCAAACCTCCTGCTCTCCAGCCTCCTGCCGCAACGAATGTGACCATGATGCAGCCCAGACGTATACGAATGAAGCAAAAGCAAAGTGTCTTGAGAACATGGACATTTCTTCTACCCCAAGGAAGTGCCTTGCAGATGAGCTGCGGGCGCCTGTCTCACTTGGGGTCCCGTGCAGCAGGCTTCTCCTATCCCAGATTGGATATGACAAAAGGACATACAAGAACGATCAGAAAAGCTAAGTTTGAGGAGGGGTCAGAGCAGAGACCACTTGTACAAGACTCTCCCTTTAATTTTCTCTTTTAGCATTTTCAGTTTTTTACTAGAAACCTTCTGCTGTGAAATAATAGCCAGGAAAATACTTCTTTGTGTTTGACTTGTCTCTGTTCTTTCTTCCTTTCCTCCCCCTGGGGCCACCTCCTCCAGCTTCCTTTGGCATTGTTTGTTAAGCAGCTATTGTTACGCACCCTAGTGCACCCAGCAAACCAACCACACAGCTTTAAATAAAATGACAAGGAAAAGCTGAAAAGATTCACAATACAAAAATAAAATATTCTCAATGTACCCGTCACGTAGATGAGCTCGGCCGGGGGAAATGGACTTTAAAATTAGATCATTAGCTTGGAGGCTGGAGGAAGCCGAGTTCTCTCATCTCCCCCCAGCTCTTTCTTTGCAAATGGAGAAATACAAATCTAGGCTCTTTTAAGACAACATGGGGAAAGGCAGGAGGGGAGGGAGGAAGGAACTTGTGACTGTGTGGGACAGTAATTCTTGGCAACAACCAACGAGTCCCCACCCTAGGGTGTGAGGGGCTCAGGAGTAGAAGTGTGACCGCTGGGGACTTCAGGTAGTGTAGTGTGACATTTTATCTTCAGAAACTTCCCCAGACATGAGGCAGACCCACAAAGTAGGGGACTGTTCTGTGCTTAGCCAGTCTTGCCAGAAGGGCAGATGCTTGTAAGCTCTCTCTGCCTGCCTGCTCTGGCCTTCCAGTCCCCACAGGTACCTGCTGCCTTGTGTCCTTGGTGCAGCTCTGGGCCACCCTTGGACCTCAGCTGTTCAGCTGAAGGGCAATTACAAACCAGATCCCCAGACCAGGGCTATACCCTCTCCCTCCACACCCACTTGCTTCCAGCAGGGACAAAGGTTCATTTACTCTGGGACGGGTTCCTAGTTTCATTTTCCAGTGAAAGGGAATAAGCCATTTAGAAAGATAAGCAAAGAGACAAGGTCAAGGGAGAGTACAAAAATACAATCTTTAAAAACTGCACATGAAACCATGTGTAAGTTCTGTCCAAGACCCCTCAGGAATCTTGGCTTCTGTCTCCGCTCCTGAATTATCTTTCCCGAATGTCCAGTTTGCTTTTGATAAGCCTCAAAAGCATTATCCTGTTCCAAAGACATCATCAATTTTTTTGGGAAAAAAGTCTCACTTTTGATCCTTAACTCTAACACCTGATGTTATCTCGGGGCAGGGCTCCGTCAGACGGCACCCCGAGCTGTCCCCTGTGCCTCCTGTGCTCCCGGGGCAGCTGGCCGCCTTCCCCAGGCAGAGCTTGCTTCCTCCTCACGGGCAGTCTGCCGGAATGCAAAACGATGAAAATTAACGCTATTATTAAAGGATTTTTCAATTAAATGTGCAGTTCAGGGCCAGATGCTGCCTTCTGAAAGGAAGAGAGGTTTAAGTAAAAAAACCTGACAGATATTCGTTCCATCTAGCGTGGCAGAATTTAGAGTAGATTACGGTCTTTGATTTCTGTGGGCTGGGGTTGTCAGGTCCACTTGCAAATGGGCTGTGGGAAAGAGTTGCACTTGTGTAATTTGGAAACATCTGGGCCATCTGGTACATATTACACCCATAACTGTTACAAAGTTTTGCTTCCTTTGAGGCCCTTTTTTCTTTGCCTGTAGCCTCCAGTGGAGTGTTTGCAAGGACCCCATTACTTTCCACCTCTGTTTTCCCCTGAAAAACAATTTGCTTTATTCTGATACTTTAGAATCCTAGTGGGGAAAAAAAGCCAAGCATTTGAACCTTTACTTTCCTCCACGGATGACATTGCCATACTCTATTTTCTCCTGAGCTAATGCTGCCCGATTGTCATCTCTGTGATCCAAGATGTAGGCTGTGAGAATCACAGTTGCTTGTTACGTCGGCTTTCCAAGGCTGATCTCCTCCTGATATCGATGTTTGAATCTGTTGAGCAGATATTGGTATGTGTTTGCCCTAATCTGCATATATGCATGTTCATATACACATATACATTTGAGGCTCAGGGGTTAAGAAATGCAATAATCACATCTGAATCCAGCGCTCCAGAAAACCTCTCTATGGAAGACGTGTTGGGGATAAGCTGGGAGGGGCCATAGCACGCAAAGGAGATGGTCTGGGCAGGCTTCCTCCTGGGGCTACTGAGGGAACACGTTTGTGGGGGCTAACAGACGCCACTGCAGTGTGAGGGCTTGCTGCAGGATCCCAGACAATGGTCACCTGCGGACCAAGACGGGCCATGGGCACCTGGGCACCTGGCACACAGGGACACATGCAGTCAGCAGGGCCCAGGGCAGGTGCAGAGGAAGGGGCGCGGCCCGTGCTCCAGGCGCCCTAAGGAGACCAAGCAGGGAATGGACTAGGAGGGAGCATCTCGTGAAGCTCTCGGGCGACTCCGCGGATCTCCCGGAGCCCTGGAGCGCACGGCAGGGAGCGCAGCCCTTGTCCCCTTGCTGTGGCCGCTGCCTGCGCAGAAGCCGGAGTCCGGCCCTCGGCGCTCCGCTCAGACGGTTCTCCAGCAGCCGGCTGACTCATGCGCGCTGAACCCAGGGTGATTTTCCCAAAATGCCAAGTCAACCCATGTGGCTTCCTGGATTAAAGGACTTCTGAAGCTCCCCGTGGTGTCTTGGAAAATGTCTAATTATTACCGCGAGCCTCGGGGTGCCATGTGATTGGGGTTTTGCCCATTTCCCATCGTGCCGTGCCCAGTTGTCCTTTCAGACTCCCGACACAGCCACACGGAACCCCCTTCTCGAGGGCTGTTCCCCCACCCCACCCGTGTCCTCGTCCCAGCCGACAGGGCCGCTTCCTCCCCACCTCAGTCCACCCCGAAGCCTCCCTTCTGCCAACCCGGAGCGGCTGCTTCCGCGGGACGGCGGAGCTCGCGGGCCCTGCCCTTCCCGGACCCAGGACCCCCGGTCCGCAGCGTGCTGGCGTGGCACCGCGGAGCAAGAGTCTGACCCAAAAACAGACGAGTGAGGGACCTGCAAACATGGCCCACTTGAAGCTCTATAATAACCAGAAGCGGAGGAGCACATCTGACATTATAAAAAGAAATTTTGACAGCATTTTTATGCTTTTGCTATGATTGACTGATGTGTGTGTGTGTGTGTGTGTGTGTGTGTGTGTGTGTGT
>NW_004524615.1:5624819-5630746 GCF_000260255.1 Octodon degus
CCCAGAGTGCTGGAATTATGGGCGTCGCCACTATATCCAGATCATGTCATTTAATTTTAAGTAGAAAGTTTTACTTTACAATTTGATGATAAGGTTATACTAAATTATACCAATGAACATTACCATCCGGGTGAGTTTATAGCAGATATTATGATTCCTTCTAAGTATATTTTTCAGATTCAGAAGGCTACCCTTGGAAAAGGTGACACAGCTTAAGGACTGTTCTAATTTTTCAGAGCAATGTGCCTGCATTTGGAGGTTATTTAGTTACAATTACTACCAAATAGTTGACAAAATCTGTTACATATTGAAATAGCATACCAATTCAAAACTGTCCTTATATATTTCTCAATAAAAAAACTGTTTCAAAGAAAATTGCCTCCTAACCTCTAAAGTTCTAGCGGAATGGTAAGATATATAAATATATATATGTATATGTACATATATATTATATATTCCCTTGTTGCAGTAGGAGATCTCTAAGTGCTGCTTATTGCCTAAATTTTTATAGTCATTTTATCAATGACAAGTAACTTTAGAAATACTGTTTGTATTTATTTATCAATTGATATTTCATTGGTACATTTAGTTATGCATAATGATCATACTCATCACAGGGAATTTGTACCTGCACATGGTATAGCCTGATTTTTTCCCACTTCCACTTCCCTCTCTTCTCTTCAATCCTTCTTCCCCTCCTTATTTACAAAAGCTTTGTTTCAAGGGAGGGGGGAAAGGAAAAGACAAGGAAAAAAAAAAGAAAGCGAATAGAAGGGAAAAAAGGGGGCCGGCAAATAGCTCAGCAGATTAAAGCACCTGCAGGCAGGCACAGGGGCAGGGGCCGGGGTTTCATCCCCAGCTTGCTGTGCTAGCCCTGCTTTTGGGGTGCACTGGGACAGCAATTGAGACTGAGCATGGTGGGGCGCACCTGTAATCCCAGCTCTTGAGAAGCTGTAAACAGGTGGATCATTATGAGTCTGATCTAGTAATGAGCCTCTGAACATCCTGTAGACCCTAAAATACAAAGAAAAGAAAAAAGAAAAAAAAAAGAAGGAAAATGCCTGCATTTCCATCCATAGTCATGGTATGAATCTTCCCAGCTCCGGGAGTTTTCAGTTGGAGCTCACTGAGCTTTTATTTGTTGGGTCCGTAGGCTTCAGGACAGGGAGGAACATCTAAACCAGGCAGCTGCGTATAAAGGTTTGTGCAATTTAATTATGTGTCTCTGGAGTGACACACTGGGTCTGTGTCATGGGATTTCCCAAGGCTTCTGTCTGGAAGTGTTCTGGATTGCTGAGTCTTAATTCACCTAATTTATGTAAAGCACCGGACCGCAAAATAAATATGAGGCCAGGATCTAGGTACAGTAAAAGCGACCGTGCCTGCAGAGGACAGGGGAGCAGGACAGGCTGTGCTGCTTCAGGTGGCTGTGGCGGGAGCCAGCGGACCTGGGCTGCACAGCGGCCGCACTGAAGGGGGAGGTTCTTGATCGAATTCCCAAGGGCCTCATCTCCTGAAAGGCACTTTGGTGGTGCTGGGAGCGATAAAAACATAATTAAGATGTAAAGCCCTGTTCGCAGGCCGGCTGCACACGCGTTTACACATGCACACATACATCATTTTTAGAAAAGGCTGGGAGAGATTCGGTTCAAAATGCCATGGGAGTACTCAGAAAGGCACTGGGGGAGAGGCAGCACAATTGGGGGATTTGGAAAAGTCCTCTGGAAAGCTGGGGCTCACACTGGCTCTGCAGCAAACCATGGGAGAATGAATAGAGAAGAACAGACTGACTGATGAAGGGAGCAGCAGGGCCGAGGGCACCTGCGGCAGGAGCGGAGGCGGGGCTGTGCGGCAGGAGCAGAGCAGGTGCTGTGGAGTGCACTCTCACGGGAGCCACCCAGGAAGACAGTGGTGGCCAAGTGAGTGATCTGAATCCTGGGCCAGGAGTTTCTCCATCCATGGTAGTCAGGGACACATGACTCTAGATGAACAGGATTTTGCTTAGAAATATTGGCATTAGCAGCTCACTGTGGGACAGGCTGGGGAGGAAAAGTTTTCTTGTTAGTTAGCTTTCCGTCACTGTCACAAGCACCCGAGGAAAGAGGCTTGGTGACCCAAAGGTTAGACCCAGCTCACAGTTTCCGAGGTGCCGGGCTGGCTGGCTGCAGGCCTGAGCTGCAGCAGAGTGGAAGGGGTGGTGGGGAGGGAAGGTGCTGGCCTTAGGAAACAGAGAGAATGGGAAAGGGCCAGTGAGAGGGCATGAGCGGAAGGGCCAGGGAGCAGCTCGGGTCCCCAAGTGGAGCCTCATGGTCTTCTGTCAGCGAGATCCTACCTACCGCATGCTCCACGTCAGGATAATGCTATTCATTTATAATCACACCACGATAGCCTGCAAGATCAATCACTTCCCCAAGTCCCCGGGGCTGACAAGCAAGGGTGTGGTGTGCGGCTTTGCAGAGCTAGCACAAACCCAAGCCACTAGCAGCCACTAAGCTAGAAGACTGCTTTGCAGCATCAGATTAGACACCGTGGAAAGCTTTATA
The DNA here is from genome assembly GCF_000260255.1 of Octodon degus. Taxonomy (NCBI): domain Eukaryota; kingdom Metazoa; phylum Chordata; class Mammalia; order Rodentia; family Octodontidae; genus Octodon; species Octodon degus. Next base: position 5,627,363 of record NW_004524615.1, read on the forward strand.
GGAAGCACCCGGGGGACAGACAGAGGGCTTCCTGCTTGCTTGGGTGTGGGCCTGAATGAAAGCATAAGCCAAAGCTGATTGTGCAGTGCTAACTTTAATTTCCTGCACAGGTAATAATGCCATTAGTGCAAAGGTGGAATCCAGCCCTTCTCCCCTGAAAAAGGAAGACAAAGAGAGATTAGGGAGGGCCACTAGGCACTGCTTGAGCACACCTTGGGGATTTGCGTATGCAGGTGCAATCCAGAGGCAAACAGGGCTATAGAAGATGAGGGCCTGGGACTGGGACAGGGAAATCACCTGCGAGGTGGGAGAGCTGAGTCAGAGAACACGTGAAGGATGCGAGAAGATGTAAGAAGGGACAAAGAGTGCCAGGATGCAGAGGTTGCGGTGAACGTGTCCAAGGTCGGGAGCTGAGGAGATCACAGGCTGCGGGTGGAAAGGTCCAGTAGAACGGACCAAAACGCTGACCGCACGAGCTCAGGGTAACAAGGAAGAGGGGGAGCAGGAGCAGGTGGAGGAGCCCTTTTTCTTCTTTTGGTGGCACTGAAAGTTGAACCCAGCGCCTTTTCACTGAGTTACATTCTCATACCTTTAAAATTTTATTTTCTTAATTTTGAGATAGGGTCTCCGGATGTTGCCAGGACTGGGATTAAACCTGGTGATCTTCCTGCCTCAATGTCCTAGACCGCTGAGATTACAGACTCACACCACTACACCTGGCTTGGATAAGCACTTTAAAAGCTTAGCGGCAAGGGGAAGAAGAGCAATGAATGGACCAGTGAGGTGGTGTGTGTTGTTCAGGACGAAGGCGATAACTGACTTCTCTGAGGCTGATAGAGGAGTGTGTAGAAAAGGCACTGAGGGCATGGGAGAAGAGACGAAATGCTGCTGACACAAGGAGACCTGCAAGGTCCACAACAGAGTGGGTACGGACACACGAAGTACATAAAGAGGAAGAGTTATGAGCTTCGCAATGTAGCATCACTTCAGAGGCTCGCAGTCAAGACTCCTTTCTGGCTGGCTCCAACTGAGGAGATTTCAGCGAGTCTGGACAAGGTGCGACATGCCTTCAGAGCGACAGCGTGTGCATTCCACCTCTACAGTGCTAACACGCTGGATTTGGCCAAGTACAGCCTGAGACCACGTCAAGTCAGTGCTTGTGGACAAAAGGCCCCCACTGAGAGCCCTCTTTTCAGCTTCCCTGTCCTGGTGAATGGCCTCGAAGCACCTGAGATCCTTTTAGAAAGGCTACTCGGAACACAAAGGCGTAGGCAATCTGAAGGTAGCAGCTCTGGCATGACTTTTCTTAGTGAATCATGAATTAAACTCTACACTCAAACACCACCTGTTACAAAAGCAAACATTCCTGAGAACATTGTGCTGTTTTACATAAACAAAAGTCACTGAGTTTAAATACTGTGCTACTGTGAACCCTGACAGTTTACTCTAAGATCAGTACATAGGTAGATACGTAGGTAGGTAGGTAGATAGATAGATAGATAGATAGATAGATAGATAGATAGATAGACAGATAGATAGATAGACAGACAAAAGAGGGTAGCCCCCATATTCCAGGGACTTAGTGACATGTATTACTGTATTTTCTGGCTATGAACCCTAAAATTTGCCCACAAGGAAATATTCAGGAATAAAACAAAGCTTGTAATTTATGCAACTTAATATATTCTGAAAATAAATACCCAGCTCTTATCAAAACCAAAACACAGTGCTAAGAGCTGTGGGACCTCAAAAAATGGAACTAATAATACTGAAGGGGGGAGTAGCGATTTTTGAAACATGTCCTTAAGCATTTTATCCTTTCCATGCCCTCATAATGTATAGTCATGTTTCAGATGAAAAAACCACACTTCCAGCTGTGAACTCACTTTTTCCAAGGTCACACCAGGAGTCTCAAGGGCACAGAAAGGCTCACTGGAATGACTCAAACAACATTTAGCCCCATCTAAGAACAATAAGCATACATTTCCAGGATTTTGCAGCTGTTTGGTAAACACAGTCATTACTAAGTTTTAAAAAATTAATTGTTTTTTAAAGAGAATACAAAAGATAGTGTAAACAATATTAGATATGATATTGAATTTTGCTAAACAAAATGATAGGAATTCAGCAATAGTTGTTATATTGCATGTTTTTGTGTTAAATTGGTTGTTCAGACTACCAGACACAAGCATGTAAAATTGGTGAAAAAATCATAAAAAAGGTAAAATGGAGAGAGAGAGAGAGAGAGAGAGAGAGAGAGAGAGAGAGAGAGAGAGAGAGAGAGGAAGCAGTCGCTGCTCCTTTCATTAGGCCAGGAGACATCAGCGGTCCAGCTAGCCAAGCTACCTGGGGTGCACACGTGTGCATTTGCTTTTCACTGCCTTCTTTCTTTCTTCTTTTTCTCATCGCAGTTGTTCCCTCCCTTTGAACAGTTTCTTTCCCTTTCGTAATGTTTATAGTGCTTTTCCGATTTTATTTACTCTTTCAGATTCTTACACTAGGAAGATAATACGGCATTTACACATGTGAGCTGGACTTATTTCAGTTATGAATATGGTCTCTAGTTGCATCCATTTACCAACAAAAGTCTCAAGTTTATCTTTTTTTTTTTTCTTACAGATAATACTCTTTTGTATAAAAATATCGCATCTTTTTTGTGCATACCTCAGTTGATGGGCCGTGGGTTGTTTCCAAGATTTAGTTAAGACAAATTGTGCTGCTATAAACATGGGTGCATCTTTATCATTATGGTATGATGCTTTGAGTTCTGGAAAAGTACCCACTGCGGGAAGAGCTGGGTTCAGTGGGACCTCTAATGCTACAGTGGTCGCACCAGTCTGCACTCCCACCAACAGTGCAGAAGGCCTCCTTTTCCCCCACAGCCCCTCCAACATTTGTTACTGGTTGGCTTCTTGAAGATAGCTATTCTTTCTGGGATGAGATGGAATCTCAGTGTTGTTTTAATTAAAGTTTAGATGATATATGCTGATGATATGGAAATTATTTTTAAGAAAGATTTAATGATAATCAAATTCTTTTTTTTTTTCTTCTTAAGGGTTGAGTCATGGTTACATGTTATTATTGTCTATGCTGTTGAGCTTGGATGCATTTTATCACCAGATGAAAATGTCATAGGACACGGGAGTGTTCCTGTCCACACCGCGCCTGTTGACTCCACACTTGGCAAGATCAGGTTGGAATCATTGCTGCGGCAGGCAGAGAATTTACACCACAGATTTTGACAAATACTGCCAGTCAGGGAACTTCACCCTAGAAGGGCTGGTTGTTTATCTTTTCCCAGGACCACTGGGTTGGCCCACGGGGCTGCGGCATGGGGCTGCCGCTGCCTTGCATGCAGTCAGAGCACCGTGCAGGTGACCTCTG
>NW_004524615.1:5632226-5635912 GCF_000260255.1 Octodon degus
CATATATAAAGTATTTTCTGGTATTTTCACGTGTTGTAGGAAAGTGACAGAAACACACAATCTCACTGTGAGACAGTGATGCGGTCGCCACTATTTTTCAGTCAGGACAACAGGTGACAGCACGAGAGCTGTCCTTCAAGGCCCCTTTCCCACATTTTGGTGAGCATTTTCAAGCGCGCCTTCGGAAACGTCTGTCTGGGCTTCTAGAAGCTGAGCTGGGTGCCACTGGCTCCCCATGATCGATGGGATTATGGTCATGCTGCTTTGCCCATACTGTTTTCATGTTAAATCTGATCAACTTCTCCGCCTCGGTCCTCGCCTCCGGGGCTCCTGCGCGCCGTGCGACAGAGCCAGGCAGGAAGCCGACTGCTGCGGTCCGCGGCCCAGCTCCTACGGGCGCGCGCAGCTCCCCTCCCCGGCCACGCCCGCCTTCGAGCGGAGGGAGCACGTGCAGTTTTGGCACAAGCTGGGATTAATTTAGGATCAAAGTTGCCTCTCCATCTGTTTTTTTTTTTTTTTTTCTTCCAGTGCTTCAGTACGGCTTGGTAGCATTCTGTGAGTTCCTTGTTACACGTTTCATTCGCAGTCTACCCGTTTGGAAGGGCCTCGGTTCCAAGGAGACCCACTTTTCCCGATAGGGCGGTGGACACATCCTTCTGTCCTCCTGCCTCGTACCGTCAGACAGGCCTCCTCCCTGCTGTGCTGCTCGTGACAGAGATACATCTGGGGAGATGCTCTGTGGATTCTGTGGCTGCGTCTGCGCCTCAGACTTCAATCAATATCCCTCCTGCCAGCAAGAGTTATCGATGTTACTTTCCTCGATTTTTCAAAATCGAGGGCTAGAGTACGCCAAGATAGGAAGTCCCTTCCCACGACGGGTCTTCGCTCTCTTCTCCGAAACATGGCTTTTGAAATATGGCTGATGTCTTTGTTACAATCCTCCTTATTGTTAAGCTGCAGTTTAACTGCTAATGTATTTTCTTGAGGCAAGCAATTGCCAAGCAACTGAGAGCATAAAGGGAAATTTGTACTATGTAAATGAGGGACTTAATGCATTAATTAGATGGATTGGAACATTGTATTTCCATGTGTTTCATGCCTTAATTCTCAAGCTGAGGGTTGGGACCGTGGGAGGGGTGGCATGGTGCTGTTCCAAGTGGATTTTGGAACCAGAATGCTGGAGTTTGAAAAGCTGTGTGGTCATGGCAAGAGCCAATTGAGTAGGAAAGAGCGGTGGGTTCTTTTTAAACCACGTTGTTATGGGGTAATGAGACAGCATCAGAGTTCCAAAGTGTTATTTGGTAGACATGGTCTCTAATAACTGAAAACTGTATTTATTTTCACTTTCCGACATGGTAGGATGAATCAACACCCCCGGCCCCCTTCCCTGTCAGAGGGAAGCCCAGAGTCAAAAGAATTTAATCAGAGCTGGCATCCTGAAGCTGGCGCGGTGCCTTCTGGAGAGCCAGGGCAGCAGCCGGTGACAGCTCCCCGTGTGTCTTGTCCCACAGCCAGGCCTCCTTGGGGCAAGAAAGAGCCTGGTCTATTGCTGGTGGGGGAAGCCAGGCAGCCGCGAGGTTTTCCTGAATGCAAAGCCAAGCTCAGGGCCGCAGGAGACACGCATCCTGATGTTTGTTCTTCTCTCTCACTATTTTCTCAAGAAATGTACTGAACGCCTCTGTCGTGGTGAGCGTAAGGGCCACACGGGAAACCCATTCTTGGGAGCGCGAGTGTCTGATACCAGGTGACAGCACCATTGCGTGCATAGGTGCAGGCCGCTGTCATTGATGTCACGGGTTCTGCGAGGAGCAGTCACAGCGGAGTCTGGCAGAGGCCGCAGGCTTATCTGAGGACATGATCAAAAAGGAACTGTTAATGCTTGAATTTTTTTGACTAATTTTCCATGCTTTTATCTGGCAGTGTGAATGACTACTTTGAAGACAATACTATGCACTATAAAATTCATTGTTGAAATCCTATAACTTTGATTTTTGAAAAGCTGTATTTTTTTTTATTTATTTTAACTCCCTCTCCCTCTCCCTGTTTCCCTCTCTCCCTGTCTCCTTCCCTCTTTTGATTTATGCCTTTGGTACAGGGTATCACTATGCAGCTGGGACGCACAGTGATCCTCCTGTTTCAGCCTCCCCGGAGCTGGGATTATAGGTGTGTGCCACCATGCCCAAACTAGCTTGGTGGGCTAATTTTACTCTTTACAATAAAAAAAGAAACAGCAAAAGCATTCAGGAGTGCTCACAAGTAACAGGCTACCTACCTCCCTAATCTTTTGCTTCAGTTCTTGGCAGAGGGATCAGCAAAGTATTCACAAAATAACCAAGAGAAGATCAGTGATGTTGGTGTTGAAACAATGAGGTGGGGAGATCAGTGGGTAGTGGACATCCGGCCGAGGACTTGGGTCTTCATCCGTAGGACATGGTACTTTAGGTAGGAGGGGACACCCTCAGCGAGGGCACCGTGTTCTGGCTTGAAGTGAAGTACCGACCCGGAAGTGGGCTGCTGTGTCTGCTTGTGCTGTCTGTAGGGATGTCCTTTGAGGGAGCCGACTGGCTGGAATGGAGTTGCTCTCCCACCACGTGAGCACCTGTGGAGACAGTGGTGTGCTTGGTCACCCCACAAGCACCTTGGGCTCTCACTCCCCTCGGCCCTCTCCACTTGTCACTAAATTCACTAATACCACGTCCCCATGTATAGCAGTCCTTTATTACGACGCTTCTCCCTGTTCGGGGGCATCATGAGAACTTTTATTTCAGTGTCTCCTCTGCTGTTGGGCAAAGTTTATTTTCTTTAAAAGTGGAGTGTTAATTGACTTCGACCATCTCTATGTTGCTGATTCGAGGAGAGGACTCTTCGGAAGCAGGTGTTCTTGCCTGGGGTTGGGGGAAAAGCTCAAACATCAAAGTCCGTTCCTTCCCGCTTCCTTTTCCCTTCTCCATCTCTTTTTCTTTTACTAGCAAGGATTGCCTTCAGCAAACACCCTGACCTCTACCTGTACTCGATACCATGTGGTGGCTCAGGCCCAGGCCCTCCCTACCTCTCTCCACATCCTCACAGTCATACAGATCTTTGCTCCATCCCGGCAAACAGATCTTGTTCGATGTCCTGTATAAAATGCAGCAAGGCCCACGTCCTGTTGCTTCAAAATGCTGCTCTGCAGACCTCTGGGACCAGAATCTCCCACTGGCTTGGCAGTCACCTGCTCAGGGCGGCTGTGCCGCTCCCCTTCCCCAGCCGAGCTGGACACCCCTGCAGGGCCATTCTGCATCCCTTCCGAGAGTGCTGTGCCTGAATTCTTGCCTGCTTGAGCCCTCCTTTCTGAGATGCAAAAATTATGGTCCAGGTGCCATAGGGAAGGTTACTGATTTCCAGGAAGGCTGTTTTCTCTCTGCACGTCTTCTGTCATCAACCTGTGTCCCTTTGTCTGCTGCTGTCGGTGATACTCTCCAGGTAGGCTCCACATTCACTCCTCATGCACATTTGCTCAGAGCACCATCACTGTCCCTTAAAGCTTAATTCTTCCTAAGAGCAATGTCCACCTATATAGTGTTCAGCATGATAATAAATAATTGCTGCCTGGAGGAATGATGTCCTGTGTTATGGTCAAGCTCACTTGGAGCACACGGCTGTTGTCCAATCTCTCTCTCTCTCTCTCTCTCTCTCTCTCTCTCTCT
>NW_004524615.1:5636012-5640121 GCF_000260255.1 Octodon degus
CTCTCTCTCTCTCTCTCTCTCTCTCTCTCCCCCTTCTCTTTTTTGAGGAACCAGAGATTGAACTCAGGCCCTTGCGTTTGCCAGGCAAGCACTTATTCCACTGAGCCATTTCCCCAGCCCCATTGTCCAACGTCTCTGAGAAACTATTTTTCTGTCTCAGCCGAGGAAGGAACTGAAAAGGTAATGTTTGTTAATATGAAGCCTGAAGGGCTCCCTTCTTCTCAGCTAGTTATTCTTCTTTTGCTTTTACACTACTTATGCTGTCCTTCCAGGCCACAGGGTAGAGTAGCACTGACAACGCTGATGTGATATATCAGTAGAAAGCCCGGCTCTTCTTATGATGGTGCTTATATTATTAAAAAGGGAGTTTGTAAAGAAAAAAAGTCCCCAAGGTTTGAATTTGCACAGTCTGTACTTGTGAGCGCTATCCTTTGGCAAGTTGATCCTTTACACAAAACACATGCATTAGAGACGTTGTCCATGAGTACCTAACTCTGTTACTTTTGGCTTGGAGCAATGCTTTTCCCAGCAGGATGCCGTATTATTGTTTGTGTCATTAGCTAATAGAAGCCTTGGCTGTGTGGGAAGTATGGCATTAAATTAAGATTCCATTTGGCGAGTGGTCGTACTGAGCAGGCCAATGCTGGCTCTGGTGGGCGCCTAAAGCATCCGAGCATGGAGGAGACTCCAGGGACCAGGACCACTTGGGCCCCCAATGCCTCCCGGGCCTGGATGCTCTGTTAGTCCCAAGCTTCCCAGTACAGAGGCCACTGGTCAGCACCAAGTTGACCAGACAACACGGTGTCCTTGCTGTCACCTCCAGAACTTCACCATCCCCAAAGTCACGCCCTTCGACTCCTGTCACTGGGTGTCTATATTCGTACATTGTGCATGATTTCTAACTTGAACACCAGTGACATTTGTCAGTAATGTCTTGACAGGATTAGAACTAGCTGAATGATCTGCAGGACTGCTCAGAAGCTTGTGAATCATAATCATGCAGATATTTTCATCAATTACAACTGTTCTCCATTCGAACATTTCCACTGTTAACAACCTCCTTTGCATTCTCAACATTTTCTATGTGGGCACAAAGTACTAGGGGCTCTAGGGGACACAGTGTTGGCAGTTGGACTTGAGGCTGTGTTGTATGAACACTGAAATTATTACGGCAAGAGGCACAAAGCACTGTGCAGCGTTGATGCCCTGGGCCACTGACACATTGGCTTGGTGAATTGGGACGGCGACCTGCTGCCCTTCACAGCTGCTGTGCCCTCTCACTATCTTCCTTTCCCAAGGTCACCTTTGAAGCAGGGGTGTAGTTCATGTGTACACTAAAGTAAAAAACCTGACTGCCCCAAGAAGGGAAGTTGGACAAAGAGAGGATATTATGGGGCCGGGGAGATGGCTCAGTAGAATAAGTGCTTGCCTGGCAAGCACAAGGGCCTGAGTTCAATCCCCAGTTCTGCAAAAAAAAAAAAGAAAAAAAAAAAAAAAGAATATTATGCTGGTTTTAGGAATAATGGTGTACAGAGATTAAAAGCAGAATTGAGAACCAAGACCTCAGAAAAGTGACATTGGGAATATTTATGTCACTTCTTTTGGCAGGAGACCAACACAGTTTTCTGTGCCATTAGTGTATGTTTCCCATTGCAAGTTCAGTCATGGGCCCAAGGCTTTGTTCCTGCAAATCTGGCACTATTGTTTTGAAACAATGCCAGAAACCCCTCTGTTCAGAGGGTGAATGAATGAATGAATACCAGATAAGCAAACCATTGTTTTGCTCTAGATTAAAAAGAAGTAAAACATTGTTTGACACTTTTCATTGGATTATGCTGTTGTCATCTAGACAGAATTTGAAGGTCAGGTTTTTGGGTTTTTGTTGAAGAGGAAAGAATGCAGAACAGGAGAACGGATTCCCATTGTCCGCGTCACATGTCACGTGACCTGAATTCATGCCCCTTCCATCCGGTGAAGAGCTTGACTTGCTGTGCTCATTATTAGCTGGCCGGGCTGTGGTCGATTTGCTGGTTTGCAGATTCGATATGGAGACAATCTGTAATGTATTATTAATTGAATGTGTGCTCGCTCTTATTTCCTTTTGCAACATTTTAAACTCGGAAGATCTCCTTAATTAATATTAAAGGATATTCTTCCAGTAGATTCTTAAGAATAACTTGAAAAAAGTAACTAGAAAATCTATAAATGCTGGTGCTCTTCTGCTCCCAAAATAATACGTGAGCCTGATTAGATCATGTGTGGATGAATTTGATCATGAGTATCTGCTTTTTCCCTCAGAAATACAAGCAAGGGGTGTTTGAAAGTATTTGCCTTAAAGGGTGGTTGTCAAGAATGCTTCCTGGAGTCCTCCAGCTTGAAGAAGATAGATTTGGGGTGAGGACTGGGGATCTGCACGTTAGTTAAAATTCTCCCACAGACAGTGCAATGCACTGAAGTTAAGGGATGTTAGCTGGGGTCCAATTTAGAGCTAGGTACAAAGTGGCTCCAGTGACGAAGGCGATAAGAGGTTCCATCATCAAGTCCAATTTTCACCTAAGGATGTAACACTTGGATCTTTCTGGAAGTCTCAGAAAGAACCTTTGACACCCACAGATAACAGGGTGGGTGAGGCCCCGACAAGTGCCACCCAGTGGCCACTTCCTTCCCTGCTCCCTTTCTGGCCCAGCTGTGCCTACTGCCCCAGGAGGGGCCGTCTGCCACTCCCAACAGCCTTGCTTCAAAGTTCAAGGCCAGGGCAGGCACATGCCTCCCAGCCTCCCAGGGGCTGATAGCCACGGCAAGCCCAGGGGAAGCTTCCTTCTGGTCTTACAGCCAGAATTAGCGCCCCAGCCTGGGGCACTGTCTGCTGCATCACCCGGCTTGGCCTCCTGTCCCTACCAGGCCCTGGAGCTTAAAACTGACAGGGCTGATGGTGTGAGAAAAATCCTTCCAGCTTCTCCTGCTCATTTTCTTTGTTTTATTTCTGAAGTTCTAAAGTTTTGCTTTTAACCAAATTCCTCTTCATTCACTACACATCAAAATAAAAAAAAAAAAAACTTTTTTTTGCACATGACTGGAACACTGTGTACATGTGTGCACATGTGCATGTGTGAACATGTTGTTACAAGTAGATTACAATCAGTGCCTTAAAAAAGAAAGTTAGGAACAGGCACTTTGGGTACTTTGCTATTAATGATAAGATTTCCAGTCTTGAAGGTCCCGTAGGTGCCTTTTAGCAGATTCCCTTCTAGGGAAATTTCTGGGGCAGTGTCTGTTGTCCCAGTGAGCCGAAGGTCATGATGACTGTTGGGGAAGAGCCAAGGATACTAAATATCCTGCGTTAAGTCGAGTCTGCCCTGTACAATAAGAACTTGTCCTGGGTTCTGCAGACATTTCTGATGCCCTGTTTCCCTGAAAACAAAACATATTGCGAAAGCAAGGCAGAGTGTGCAGGAGGAGTGTCACTCAGCACATCAGGGAACAGAGAGTAATACATGTACTACCATGAAGGGAATGTGAACATACACAACAGAAACTAAGAGGAAGTTGCCAAAGTGCCTCATAAAAAATCTGGGCTGCAATGCTTAATATTCACGGATGGTCCCCACCTCTTACAGAACAATTCCTGCTGGTTGCATTTGCCAATTTCTGACACATAGATAATTTCGTCGTGGTTGATTTAAGATACTAGTATGGCTTCCATTGGCTAGAAAAACTAAGGGCAGTTTACCAGCAGGTTCCTGGGAGCTAGGAAGGGCAGAGCAGTGTTCAGAGGAAAGATTAGAAGGGACAGAGGCAAATGCTCATGGACAGACTTCCGGGCACAGAGGCCGTTGGCTCATGTCTAAAGGCAACAGGGGCCCGAAGTGGCGGTATGCTACAAGGCCCTGGGAGTGCGGTCTCACAGGGAGGACACCGCCTTTTAGCAGATTCTCTTCCTGGGAAATTCCTGGAACTCAATTTTTGTTGTCCAGGGAGCTGGGGGTCATGATGACTGTGGTTAAGAGCCAAGGATACTAAATGTCCTACAGAGGTCAGATCTGCCCTGCGCATCAAGAACTCGCCCTGGGGTGTGCAGATGTTGCTGGCGCCATGTCTCCTGCCAGCGA
>NW_004524615.1:5641386-5642286 GCF_000260255.1 Octodon degus
AGAATTCAGCCATAGTATCTTCACAGAGCAAGAGCTCAAGAAATGTTCAGTACCCTCATGTATTTTTGGTTTTTTGGCAAAACTGGGGGATTGAACCCAGGGCATTCACACTAAGCTACACTCCTGGATCCCTCTTTTTGCTTTTAAGCATTATTTACTTTGAGACAGAATGTATTGTACTAAGTCAATATGTCACCCAGCCTGGACTCGAACTTGAAGTTCTCTTGCTTTAGCTTTCCAGACTGCTGGGAGGTGTTTCCCAGCATGCCTTGCTAGGTTTTGCATTGTCAGCAAATTCTCAGATGATCCAGCTACACTGTATTTTGATCCCAGGCTTTGATTAACAAACCTCTGTGCTTCCAATTGAACATTATGTTGACCTTCTGCCTGCAAGGTAAGGCTAGTCCTCCAGGAGGAGAAAGATTATGGCAAATTAAAAAGCATAACCTATAATTTGGCAATACATAATATTTCATGCACATATTATAAGTTCTCCCTTTCATTGTTAATACATATGTGCTGATTTTCATGCTTAGTCCTTGCTATCACAAGTAATTGCAGAGATCTCTGAGCCTTCCTCCTGCACATGTATGCAAGGGGCTCCCCAGATTCAACATGCGCCCTAAGTCAACTTACTGCGCCGTGGAACAAGTGAATCTTGAATGGTAATGTCACATTGCGTTGCAAAGAGGTTGTACTACAGCCTCTTCCAGAAGTTTGGGGCTAGTATTCCCAGTGCCCCGTGCTCACCAAAACTTAATATCAGACTTCATGAATTTTGCCATCTCAAAGGTATGAAACATACCTTGGTTTGATCTTAATTTACATTACATTGGTTAAGAATGAGGTAGAGGGGCTGGGGAGATGGCTCAGTAGAATAAGTGCTTGCCTGGCAAGCAG
>NW_004524615.1:5642615-5644415 GCF_000260255.1 Octodon degus
ACTGCCCTGGGGAGCAGAAGGAAAAAGCACCTTGAGCCTTCACAAGATACAGTCCACTTGCAACACCGCAGCCTTGAACTCCTGGCCTCCAGGACTAGGAGCAATACATTCTTACTATGTCTAAGTTCTCCAGTCCAAGTCACTCTGTTACAGCATCTTGAGTAGACTTAGACAGATCCTATTTTGTATTCTGGAGACTAGCTTTGGTTGCATTTGTTGCAGAGACCATCTCTAGTTTATTTTGTGCTTTACATATTTTCCATGGTGTCTTTTGATTAGAGAAGTCTTGATTTTTATTGGAGGTCAATTGTAAAGAAAATGTTTCAAAATATTTATCATTAGAAATTACATGTGCTTTAAGTATTTCATAAGCATATTCATCTTGTTAAGGGATTCTTCTTTCATTTTTTATTTGGTAAGACTTTATTATGAATAGATGTTTCATTATTATTTTTTTTTATCTAGTGAGATGATTATGTGGTTTTTGTCTTTGATCTTTTAATGTGGTGAATCAAGTTTTCTTTATTGAAGTCTCCCTCCTTTGCATTTCTGGGATTAGCCAACGTTGCCATCTATTTTTTTTTAATATGGCTCAGTTGGGTTGAGTAATACATTATTATGAATTTTCTCTATCCCTGGGTGAGATTGCTCTGAATTTCTGTCACACCCTGTCCTGTCTGCTTTGGGATCAAAGTTACATAATCCTCATGGTTTGAACTAGAGAACCATTCCCGTGTCTCTATTTCTGGAAGAGCTTTTATGAAAGTGGAATAATATGGAAAAGTCCTATAAAACCACTTGGGCCAGATGTTTTTCTTGTGGAAAGATTTAAAACTATTCATGAAAGTTTTTAAAATAAGTTTGAATTCTTTAGGCTTTCTGTTTCTCCTTGAATCTGTTTTGAAAAATTCTATTTTCCTAGGAACTTGTCCATTTGGTCTCCTTTTAAATATGTGGGCATAGATTTACCATAGTATTCTTCTTACTCTCCTGGCTTCTTCTCTGTGGCTATGGCCCCTTTTTATTCATGGCGAGCAGTATGTGAAATGGTTTTATGTTTGTGGATACCATTTTCACTAGAAGTTTATTATATTATTTTTCTTGAAAAGCTGAGTTTGGGGCTCATTGATTCTCTGTACTGTATTTGTTTCTATTTTAATAGATGCTACATTTTCCCTTTTTTTCTTTTTCTAATTTGGATTAGCTCTACTGTACTGTGCTTTGCTTGTTAAAGTATCTATTTCATCATTCCTTTTCTCTTTAAAATTTTATGGATCTAAGTTTTTTAAATATTACTTTGTTGAATCCCACAAATGCTAGCAGTTTTTAGTATTATGTTTTCATTTCCATTTCATTTTCTTTTTGTCCATAATTAGAATTATCTTAGTTTTTCCAAAAGTATGGGGATTTTACTTTATCTTTTTATTACCCTTGTCATCGCATGTTTGATTTTTTTAATGATAATCATCTAAAATTTCAGGGATTTTTTTCATAAATGCATAAAAGACAATTTGCAAAATCCCATACATGCTCAAGGAAGTTCATATTCTGTTTTCTAGGTATGTTTGTTGTTAGGCCTTTTATTTTTCTTTTACAAGTGTTCCCAGTCTTTGCTAATATTTTGTTCTCTTGACCTTTCAATAGCTGAGCTGTCCTGTGGCTGCGAAGTTGTCAATACCTTCTATCCAACTTCCGTATCTCTGGTGAGCCTGGCTATCGTCAGGTGCTGTCCCTGGACTCCGAGGCTCAGGGCATCGCTTTGTCATCCTGGTGCTTCCCTGGGTGGCAGCTGCTGAGGGC
>NW_004524615.1:5644621-5649934 GCF_000260255.1 Octodon degus
TTTGAAGTCATGCCTGTTAGTCAAGTGAAAGGCATTTCACACTTTTGCTTTTATCAGTTTATTCATGCTGATAGGTGCTTTTAGAGTGAATTCACAGCTCATGAAAGGCTCCGAATAAAAAGCCCAGGGAACAAAGTCTTCTGTTTATCTGCAGAACATGCCCTGGGGTGGGCAGTGGGCCCCCACCTTTCTCCTGAGTGTGTAAGAACATACAGTAGGGGCACAGCGGCGGAGGGGACTTTGTGTAGAACTTGAGTCCCTGCAACTAAATCAGTATTTCGCCCTCTGTATTCAAGGCTCTTGTGTAATCCTTGGCTCATTTTATAGGAATCCTAATGATTCTTTAAATCACTCAAGTATGTTTAAATTTTTCAAAGATGCTTGTAATCTTAACTGTGCTCCGGTTTAAAATCATCATAATTGTAAGCACACTCTGTGTGAAAGACTCAGGTCCTCACCATGGCAGCCTACACCATGCCAGTCAGGCCCTCACTGGAGCGTGCCCTGCCTGGAAGGTGCGTCCGAGAGCCCGAGGCAGGGTGTTTCGGGACCTCCTTGGACCCTAATCCCTGCGGTGGACGCCCCAGAGCCGCGCCTTCTGTCCTCTTTGGGCACTCCAGGGCTTCCTTGTTCTTTATTCTCACCTGAAAGGAAACTGTTAGGTAGCAACATGCTTCTTGAAGTGGGATTTCCACTGACGGAAGTTCTTAGTTGAACAAAAAGCAACAAACATTAAAAATAAAAAAAAAAAAAAGTAACTCAGAACTGTTTTTTAGAGGTTGTCTTCTCTGTCATAGGAAACAATACCCACCAAAGATTCAAGAATTTTCTTTGCTTTTTCTCACCTCTGTTCTTCTGCTTAATTTTCTCAGTGTGGTCTGAAAAACAGGAAAGATCTACTGGTGCTCTGAGTGGGGAAACACCAGCAGGGCTGTCTGCTCTAATCCAAGCTTTTTCAGCGATGTTTTAGGTTTTTGTGGTATTTGTATTTCTCAAAGACTATATTGCAATTTCATCGCTACTTTATAAATTGCGAGGATCACTTCATAATCCACGGGGGTAACTATTGACAGATTCCTGGTTTTAATGTATTTCAAATCCCTTAAATTATTAAAAAAAATAGAGCTTGAAAGACTTTTATAGTGATGTTGAAACAATAAAAATTTTCATGTGGACCAGTTTTTTTTTAGGATGAGAAACAATAAAATATCCTTAAATAATTCAAGTACTAAAAATCATGCTATCTATTATATATACTTAGTCATTTAAAAAGTGATCTATTATCTTAAAATACTGTAGAACTGTGAAAAGATAAAAACTTAAACTGATTGAAATTAATTCCACAGTAAATTCATGGCATAATACTATACAAATTTTTCATATTTTTAAATGAAAATACCAAACTTTTGATGAATCATATTTAGTAAGCACACTCTAGTTTTCGGAAGTATTTCGCATAATAATTAAAAAAAAACAATTCATACAAGTTGAGCACAGAACATGGATTTTTTCTTTATTTATTTTAGTCTTTTAAAAATTATAATTTTATGACTAAAACATATTCAGCCTATCAGCCTAGTCAACACTAAGCCGATGGGAGCTAACAAAGTTACCAGGTCTTCACTTCCACCTGCGGTCCAGCTTCCTCGCGCTTTCCGCCCCCGGGACAGTCCTGCTTTCGCCCCTGTGCCTGTTTATCTGGGTCACAGCACGCACCGGCTGCTGGTCCTATTTCGTTTCCCGGAGTGGCTGTCGCAGCCGGGCTGCCGAGCAGGACCTCCTAGGGCAGCGTCTGACTTCGCATCTTTCTGCTCCTCCCCACCCGTCGCTGCCTCGCCGTCCAGCATGCGTGGCCCCCGACATCCACGTTATCACTGAACTTCCCCTTCGACCTTTGATTTCCCAATTTCCTCTCTCACTTGCTCTCTCGAGTGTCTCACCACCGACTCATTTTCGAGCACGTGCTGGAGGGTCTCCCCACCCCCTCCTGTAGCACACGCCTTGGGCTCAGGAGGAGATTTCTGCTTCTGGCAGCGTGAGCTTCCGGCGCTTGCTATCAGTGATACAGTTCGTATTATTTCTCAACTTTCACCTTAGCATTTCTTAATTTTTAAATTTTATTTTATATTGAGTTGAGATTTTAACGAGTTCCTTTTCCCACTGTTTTAAGGCATATTTCCCTAAATAACAAAGCAGCCTTCCACTTACAACTAGGATGTAACTTTAACTGTGTTCTCATGCCCCAACTTCAGGTCTTAGTTTTGCTGTGCGGAGGGCGGCAGGAAATCATTCCGTATCATTCCCCGATGGTCCTGGATGTGTAGGGTGGGGGTAGAAGTGGGCAGAGTAGAAGGCCACGCCTGCTGGGGCCATCCAGTCCTGGTGTGTGCAGGGTGAGGCTGTCCCTGCTCTTTGTGAGTGCTGGGTTAACACAACTGGCAGAATGACAGCTGTGGAGGAGACGAAGCCAATCCCGCCCTGGCCCTGCCTACAGTTATTTGCTTCTTGCTTAATGCTGTACAAAAATACTAATTTGGAGAATATCTATTTTAATGAAGAAACTAGTTTTAGTAAATAAAACCGACAAGCAAAACTCATCACATTTCAGGAGTGGGCAGGAAACTCAATTCTCACTTCTATCGGTAAAAAAGTGGGGACGAGGACTGTTCTAAAGGACCATGGGGCAAGGATTGGGTGCGGTCCTGGTCCCCAGTGAATCGTACCCTGGGTCAGATCTTGGTGAACTGATCTGCACTCCTCTGTGGAGCGCACCTTCCCGGGAATCAGGTTTCCTTCAAGACCTTAGTTTTATTCTTGCCTTGTAGTTTTATGGGCCTCAATGCAAATTCTGCTTTATAACATTTCCTATGGCTTGTAACAGCTTGAGTTTATCAGAGGGAGATGGTGAGGGAGAACCCCTTGGAGGATCAACAGAAGGGAACATTCTCCCTGACTGGGCAGTGCAGGCAGGCTGGGTCCCCAGGAAGAGAGTAGGTGCAAGGCCCCAAAGAGATGAGAGACCAACGACTCACACAGGCTGGCTCTGGGTGCATGATGCCTCTCAGACTTTTCCCAATGTGTGGGCCAAGTGCCACGGCCAGGTACAGGGAGACGATGGGTCAGTGTAAACAAGAGAGCCCCGGGAGCTCTCCCTGCAGGGCTCCCCTGGTGGTTGGTCATCTGGGCAAGTGCCCGAAGGGATGAGAGATTCCCTGCAATAATTCAGTGCCAAGGGTCAGTTTCCTTCAGGTGAGCTCAGACTCAAGTGCAGATGCAGGTGCCCTGTTTATGTAAGAGAAAACAAAACAAAATGAAAACAAGGAAGTAGGAATTATCTTCTTGGGAGACAATTTTTGTTAAAATATATGCTTTAGTCTTTGCATTCTTGTGCATCTAGAGAGCACACCTTCCACACGCAGAAAGCTCTCTGGGTCAGTGCTTATTCTTTTTTTTTTTTTTTTTTTTGAACTAAAGAAAAGACTTTATTGAGAATAAAAGGATGCAAATACAAAAATCAAAAGTTTATGTAGCATTTAATGAACTTTCCACCCGCTGTCCAGTGAGAACTGGGTGCTATTTGTCCATCTTCTAAGGGTCCTGATCTGCTCGTGACATCTTTATACGAGGGGCACCCGAGGGGCAGATTCCTCAAGTGGCCCTTCGGGAGAACCCTCATCAGGGCAGGAGTAAATGTTCATGTCGCCTACTTCTTTCTCTTCTGTTTCTCGAGTACTACAAAGTAACCATTGCATGCAATGGGGAGGCCTGCAGTTAGGGGAAAGAAGCTGTGGAAGCCCACTTTGCCATCTCAGCCCTGGTCCAGGTCCTTCATGATTTTGTCCACAGCCAGAGGGTCTTGTTGACTGATCCAACGAAGCTGTCACCACGCGCTGGCATATTTGCATCATCAGCCCTAAGATGTCTCCTCGTGAAATGTGTCGAGTATGGCTGTGGTGTCCTCAGGCTTGCTGAGAAGAGAAAGTGTCACAGGGATGGAAGGGAAAGCTTGCTTCAGCTGACCCCCTCCAAGAAGCCACCAGTTCTGGGCCTGGGTCTCAGCTGATAGTGTCTGGTGAGTCATGCTTGTTCTCAACAATGATTTATAGTTTGAAAGGCTTCTACCATCCGGGCCTCGGGGGCCACAGCGCAGTGTTCAGCGGACTGCACACTGCTAAGGGCCGGGAGACGGCCTGGGGCCTTGGGCCTGCTGGTCCACCCGGTCCTGCGGTTCAGGACAGACAGACAGCCCCAGTCTTCCTCCTAAACTGTCTCACCTGTGCTCCTGCACCCCAGGGGGCCCCATGGCTGCCTCTCTGAGGAGGGCCAGGGCCTGAGGTCACCGAGGGTGCGTTTTGGCAGCTCGTCTATTTATTTCGCTTTTGCAACTCCTGCTCACTTGCCAACAACATTGGGACACTGCGGTTCCCCGCCGGCGCCGCTTGGGGCTCGCACCCGGCAGCCGTCCTTCTTTCCTGTGGCCGGGATGTGGCGGTTGAGAACTAACCGAGCACCCGCGGAGGGGTCCGAGTCCTGGAAGAGGCTTTGCACGCTTACTGCCTGCTCAGTATAGGCTAATTACTAAGTACTAATATTGTAATTACTAAGTAAACATTAAAAACACCCTATTTTTTCTTGTTTTACCTGGGATAGATTCCATTGTTCACTGCACTTTCTTTTTTTTAAGAATAGGATGTTTATATGATCAATGGCTATGAAGTAGAACTGGAACATGTGGTGAATGATAAAATAAATATAAAAAGTTTCTTCAGAAAGCTCCCCCTTGCTCCACAAAACATAGTCCATCATTCTCGCCGCTTTCCAAAGCAGTTTTGGAAATCCTCAGTCTGAGCGTCTTTGTCTGCGAGGAATGCCGCTGCCCAGTGCCCTCCGGGAAGCGGCTCGTGCACCGCGCGTGCTGCGTCCTCCTCCGCTTTCTTCGCTCGGGCGACTTCTGGCTTTTCCTGAAAGTCGAAGTGTCCATGACTGAAAGGTAAAGGTTTGGAATCAGTTTGGGTTCCGGAGACAGCCAGGATGGAGCGTGCCCGAAGGCTCCTCTCGCGAAACCGGACTCTGCTGTGGAAGGCGCGGAGAATGACGCGTGTGGGCGAAGCCGGGGAGTCCTGCAGAGGGGTGGCCGGCGACGTGTCTTTTACTGTGACACATTTAAATTTTTTAATGCACCGGAATTTTTGATCACATGTTACGAAAATGTTCGTGAAGAGCAAGCTAGTCAAGCTACACATACCTTTATAAAAGGGTAGAGGCAGCCTCTCACCCACAGGCGGCTGCCTTCTAACTCCTTTTATTATTATT
>NW_004524615.1:5651029-5663008 GCF_000260255.1 Octodon degus
AAAAATAGGCATAAAGAATTATATACTTCTTATGTTTACACATAAGTCCAAAAATCTAACCATATACAACCTTGAATCAGGACAGTCCCACTATATTCCTTTTCCTCTCTCTTGACTTCACTCACCAACCCCTTACCTCTTCCTCTTGAAATTTTTCCCTAACCTGTATATAGTGGCCTTCTTTATTTTGCTTAATCCTTGTTGGTTTGAAGTTGAGACTGTCTGAGAATAGGATTGCTACCCCTGCTTTTCTCTGAGGTGCTGGGGCATGTAGTATTGTGTTCCAGCCTTTGACTTTCAGCCTATGTATTGACTTATGATTGACATGTTATTTACCTGTTGTCATTTACTCTTTTTTTCTCCTGTGTTTAATTGCTTGCCCTATTTAGTTGGTTGCTTCTGATCTCATTCGTGGAGCTCTGATCATTTTGGTCCCTCTCTAGAACATCCTTCAGTAGCCTGTATAGGGTTGGCTTTGTCATCATGAAATTCTTTAGCTGTTATTTTTCCTGCAATTATTTCACTTCTCCATCAAACTTGAAGGAGAGTTTTGCAGGATACAGTAGTCTGTGCCAGAATTTGTTTTCATAGAGGACTAGAAGTACTCTGCTCCATGCTCTTCTTGCCTTCATGGTTTGTGAAGAGAAGTTGGCTGTAATTCTCATATGTTTTCCTTTGAATGTGATCTGCTTCTTTTCTCTAGCGTTTTTCAGTATATTATTCTTGTCCTGAATTTCTGGGATCTTGACTATTATATGTCTTGGTGTGTTTTTCATTGGGTTGAAGTTACTTGATGTTCTGTATGCTTCGGTTACCTGAATGTCATATTGTTTTCTCATATTTCGGAAGTTTTCTGCTATTACTTCTGCCCATATTTTTTAAATGTCATTTGTATTGACTCCTTCTTTCTCATTGATGCTTATTTGTCTCACATTGTTCATCTTTGCATCATCTTGCAGGTGATGAATTATTCTTTCCTGCATCCTCATTGTTTTTAAGAGATCCTTTCTTACCTTTTCACTAGCTGCACCAGCATCTTCAAGATCTGAAACTCTGTCTTCCCTTTCACTTAAACGGTTTTGCAAGCTTCTGAGTGAGATTTTAATTTCTTCTATATCTCTTTGACTCTGCTTCATGAGATCTATTTCTTTCCTGTATTGCTCATTCAAAGAATACATCATTTTTCTAATCTCTATTTTTTTTTTATCAATGTCTTCTTTAGAAACAGTTATAAATCTTTTACTGCAGTTTTTTTTTTTTTTCCAGATTGGGTTTCCTCCCTATATTTCTGTAGTTGATTCTTTACTTGAGATGCTATGAGTTCTGAGAATTCTTTTTTTATTTCAGAAAAGACTTCTGCTCTGAGTTCCTCTATAACTTTCTACTGTTGTTTATTTACTATCAATGCTATTAATTTGTACAGTTGAGCTGAGCTAGTAGAAAAGAATTCCGCTCTGTGTTCCTTTATGACTTTCTGCTGTTGCTTTTTCACTATCAACGCTATTAATTCATACATCTGAACTGAGCTGGTGTCCTCTGTACTTTTTCTAGGTGGGCATTGGATTTCCTCCATATGTTTCTGCATTTGATTCTTTGCTGCAGATGTTATTAATTCAGGCATTTCTTTTTTCATTTCCCATCTGAGTTCCTCTCTACCTTCCTGCAGCTGTTTCTTTATGTCAGAAGCCATTGATTCATTGCTTTCAGCTATGTGATTCCCCATTTTTTCTGTATTAGTGTCTTCTGCACTTGTGGGTGGGCTTGGGTTCTGATATTGCATTTTGCTCCTTCTTATTGTCATTTTGTGTAGCACTGTTTTCTGACCTTTGTTGTAGATCTTTTTTGTAGTTATAGCCTTAGCACCTACTGAATTTCAGGTGTAGCTCTACAAGGTTTGGATTTATCCAGCTGTACCTGGCTTGGGTCTGGCTACTGTGCTCAGTTCTGTCCTGTTGCTGCCCTTGTGGGTAAACCTGTTATGCCCCTCTGGCAAGATGTTCTGCTCCTGGACTAGCTGGGTGGTTCTGTCCTGTACACTTTCTGCAGGGATTGCAGCTGAAGGGTTTCACCCCAGGCCTATATGCCAGGCCTGAGCTGAGTCTGGAGGGGACAAGGTGGAGTAGGGGTAGAGGCAGCACTCTCACATACTCACTGGGGCTGGACTAGGACTGGATCTGGGGGTTCCCAGAATGTGACAGAAATTCCTAGTCTGTGGGCAGGCTGTGTGGGGGTACTACGGAGTGATGGGTGGCGTCCCAAGAGGGTGAAAGATAGTGTCCTCCACGCTGCGCATGGGCTGGGACCAGTAGGTCCTGCTGGCGCAGGTTAGCTGGAAGATCTCCCATACACTCACCGGGCCTGGGCTAGGACTGGGTCTGGGGGTTTCTGGAACATTGCAGAAATTCCTACTCGTTGGGTGGGGTGGGGTGGTGCAGCGGAGTGGTGGGGGGCATCCCAAGTGGGTGGAAGAGGGTCTCACCCACTCTCCCCCTGGGCTGGGACCAGTGGGTCCCACCGTGCAGGGTAGCTGGAATCTCTCCCACATACTCACCGGGTCTGGGCTAGGACTGGGTCTCTCTAATCCCTTTTGGAAAGTGGTTTAGAAAACATTTCCAAGGAGCAGTCCCGCACTTGGTGGCCCTATGTATGCAGACTGCTCTGGGTGGCTGCTCCGAGGTGGGCTTCCGGTTGGGACCTGGGCCAGTGGGCACAGGGCCCTCCTCTGCAGCTTGCTTTCTCCGAGTAATCACGAAAGGGGTGTCACAGGCTACAAGTCACTAGTGGGGGCTCCAAAGCTTGGCTGCAGTGGACTTGTAGAGTTTGCATGCTTGCATGTGTGCATGCGTGCGTGCGTGTGTGTGTGTGTGGTGGACAGAGGAGGACAAGAAAGCAAAGGTTCACTTTGTGCATCTGTAAACCCATCAAGAAGGCTGCCAGCTCTTGGATTTCCTGCTCGGCACCTTGCGCTCTGTATTCTGGTCCCACCTCTTTCTTCCCTGCTCTGGAAGGTGTGGGAAGGTGCGCTCGCCCTGGGATGGTCCGACCGGCATCGCTTCACGCTGGCACGGCAGATCCGGGGGAGGCTGGGCTCTCTTCGGGGTGTCCGGTCTTCCTTCCTGCCCCCAAGTTCAGCTGTGTCCTTACAATTCCTGCAGACTCTTGTTTTAATTCCTTTCCCTGCTTGCTCTCAGCTGGACTCCTGGGGCCCCTCCGGAGGCAGCACTGCAGACAGGACATCGCTGGGGTTTTTTCACTGCAGGGCTGTGAAAGAATCTGCAGTTGCCCGGTGCCACCTCCCCTTTGAGGCTGTTTGTCCCCGGGACATTCTTGCAAGACAGTGATGGTGGCTCGTTGTATAACAGGGGATGGGCACGCAGGCCGAGCACCAGGTGTCTCCTGCGGAGTGCAGCCTGTCAGGCCTGGAGAGCGAACCCTGCACATAGGTGAGGGAGTGTTTGGAAAGCGGCTTCACTGAAGCATCTTTCAAGCACAGGAGCTCTAGGTTTTGTGATAACTTTGCATTTTTTATTATTTATTTATTTATTTATTTAAACCAATTTTTTTTTTTTTTTTTTGGTACCAGGGATTGAACTCAGGACCTTGCTTTTGCCAGGCAAGCACTTATTCCACTGAGCTATCTCCCCAGTCCCTAAAACAATTTTTTAAAATCTTTTATTTAGTGCAGGGTCTCACTATGCAGTTCCAACTCAGTGAGCTCCTGTCTCAGCCTCCCCATTGCTGGGATTATAGGTGTGCTCCAACACTTGTGGCTTCAGTGGTGGGCACGGTGCACCCAGGGTTGCAGGGCCTGAATGGCGTGCAGTGCCGGGATCAAACCAGGGCCCTTGCACTTCCCACGCAGGCGCTTAGATCTCAGAGTTATCTCTCCAGCCAATAGTGTGAATTTAAATATGATTTTTTTTTTTTATAGAAATGGTGATTTTCTATGCAGCCAGATCAGCACAGACCCTGAGATGAAGCACCTGTTTAGGCAACAGTGGATTCCTGAGTGTCGATTCCTGCAGATATCTGGGGTTCAGAAAGTTCAGATACTTTTTCCCAGATACAACAATGTGTTCATTGTCTCTCTGACTCTGAAAGCCTGGAAGAAGGATTTTTCTTTTGTGTTTATATCCAAGCAAGAGATTGTAAACTTTCCCTTTCTTTTTCCTTGTGTATAAATATATTCTTTTGGTCTTCTACTTAAGGAAAAAAAACACAGAGAACTGAATCAGAAATAGGCGTAACCAGGTATTTAAAAATATTTAGAATACTTTTTTCCTCTCTCTCCTTTGAATCAGGAAGAGAAACAACTTTTACTAGGTGCCTAATTTAGGAAGAAAATACTCGGGAAAGCAGCAATAGCAGGGGTGAAGGGCCACCACGTGTGTAGCTTTGGGGATGTAGGCTGCCTTTTGCTCTTATTCATAACTGCAGGTGAAGGGATCAGTTCCACTTATTCACTTCCCACTTTGTTCTCAAGCGCTCTCACGCCTGTGTTTCGCCTCTACCTCAGCCTTTGAGTTTGGCGATAAATAGAAGCCACACGCAGCTCTGCGGTTTTGCATCCAGGCTCCGGAGTGGGCCTGTCACCTCTGTCAGCATGGAATTTTTGTTTCCAATTGTAATGATTTTCTAAATAATTTGAAAGAACAATAATTAGACCTGGGTTTACTTTTCATTGGCTGTGTGTGGTCTTCTCATCCCGTCGTCTTCTAATTTAATCAAGTTAAGTTATTTCTAAGCTCCTAATTTGTACTTTTTCCTCTACTAAAACGCTGACATTTTATTGACCTAATTCTGTAACTTTTGCCATTTCAGCCTTATCTACCTTAGACTTTGTTTCTTTGTCGTGTCATTTTTTCTGCACAGCTGGTCCTGTCTCCAGACCACCCATCTGGATTTAAGGGCTCAGATTTTCTGTTCCATAACACAGTCTTGGAAACTGGAATGAGCAGTTAATTGATAAGTCACATGATATTAAGTTTGCATCATGAATTGATCAGTTCAAATATACTGAAATGAACCCTAGCCTGACCTCTCGGGCATCTGAGGATCATTCAATATTTGATTATTTTGCACCTGTCAGCGGGAGTTCCTATGGGAAGCATTTCTGGGTCCATTAGTTTATGGATGCAGTTTACGAAAAATTCCACCTCAAGTCAGGGTGGCATAAACCACCTAGGAAGCGGCACAGAGGAGCTTGGACCCGGCTGTCTGGGGCCTTGTGTGGGTTGAAGCATATCCTCTTAGAGGCGTTCAGCATGCTCTGCTCTTGAGTCCTTTCTGGTGGGTATGGACACAAGTAACACATTCTTTCTTCTCTTTGTGCCTGTCAAAGGGGAACTATAACATTCCCTCCATGGGTGGCTACTAAATAAGTTCAAATAAAGAATAATATATACTAAGTTTTCAAACAGAGTCCCAATGAATATTTATGAAAGCAGTATTTTAACAGCTTTGTTGAAATTACAATTTATACAGCACATGCTCACCTTATAAATGATACAACTCACCGCCTTTCAATACATTTATTGATATCGGTAGACACCATGACCACAAGCTAATTTTAGATGATTTTTATCACCCTAGAAAGAGGCACTAATTTTTGTCTTAATAATCTGCCAATTCTGGATATTTCATATACATGGGACCACAGAGTATGTGGACTTATGTGAATAGTTTCTTTCACTGGGCATAAGATCTTCAAGATTCATCCCTGGTATGGCATGTAGCAGTACCTAGTGCCATTTAATTTCTGAAAGCATTCATCGAAAGGTTATACCATGTGACTTCTCCACCTTCAGTTGAGGGACATTTGAGACATACAGTGAAAAGGAAATGGAGCCTGAGTCCGTCCTTCTGGTGAGCATTTCCCCTTTCTGTTCCCATCCACTTTCCAGCCATAACCGGATTACTAGCTTTTGCTTCTTCTTCTTCTAGAATTTCTTTATATACAAACAACAACACAGATCCTGAAAATATACTTCTTTTCCATTCCTATGTTAAAAGTAACATACTGTAAGTACTAATGTGCATGAAGCATTTCCCTGGTGCAATTTATATGTCAAGAATTATACACATTTGATAAATTTGCAAATTGTTAAGTTTAGGCATCTGCATATATCCACAAAGCTGTCATCAAAGCCAAGGCAATGAGTGGGTCCTCTCCTCTGACTAAGTTCCCTCTCCCTTTCTTGACTTTAGGCAACTGCAAATCTGCTTTCGATCACTACACATCGCTTTGCATTTCCTGTAATTGTTTAAATAGAATTATTTAATGCATATTTATTTATTTTGGCCTGGCTTCATTCACCAAATACAACTCTTTCAGACCACATTGCTGATAAAGCATGTATGAATTATTCATGCTTTTTTATTGCCGGGTAGGTAGAACTTTGATATTCTTGTAAATACCTCAATGCATCTACCCGTGCCTCTGTGATGGCCGTCTGAAATGTTGTGGGGGTTTGGCTACTTCATGCAAAGCTGTTGTGAACATCAGAATGCACTTCTGACATGGGAAAATTCTTTTAAGTATCTGGGGGTGGAATATCTGGAGTATTTGGTTGGTGTGCACTTGCCTGTGTGAGAAATCACTCAATTGTCTCCACCGCACTTGTATCACTTTACACTCCTCCAAACAGTATATAAGACTTCCAGGTTCTCTTCAACCTGCCAATACTTTCATTGTCAACTTCCTAATCTTAGGCATTCAGTAGATGTGTAAGTGCTGATGTTTTGATGTCAATTTTTATCTCTATGGTGACTGTTGTTGTCAAGAGTCCTATAATGTGCTTACTTAATAATTGTGTATTTTCAATGATGTGTCTTTTCTAATCTATTTGTATGTGTACACTTAACTGACTTCTTATGAAAGTTTGAGAATTCTTCATACATTCTAGATAGGAGTCTTTTATCAGATAAATCATTTCCAAATATTTTCTCAATCTGTAGCTTATCTTTCTATTATTGTAAAGATGTTATTTGAATACCAAAAGAAATATTGATGCTGTTTAATTTACCAATTTATGCATTTTGAATGTTATATTAGGGAAATTTTTCAGTAGTTTAGTTTACAAAGATCTTTTCACATTTGTTTTTCTATAGTTTTGAAGGTTTAGCCTGATCTCCAGTTCAGGTTGTGTTAGTTTTTGTATATGGTGTTAAATATGAATCAACACTTTAATTCAAATAATATGATTATGGAATTATTTTAATTTATTTGAAAAAAACTTGTGCCTTTTACTGAATTAGATTTGCGCATTCCTTCAATAGTTGTTAATGCGACTGTGGTTTGATTAGAGAACTCTTTGTTTTTGTATTTAATGCAGGGTCTATAGGGTCTACAGCATCTACAGGGTCTACAGGATCTACAAGGTCTCACTATATAGATCAGACTCATAGTGAGTCCTCCTGTTTTCAGCCTCTCAAGTGCTGGGATTATAGGTGCTTGTCACCATGCCCAGTCTCAATCGCCATCTCAGTACACCCTGGGGATTGAACCCCAAGCCCTGAGTCTGCCTAAGTAGGTGCTTTAGTCCGCTGACCTATCTGGCTAGCCTGATGAGAGAACTCTTGATTCTGTCCCCAGCCCGCCTTCCTGGTGCCATAGCTGCACTGTCTGAACCTGCCTTGCCCAGGGACGTCTTCAGCCACACAGCACTAGTGCTCCGCATTTGTGCTACTTGCTCAGCACTGCTTTGAGTTCTATAGCTCAGTTGAGTTTTCTTTATATGAATTTTAAAATCAGTTGGTCAATTTCTACAAAATTATCAATTACTTCAGTGTTCTTTGGTTTTTCCAGCATTAATTTTGGAATTTCTACAAGTCTGCAGATCTTTCCTATCTTTGGCAGATATATATTAAGACATTTCATATTTTTGGTATTACTGTAAATATTCAAATTTCACTTTCTAACTTTTGCTACAACACAGAAACATGCTTGGTTCTCATGCTGCCCCTTTGCTACAGTGTTGGTAGGCTCACTTATTAGCACTACTAGATTTTTGTTCAGTTGAACAAAATTTCCATCATAAGCCATCATGCCTGCTGTGTATGTGCTTTCCTTTTTAAATCTTGATGCCTTTTCCTTCCCACCCCCCCCACCACCACCTTATTTCTCTGGCTAGAACAATAGGTAAACACAGTAGTTTGAATAAGAATGATGCCATCAGATATTTGTTCTTGTTTCTAATCATAAAGGTGAAGAGCACGCTGTCTTTTAGAACTAGATGGGATCGGAAACAAGACCCTGAGCGAGTGGGCTCCAGGCTGCTGGCCCCAGTTACGCGCTGCTTCTCTCTGCTCTCAGGAGCTCCCTAAGGTGCAGTGCTGGGACAGAGTCTTTCAGGAATTCACAGCCTGGAGCCCGTAGGAGCTGTCAGAAGGTGGCTCCAAAGCACTTGGCACTTACCCCTCTGTCTGGGGGCACTGCAGTGTGAATCCTGGTGTACCCCACTGTTCTTTTTAGGAAGACGCCAGCTGCTTATGAAATTAGGATGTCTTAGTTCACCAATTTAACAAGCACGAAGGATGAGGTAAGAGGGCATATGTATTGGCAAAGTGGACCAAACTCTTCCACACATGGGGTGTAGTAGCTGTGGTTGAAAATAGACCAGTGCCACAGAAAAGCCAGATAGACCATTCACTTAGATATTTTTCTTTTCTTTAATATCTTTCTGTCCTTCCCCTTCCTCTGCCTTAGAAAGAGCAAGTTCTGTGCTGAGGCTTTCTAAGTATCAGTAATGGATGCTTGGCTTGGAAAATGTTCCTTTTGCATCTACTGAGCCTATAGTATGACCTTTCTTGTTTCACTTTGTTAATATGGTGAACAACATCAACTGACTTTTACAAATGGCTGCTATGCTAAGCCTAGATTCCTGGAGTAAATCTCATGTGCTACTGCATTTGTTTTCTCTTGCACTGTGACAAATGATCACAAGCAAAGTGACTTGTGGCAATACTCAGTCATTTTTACCCGGTCCTGCTGGCAGAGGACGGACCAGAGCCTTCCAGGTTTCCCAGGCAGGGGTCCTTGCACCTGAGAAGGGACAGGTCTCACCCCAAGCTCAGCGTTCACTGCCAAGCTCATTCTGGGAGTGGCTCGCATGGCGGGTGGGGGACCAAGGTGTTTGGAATCTTGCTGAGTCTTGAGTGTGAGGCTCCCAGTTTCTCCCAGAGTTTGGCCATGTGCTGCTCACAGTAGAAGACCGACTTCTTGAAAGCCAGCAGAATTTTCCTCTATGGATAGTCTACTGAGGAGTCATAGAATGTGGAGTAATCAAGGCCATGACTAGTTCACCAAGTTCACAGATCTCATGCCACACTTGAGGAGAAATGATTACATAGGCTCTTCGAAGCCCACGACAGGGCTCTGTGGGACTGTCTTAGGATTCTGTCCCACAAGGTCAAATGATAGCTTCCTTCCAAACATATTTTGCTGGATTTCACTTGCTAAAAATTAACTTAAATTTTGTGCATTTATGCTCATAAGGGATGTCGGCCTGAGTTTTGTTTTCATATAATATTTGTTGTCTTTCCTTATTAGGATAATTCTGCAGAGGAGAATTCTGGAGTCCAGGCCCTGGGTCTAGATCAGTGGTCACTTACTTAGCAATGTGTCATTTGACTTCCAGGTATGTGGAAATCCTTCACAGAACTCTTTGTTGTTGATTTTTAATTTAATTCCATTATGTTTAGAGAAAAGCATTATTATGGGAATACCTGAAACAAATATCACTGCTTAGACACTGAGTTTTATTTAACAGTGTAGACTTGCTGTAGTTCATGTAGCTGATGCTGCATTGGCCGAGCTGCACAATCATTGTCGTGTTTTTGTGCAGGTTTAACAATAGGACGGCATCCAGATTTCCAACAACTGTATCAAGAGGAAGTTACATCCGTCATTCTTGCGGCTAGCCCAGATTTTCCTCTGCTGGTAAGTGTCCTACCATTCTGCATTTTCTCTAGCAGTGTTTGGTAGCAAATACCTATTATAGGTCTGAGAATGCATTTTAAAGGGAAGAAAGCTTCAGCATACTGGATATTCCACTAGATATTTATTTGTACCACTCTTGTGATAGTTTTGTGACAGCACAGCAAAAAGCCCACAAACCTAAGTCTGTTTGGCCAGCTCTTTTGGGCTAAGATCGAGGATGCCCATGTGCTTCATTTTGCTATTTTTTATGATATTTTTCATAGAGCCATTTGATAGTATCATAGTCTCCTATCTCAAAAACAATAAGCCTTCCTGTTGAGAGAGTCAGGTCCCCTTTTTTGCCTTTAAGTTTCAGTTCATTTGATTGCTTCTGAGAGTGGGTACCAGAGATAATACTGTGGTCATGCAGCTCCCCTCCCAAGACTCTAGGGAGCGTGGGAATCTTTGCCTGGCAAGAGAAATGCTTCTCGGGCTACAGATGTTCCTTCATCATTGATTGTGTTACAGCGGAGCCATATCCCTGTAAAACGATTTTCCACTGAAACTGTCATTTTAGAAATGCACTTAATATATCTAATATCTTAGCAATACAGCTCTTCGTGCGGTGTAGCTCCTTGCCCCGTGACCAGCGATGCACGCGGCAGCCACTTCTCGCCTCCACGAGCGTGCCGTGGTGTGCATCACCAGTGCAACGCAAGGTCAAAATGTGAAACTCAGAGGATCACCTGTACTAAGTGTGATGCTCTTTCACACTATCATCAGGTTAAGAAAGTGCAAGTGAAGCCATCATACGTCAGCGACTAAATGCATGACTGTACGACCAGCTTTGCTATACAGCCCTAGTCTCTGGTATTCTCTCCTTCTGGATGCATATATGGAACCCATTGTGGGGTTGAGATAGATTTGAAAGATGAGAGCTTAAAGTTCACAAGCCTGGAGCAATTGTTGTTTCTACAAATACACATTTTACATAAGCAAACTCAAGTATTTATTTGTTTCATCCCTTATATTTGATCTTTGTTTTGTTTTAGTCCAGACTGGCCTTGAAGTCATGGGGATCCTCCTGCTTCAGCCTCCTGAGGGTTGGGATTATAGGTGTGCTCCACCGTGCTTGGCTTCATCTCCTATATTTGAAGTATCTTTGTCTCTTCTTATGATTCTATTGAATGGAGTCCATTGCTACTAGCAGCAGTGACTTCCCCACAGTAGATGATGCAAGAGTCCATGTGAGGTCCATGTCATGATGTCTGAGAAGCTGTGAAGAAAGAAATACACCCATTTACTCTTTGTGACTGAAGTAGTTGCTCTTAAACTCGTCTGTAGCAGCATAACTCACAGTAGCTAGACATTGGAAGTGCCGTGTTGGTCCATCATCAGACAAACGAATAAAGAAAATGTGGAGTCCTAGCCCAGGCCCTGTGAGTGTGTGGGAGAGCTTCCCACTACCCTGTGCCAGCGGGACCTATTACTGGTCCCAGCCAAGGCACAGCGGGAGTGAGACCCTCTTCCACCCCTTTAGGATGCCCCCCAACACTCTGCAGCACCTCCCCCACCCTGCCCGCAGAGTAAGAACTACTGCTGTGTTCCGGGAACCCCCAGACCCAGTCCTAGCCCAGGCCCAATGAGTGTGTAGGAGAGCAGCCTACTCCACCTTATCCCCTCCAGGCTCAGCTCAGGCCTGGCATGCAGTTCTGGGGTAAAACCCTGCAGCTGCAATTGCTGCAGAGAGTGTAGAGGATAGAACCACCCAGCTAGTCCAGGAGCAGAACATCTTGCCAGAGGGGCACAACAGGTTCACTCCCAAGGGCAGCAGCAGGAAGGAGCTGAGCACAGTAGCCAGATTCAAGCCAGGCACAGCTGGACAAATCCAAACTTTGTAGATCTGTACCTGAACGTCAATACGTGTTAAGGTTATAACTACAACAAAGATCTACAACAAAGGTCAGAAGACAGTGCTACACAAAATGATGAGAAGGAACAAAATGCAACCTCAGAACCTAAGCCCACCCGTAACAAGTGCAGAGGACACTAACACAGAA
>NW_004524615.1:5669133-5704865 GCF_000260255.1 Octodon degus
TAAAGCCATGCTGTTATGTTGAGCTGTGGGGGACTCAGGTCAACAATTTCTGACACTGCCAGTCAAGTGGAAGACCCAATACTATTATGGGCTGGACTCTTTTAGAATATTTTGCTGAGTTTACATACCTATAATATTTAAATGATGGAACTTAACCAAAAAAGGGGATACAGATGAATGTCCATTTTGTATCTGTGTATTCAAAGTGCTTAGGATAGATATATAGTTACATTCTCCTAATGAATAGAGGGATTTGTTCTAAGGGTATTTGTAAATAGGATCTCATGTCCTCATCTTGTACAGCAATTAACCACTAGGAAGAATGTATCCAATGTTTTAATTATTGAAACTGTCCTACCAATTTGATTTGAACCTGTCTCATTGCTATTTATCAGTAAAATAAAAATAAAGGAAAATGTGGTATTTATGTACCATGTTACTGCTCCGCCATGAAGAAAGATAAACTTCAGTTATTTGTGGGAAGTGAATGCACCTTGAGACCAAAATGTGAAGCGAAATAAAACAGACACACAAACTTAATTAGAGCATGGTTTCTCTTTTATGAGAAATCCAAAATAAAAATAAAAAGCAAAATAAAATATTAATAATTGGAAAGAGGGCGATGGTCTTTCCCAAGTAGGAGGGAGACAGGAATACTGAGGGAGAGGAGACAGAGGGAGAAGGGGTGCGAAAGTGTGGAGCAGTGCTGTGTCCACACGCCAGCCCCCCACGGGGAGCAGGAGCACTGTGCACTGCAAACCCAGGTGAATAAAAATAAAAATTAAAAAAAATTGCATTCTGAGATTCTTTTTGAAAATGGTTTCATTGACCATGACCAAGGCTTTTCTTTTCTTTATTACTGGCAATCTAATGGGAGATTCTTTCTATTGAAATAATGATAAAAATCATATCATTGTGAGTGAGACAAATTAAGTGAGATGATTATGAAGAATTTTAAAATTAAATTTTTTCCTTCCTTTGCAGGCTAAAAGACTGTTCAGAAACAAAAACAGTTAAGATTTCAAATCAACATAGCTATTTTTTTATTTCACAAGAGAAAGGATTACTTTTTTCCCTATTTTAATTGTTTTTCAAGTTATAATTTCAACATGAAGCATAGGCTTAAATTTAATTTAAATAATATACACAATAATTACTTTTTTGCACAGCACAATCCAGGGAAATATCTTGGAAGCAAATTACTAAGAAATCAACTGAGCTTTCTTTTTTATGACAATAAAGATAAAAATTCTCCAAGTAGTTGAGCGAAAATAAGAATAAGATTTAGTGATGACATAAAAATGAGAGAAACATTATAAGGAATTACATAGAGATGATTATAGAATGCCTGCTGCTTCTAGGGACATTTTGTGATTTATTTGACACTTTCAGAAGGATAAAGGAACTAATCTAAAGTCATTTAAAACTGTATTTATAAAACTGGCATGTATGAATACGTAAGGGTGATTTTGTACATTGATATAGGCATAATCGATCTAATTACTCATTAACAAATCACTGAATTGGAGATATATCTTACTAAGGCCATGCACATTGTTCATGTTGCCCAGAATGATTTTGTCTGAGAATATATATCCCAAATTTTTATGATTGTTACCTTAGCCTCAAAGCATATTTGCATTTTCACTTGACTTCAGTATTTTTCTAATTTAGAAGATAATGCCACTCAAATACTATCATCAGTATCACGAGCTGAGTAACAATGGTTGGCAGCCTCACAACACGACCCGTGATCCTATCCTAGACTCTGAAGGCTATGGCAAATTTTCCACATGCCAAATACAGCAATGCATGCCACAGCTTGTTTTTTTGGTTAAAGAAGGAAGAAAAAGTTCTCTGAACAGGCCTGATGGGTGCAAATGGTGCAGATGGAGTCCGCTACGTGACAGAGGCAGCGCTTACACCCCAGAGGGGCAGGAATGGGGAGCTCTGGGAATCCTGGTAGAAAAATGGCCTGAGGTGCGGCTTCCCAAGGGACTGGTAAGTAGGGTAAAGGGCAGCGAACCCAGCTGAGAAAGACACTGCAGCGACGGAGGAATAACAGCAGCAGGAAGCTCGCCCTGCACCTGAAGAGCAAGCGGGGCGTCCTGGGAGCAGCCGAACAGCAGGCTGGTGGGCACCCGGGCCGTGGGCAGAGCTGTTCAGTGCACTGACATGGGCGTGAACTAAAATGTTCATCTGAGCTAAAGTACAGCAGCGCCTCAGAGTATGCTGCTAGCTTTCAGTACTTTACCAATGTTTACCACTCACTCTTTCCTTCCTGTTTAGAAAGCCACTAGAGAAGAAAAGGGTTAAAAAGCATCTTCGAATTGAAAATCAATGTCTTCAACTTCTCATACCACCTATGTTGCTAAAAAATTAGATGAACTCATACAAATTATTTCACTTCTCTGTATGACTTTACATTTGTATAAAGAGAAGTGAAATTGGACACGTAATTCCTTATTCTTCAAGAAATACATTTGAGCAATAAGTACACCAAACACAGCAGCTAGCACTTAGGAATGTCATGACAGTCGCTGTTGTCAGTGAGATCCTGAAAGCTCTCCAGAGAATCCAAGGAAGTTCCCCCCCCCCCTTCAGAACCAGGGATTGAACTCAGGCCCTTGCGCTTGCCAGGGAGGCACTTATTCTACTGAGCCATCTCCCCAGACCCAGGGAAGTTCTTACAGATGGAGAGTAGCTCTGACACTCACCTGTTCAGCTCTGTTCCAGGTGCTGGGAACAGAACAGGAGCAGGACAGGCGGCCTGCTCCTCAGAGGGCCAGCCTTCTCGGGAGGGAGGGTGTCAGCTTGCAAAGCCGCTGCAGTGAGGTCCAGCACACTGCGTGGCATGAGCAGCAGTCTGTTGGAGACTAGAACATGATGCCGCAGGCCCGAGGGTCTCGCCCCCCTTGTCTGTTGTCCTTCCTGTATTTCTTTCTGTGCTGCTCCCCTGTTCTGTTTCCTGGCTCTTCCATGCCCTTCTGCCATAATGTTCTTGCCCTCTCGAGGCAGCTGACTGTGGACTGAATTCCCTCAAACCAAGAGCTGAACTAGCCCTGTCCTCCTTTACGTTGTGAGCGTCAGGAATTGAACTCAGCAAGGGGAAGGTGACTCATAGGCACTTTCCTGATTCTTAAGGTCCCAGAGAGTGCAAACATTGTCAGTCAGCTTGTACCTGATACACGGCAAGACACGAAAACAGGGCAGTATCTGCAGATCTGAACCTGGTGACCACCAGTGAATTCTGGGTTGCACTCTGCATCTGCCTCTTGGGCTTGGGACGAAGGCGTAGAAAGAAAGAACAACGAAGAGGGTCTCGATAAAAATGGTGAATACTGACTGTGGAGTAAAAAATGATGTAGGATGCTGGGTCCGGCAAAGCTCGAAAATTTCAGACCGTGATTTAGTGTGCTGCATTTGGGATTTGTGGCTGAATTATGTCATGTGTCCAGTCATGAAGTGCCAGTCAGGGCTCTCTGAGCTTTCCACACCTCATTTACAACAGCTTCAGGACAGTAGTGTGAGGGACCAAGAGCGACTGTGTGGCACACCGGCTGGCGGCGCAGGGCGAGCGCTTCCCCGAGTGCTGTGATTCTGCAGCACTGCAGCCACTCGTCACGGGCACCGCCGCGGAGAAGTGCCAGGCAACCCCGAGTTGTACTCGTGGTACCTTTTGTCCTTTCTTCTCAAACAGTCTTTTAAAATCAGTTGTCTCTTCGTTAAGAATAAAGTCTATAAATGAAGGTAATCTTTAAAAAGACAGTCGATATAAACTCCAGGTGAAGGAGAACTTTTAAGTTGAAATTTCCTATGCTGTATTGTTGGGATCAGAAAAAAGGACTCCTGCTATGTGCAGGCATTTTTATTTGCATGAGAATTTACACTGTTATGACTGAAGTACCCTGTACTAGCCTTAAATCACCAACAGATATTTACTGGACACTTTTTGAATTTGCAATCAGACTACACATTCCATAGCTCCCAGAGAAGGAATCTCCCTTCTACAATATTTTAGTCTTCATAGCAATTAGTATTTGTTTTTTAGGTGACATACCAATGGGGTATAGACACACCAAATTGTGCATTCATAACTGTACTTAAAATAATTGTGTGCAGAATTTTTCTTAAAGAATGAGTACCCTTTCATTTTTATGTGTATTTCATTCAACTCAATAAATTAAGCTTTTCTATCTATACTCATCTGTTCATTTCAGTGCAGTGTTGAACTTCCACACTTTTTCTTTTAGCAATGCATTATTTTTTATTCTCTGGTTTGCCAGAGAATAAAAGGTTTAATTGTGAACTTTAGGTGACATAAAGGGGAAAATGTGCATTATAGAAACTGAACCTCTCCAGAAGCCTAAGGATTCAGTTAAATTACCTGAAAGGCATTGATTTCATGGAGGGGGAAGGGATGGGGGAATGTTTTGCACAAGACCCATAAGGTTGAAAAACATGAAGTCTATAAGGAAAGACACTATTCATTTTTGTGAATATCGTCTTTTAGAAAGGCAGAGCAGAGATAAGGAACCATTGGCTTGCGGATGAATCCATTAGCACTTCAAAGTCTGCAATACATTTAGAATTTTAAGTTGTGTGGTCTTTACCTGGACATTTGAATTCAGCTGCAAATGCACATCTTTGTATCAGTATTTATGTCTGTTTTTTTTAAACTCAGGAACCAGGATGGTGTTAAGATCATTTTTATCCTTGTGCATTTAGAAGAAAAGTCCATGGAACTCTCTAGCCCTCTACAGGAGCGTTCACTAGATCAGGCTCTGCGGACGGCAGCAGGCACGCACGGTCTCTTTTGAGTAGCTTTCACTGGGTGAGCTCAGTCAGCTTCGATGCGCAGGAAGTCGAGCGGGAGGCGCTGGAGACGACCGCAGCCCCCCTTCCCCGCGCTTGCCACCGCCTCCACCCACGCCCACGCTTGCACCACGCAGCTGTGCGCTTGGGACAGCTGACGAATATTCTGTGACATCCGGAGTGTGATCGAAAAATACGGTGAATGTTTCTATTTTAAACATTATTACAGTACAAGACACACTGGTGTCCATCCCTTTGAAATACACCGCTCACTTCCAACTCGTGTATGCCACGGGCCTTGCCCCCTTATGATGCAGTTCTGGAAGCCCCTTCCTGGGCGTCTTCAGCTGTGCCTTGGTGACTTCCGCGACATCCGAGTCGGTTCGCAATACTTCCCGGTCATGCTCATTTTGACTTGAGGGGAGGCCGGAGGCCGCATGCACGGTGCCGGAGGGGGTGCCGGAGGAGGATGCGGCCACAGTTGGCGCTGTGTGCGCTGCCCTGGCCCTGGGTGGCACGGCGGTGGTGCCCACCAGAGCCTCGATGATGCCTTGCGGACATTCCCCCGAAAGAGGACTTTCAGGACTGCTTCAGAAAGTGGCAAGAGCGGTGGCATAAATGCCATTGCGGGAGATGGATTATTCTGGGGGAGATTTACAGCAATATCTTTCCTGCAGTAGGGACTTAAAAGTCTAAGCACTCGCTGTTTATTTTGACCACGCCTCTTTTCATTATTGCCCAAAGTCCCCGGAGGTTGGGCGTGCTCAGCATGGCTCAGCGGCTCTGATGCAGCCACACGGTATGACCCGCGTCCGTGGTGCACACTCCAAGTCCCGTGCTTACCTTAGCCTTTTTAGGCTGGTGCGGATCAAGCACGGAGCTGGTGTGGGCACCAGCGGGCACACCGTAGACCCTCACTGGTACGCGTTTGGACGATCGATCACGCCTTAGTGTGACTGTGGAACTCACCCGCACTCCACCTTGCAGGGCCACGGTGCTTTGTGTGACTGCACCCTGTCCTGAGGGACATTGTCTGTGTCCTTGGTCGTAGGGACATCCAGCAGAGCCACAGCAGAGCTGGATGTTCAGGACAGTCATGCCAGTGACATTTTAGGTTATTTTTGTAATTGATTTTCCCTTTCCTAAAATACCTTTTAATGTCAAAGTGCAGCTCAATGTAAAAAAAGTAGGATGGAGTGACAGCAGGTGAAAATAGCTTGCTGTAGCCCTCCTCATCAGTGGAGCGTTGTCCAGCAGTGAGACCCTGGAGGTCATGGGCAGTTTTGTGTGGTTTCATGAGGTCAGTGAGTGTATCCAGTGAAAGCAGATTTCACTTTTTTATAATTCCAGCCTTCTTGGCATACATCAAGAAATCCTCAAATTTTGTTGAAATGAGCAATCTGGTATATGAAGGCACCAAGAAATAGAAACTAGAAAAAAGAAACAAAAATGCAAAGGACTTGCTGAACCATTTTGGAGTTGATAACACAAAACAGAATGCTGACTTTTAAGGCTTATATTCTTTATACCTATTGAGCAATAAGCTTGGAAAACAATATGATACTGATCAGTTAGGAAAATCACACACTTGCTTACAGATAAGATTATACCTGATTTCTCTTATAACAAGAATACTTTAGCTAATTCAATCCCTGTTGGGGGGAATATATACATATACATAAATTTGTAGGTTTACTCATGTATGTATATATAGAGAGGGAAATAGAGAAAAAGCACCTGAGCTTGTTGTCTAAAAGAGGGAGACAGATGAGCTAATTTCTATACCACTTGTCTGTCTTTTTTATCAGACATGAGCATATGGTCCACTTGC
The DNA here is from genome assembly GCF_000260255.1 of Octodon degus. Classification (NCBI taxonomy): domain Eukaryota; kingdom Metazoa; phylum Chordata; class Mammalia; order Rodentia; family Octodontidae; genus Octodon; species Octodon degus. Next base: position 5,675,780 of record NW_004524615.1, read on the forward strand.
TTTCTATGTGCTGAAATACGTTTCTCTTAAAGCCATTTCTTCTAGAGGATTGTCCTGGTAATAATTGTATTCAAGCTAACATTAAATCGTGTCATTTCTTAACCTTCCCCACCGCAAGTCTTCCACCTCTCTGTGTGTGTCCCCAGCTGGCCCACCAATCTGATCTCCCTCTCCGTCCACCTCACTGCTTTGCAGAGCACCTCCCATACCTGCCTCTCTCAGGCTGCAGCGATGAGCAGCGATGTTGCAGATCGGCCCAGCTTTACAGAAGACAGGATTCCACTGGTGAGAACCACGCATGCTCAGACACCAAGATGGGTTCTGAGAGGTGTTTCTGTCTGAGTGCCATTTGCTCTTTGTAAGGGTTTTCTGCTAGTAGTGCGAGCAGAATTGTGGACAGATATAGTGGAAGCTGATCCATGAGAGAGGAGCCCACTGCTCCAGTTGTTTCAACCTAAAGGAATGCATTTGCCATGAAGTATCTCTGTGGCAGAGGGAGGAGGGAGGGATGCACGTGGGAATGAAGGAGTTGAGCTAAAGGACTTGCAGGGTAGACACAGGGTGGTGGGCAGAGTGTGCAGTGACCTTGGAAACTGTGCCATCAGCCCTGCGGAGGTGACACTCGCTGCCCGACACACTCTTGGGTCTTTTCCATGTTTTGATTAAAGCAGGGGCCCGGCCTCACTCTGTCTCCACCACAGCTGCTCGCCAGGCATTCAGGTTTGCTCCAGGCCAGCACTGTGCTCCACACGTCGGCCCCTTTGATCATCAGCAGGAGGTTTCCACACTAAAGAGAGAAACTGAGGTATAGGGAGTTGCAGCAAGCACCCCTCAGCCAGGCCCTGTTCAAGCCCAGCAGACCAGGGCAGAGCCATCGTCCTGTAAGTTGCCCCTGTGCCACACCAAGGCAGCTATCTACGCAGACAGACCGTGCAAGGTGGCACTCCTCTGAGGAGAGTGCTGGTGAGCGCTGCCCCTTGGCCCTTGGAAGCAGCTTGCTCTGGGCAGAGGCTCTGTGTGTGCTGGTGGCGGCCTCCACAGAGCCACCCTCCATGTGGGGAAGTGCAGACCTCAGAGAGTCCTTGCAGGAATCAGTGTTGAGCAAGGCGTAGGGAGAGTCTGCAGGGAAGAGACAGGCTGATGGGCAGTGAGTCTTCCTGTGGTGCAGCTCTGTGGACACAGGGTGGACACAGAGAACTGCCTGGCCCAGAAGGCCTTCTGTGTACTCTGGTCCACCCAACTCCTTCAGAAGTACTGGTGGCAGAATGAGGGCCAGCCCTTTAGAACCTCCCTGGGTCTTTTTCAGATGAGGAATGGCAGTATGGCCTCGTTAGAAACTGTGGGCGTGGTGGTGGTGCCTGTAATCCCAGCACTTGGGAGGCTGTAAACAGGAGGATCACTAGGAGTCCAATCTATGCAGTGAGACCCCATACACCCTGTACACCCTATCCTAAATTAAAAAAAATAAACTCTGCTGTTGATCCCCCTCCCTTGGAGGGCTTCTGAGAATAGATCGTTGGGCGTACCCTTAGGGAACGTCTCCTAAAGCCTGGGAAATCTCTTGCATTCCAACCAACACTGGATGGTTCTGCCTTCTGAGCTGAATCCTTCTAAAATCAGAAAGTAAATTTTAACACCATTTGCTTAAATCAAAGAATTCTTCCTTCACTATCTTTTGCAAATACACAAAATCTGTGTTCTTCCCAGGGATTAGATACACCGTAGTACTGCTCCACCAGGGCATCAATTCTAAGAGATCAAAGACTGCTGGTATTAGAGGCTGGTCTTCCCTAAGCTCAAGCCTGTATTTACCATGTAGCACACTGGCAATCAGTATTTGTCGGATAAATAAATTTCAGAGACCGCTCTCTGCAGCACCATCCATCGATTACAAACATTTGGAACATTCCCTGGGCATCAAGAACTGTGCTTTTGTGGTGCAAGCAGGTAAATGAAATTCACAAGAGTCCTGTTCTCTTGTGAATTTCATTTACCAAGGTAATACATATTTGGTGTGTTTTATTTGGCATATTCTTGTTTCTGATGATACCAACAAGTCTTTGCTTCCTGCAAAATTCTGACCTCCAGTTTGGATTGAAAACTTTTCTCTAAAATGCTTTCTTAATTAGTGGTAGTTATTATGTGTTTTGAGATTAAGTAGAATTGAAGTTTATGTTTATATATGTGTCTAATGTGAAGTGCCTCTTCCAGCAGGGCGGATAAGATAAATAAAGATAGAGAACTCCGGTCAGTCCTCTTGAAAACATTAACAGTGTTAATAAACTTGACAGGTTGTTTAGACACATGTGAATGAGTGTCATGGTGTCAAGCTTATGTCCTGTGTTTGCCAGTATTTCTGGGACAGCATATGGAATAAAGTGCTATTTGGATTGTATATTGCAGAAGGCTAGTTTGGAGGGGTGTGTGTGTGTGTGTGTGTGTGTGTGTGTGTGCATATGTGTGTGTGTGTGTGTGAGAGAGAGAGAGAGAGAGAGAGAGAGAGAGAGAGAGAGAGAGAGAGAGGAGAGAGCGAGCAAGTAAAAGCGGGAAAGAATACAGTGTGCGGAGTTAGAATGATAGCAAGGTTTGTCTCAGGAGTGTGAGTGCAGATTGCAGTAATAGAACAGGGTTAGTGAAGAAGGCCTTAAGGTGCTCTTTAATTATGCTCGTAACATTGCCTAAGAACTGACAGTCTGGCTTTGAAGCAACCCCTCTCTCCATGGAGAACGCTCCCACAGAGAGCGCACGGGGACCTGCCCTTCTGCCCCAGCGCTGTCTTCTTTATCTTGGACTGCCATCTTACTCTATACTGGTATTCACACTCACGGAGAAAGGAGAGTGACACAAGCTCCTGCTCGCCATGGTGCTTTCTCTTTGTCCTTCATGTGTTTCCTTCCCTCTTCTGCCTTCTCTCCAGCAACCCATTTTCAGTTGCTTTATATATTTGTGTTTCCCCATATAGTGAATGCTGGAGGTCTTCTCTAATCACCTTCCCTTCCAACTCAGATGCATAGAGATGTACCGCTGGAAGGACAGGTAGCTGGATTGTGACAGCAGATGTAGACAGCTGTCCCTGTGCATGTGGCACCTGTACCCTTCATGCTTTGTCCTGCTCAGAGTTGGCAGCTGTGTCCTAGGGAACAGCTTCTCTCCTTTACAGCCCAGTTATTAATGAATGTCCTTTCGCCTCCTCAGGGCCTTACATCATTGCTGTAGCTAAAAGGTGCTCACAGTGACATGTCCTGTTGCCACTTTCTCTTTGCTTTCTGCATAATGAAGCAAGATTCCAAAGGACTCCACAGCCGAAGGTGTTAGTGGCTCCAGCATGGGCTGAGTGTGTGAGAAGCCTGTGACATTCATGAAGAAGTTTGGCATGCGAATTTTCTTTTAAAGGTGGGGTTCATAGATTCAGTGAGAATCTCAAAGGGTCCGGGACCCAACAAACATTAAGAACTGCTGACCTATGCTTATGTAGTTCTAGAAGATAAAATCTTTCAAGTTTAGAAAATCTTTTCCTCTTCATCTACTTACAGTTGCTTATGCTTTTTATCAGCTTTCGCAAATCTCTCTTGGAGTAGCATGGAATATACATGCACAATTACCGTGGTGACCATTGTGATTAGCGGCTTGGGAGCTGTTTCCCTGAGCATTTATGATGCTTCAGTTAACAAGGGCTTGGACAAATCGCCCTCTGCTCTGGACAACTTCGGCTTGCTGGAGGACCTTCTCATGGTGATGTGGTTAACCTTGTAAGCTTCAGAGATAAAATGAGAATCATCATGTTATTTTCTTGTGTTTGTCCAGAGAATTAAAGGACACACATTGAAGTGCTCTTCATTCGATGAAAATGTCCTTTTAGTTATTTCTGCCCTAATAAAACCTCTGTGATAGAGACATTTCCAAGTCCAGCACAAATATTACTACTGCTGTCAACATCAGCCTTAGTCTCTAAGAGGAAAAACTGAAGCCTCACAGTCACCCACTCTGTGAGCGAGCTGGCTCCAAGCTCTCTGTCTACATAGTGTGTGTGTTTTTGTTTACACATTTTTTTTTAATCACTCTGCTCTAATGCACTGTGTCCCAACAGCTTGAAGAAATAACCCAGAAGAGAGGGGAAGCCTGCTTTTCTCCACCAGCCTAAAGCCTCTCTGCTTTTCAGGGTTCTCTCCTAGGCAGACAGGAGATATTTTACACTAGGGCTGCAGTCTCACCACCATTGCCAACTCTGCCCTTCTGCAACCTTCTAGAAGTGCCAGGCAGTAGCTGTTGGGCAATCTGAGGCCCAGCCATGGGCACGTGAGCAGGACGGGCCTGCTACCTGACAGAGTGCCTTCTACTGGACGGCCGCAGGCTCAGGGAGGACATGGGCAAGACCTAAGGCCTCACACTCTCGCCTCTTGTAGGATTTCTTTCCAGGGCAATTTTGGAGGCAATAACTAACTCCATAACATGGGCTGGAGTTCAGGGATCTTGGTGTGTATAAAATTCACACCCAGAAGCACATGTGCTCTCTTCAAGGCTGGTGATTAATGAATATCTTAGCGTCTGTATATGTATAACAGTCATGTAAACTCTACACGGGGTGAACAAAACAGTCATTAATTTGAAGATAAATTTGTATTCTTAGTCAAACTTTCCAATGTTCCTTAAACATGTGGTTTATGTAAAATTTATTTATAGCAGATTTTTCCCCCTCTTTCAGTAATCACTGAAGAGGTATATATTATACATGTACACGAGCTGTCTCTGTTGCATTCCGGCTAACACCTTTGTTATTTATACCAGCCTGGGTAAGTCTCTCTTTAGGACATAACATCTGTTGTTGGGAGAGTAGTTTTGTTGGCAGAAATGAGTAATACATTTTGAACCCAGCAAGAGAAGAAATCAATCACAAGAGAGAAAAATAATCTTGTTCCATTTGTTGAATACTCTCTGGGGCCGAAGTTTAACATTCGCACACACACATATCACCACAGCCATTTAAGACTTTTTCTAAATTGCTCATAGATGACAACAAGAGCCAAAAACTCTGCTGGGCAGCCCCATTTGCAGATGGCTTGGAAAGCTTTTAGAGGCCCATGATTTATCCCATCCAGGATGCAAGGGTCTGGCTTTGTAACCATGACATGCACATGACATTCCATACTTGACTTTATTCATTATCTTTCTTAGATGATCAGCTTTATCATGATCTATATTTAATATATATTTGATGGTTATCATTTTTCCAAAATGCAGTAAGTTGCTATAAATGCAGTTCTGGAATAAATCCCAAGATGATTATAATTATTATTTATTAAAAATATATGCCAATTGCAAAAATCCTTATCTACCAAAAAATCTATTCTCCTTTTGTTATGGTTTTGTGTCTAGGTGTCCCCCCAAAGCCTTATATAGTCATAGCTGTAATCAATTCATCATACAATCCTGGGATTAGGGTGTGAGTGCTGCTGGGATTAGGGTGTCAGTGCTACACCGCCCTGGGGCAGATAGCTTGAATACAGTAGAAGGGAGGGAGGGAGGCTTGCCCTGGGCCACTGCCGCTGGTGCCACTGCTCCTCCCTCTTGCTTTTGGCCTTGCTGCTTTCTGCTGCCATGAACTGCTGCCCTCTCCCCTGTGCGCTCTGCCTGGGAGCCTGGACTGAAACCTCCACAGACTGTGAGTTAAATAAACTTTTCCTTCCTTCATTTTAGGTGTCGGGTACTTTGTTCCAGGAATAGAAAAAAGTTACTAAGCCTCTTTTTTTGGGGGACAGGGAGTAGGTGCATTTAAGAAATTATAAACCTAATGTGCAATGCAGAAAACTTGAAAGATATGGAAAGGCAGGATGAGAAAAATAAATTTGGATGCAAGCTACCTCTAAGGACACCCTTCGGCTATCACCAGTAGTGAAGGGAAATGGTGAAACTTAGAGGAACCCCAGAAATTTATTGAGAGTAAAATTTTAATGGACAATATTTTAAAATATGATTGTATGTTATACTAACCAATCTACTAATAAGTATGCACATAATCATTAATTTTCATTAGCCCAAGACTCCTGCCTTCCAAGTCACCATTTTGTGGACCATTCACAATGTATGCTTGTCATTCATGCCACGTTTTTCTTGAGACTTAAACACCCTACAGTCTGCCAGGTCAGACTATACTTCTATAGTCTGTAAGATGAGGCCTGTTCAAGTGGACACTGTATGGAGGTAGAGTAATTTCATTGGTCCTGCTAACACATGTTGGGAAGGGTCACCTCTGTGAATTCTCTTCTTCTCTACCTGTTTATTGTAAAAAGAAAATAGCAAGTTTACTGGAGATTCTGAATGACCCAGGGACATACTGAGGAGGGCAAAGGGGAGATTTGATTCTAGATTAGATTCTTGTTGCTAGGGAAAAACACTAAAATAGATTCTAACCTTATGAAAGACAACTGGATTTGTTAAGCCTTGCTATATTGTACTTAATTATGTTGTCCAGGCTACAACTGAGAAGATGCCATCAGGCCCTCTGGCCTTGGGGAGCCTTCTTCACTCAGGAAAGCAGAGGTTTGCATCTAAGCCATTGGGCTGATGCTTCGAGGGGCTCTGTGCCCCATGCTGGTTTTCCAGAGAATCTGGGTACTGCAGCCATCCCTCGGCTTGAGGAGCTTTCCTCCTCTCCCGCTAAGGCTGTGCAGGTCCTACGGTCTTTCTACAGGTGGGGGGGGGGAGTGGGGGAAGATTCAGTTCTTTAGTGTTTGCTTGTGCAGACTACGTGCCACTGTTTCAGTCCCTGCCATCTAGCATTGGGCTGAGGTAACACATTAATGACTCCAAATTAGCAGCTCTGGCTGGTCTGTCTTTTCTTTTTTTCTGTATTTCAGAGAAGGGTCTACAGGGTGTTCAGGGTCTCACTACTAGATCAGATTCATAGTGATCCCTCCTGTTTACAGCCTCCCAAGAGCTGAGATTACAGGCGCGCGCCACCACGCCCAGTCTCAATGGCAGTCTCAGCGCACCCGGGGGCTGGCACGGCACCCTGGGGATTGAGCCCCGGCCCCTGTACCTGGTTTGTAGGTGCTTTAATCCGCTGAGCTATTTGGCTGGCCCTTGGCTTTTCTTTCTTCATATTTTCACACCATAATCTCAGCTTGGGTGCTGACTGTCTTCTCTAGACAGCACTGAGGTCACCTCTACAGTATCTGATATTGAAATGATACTTCTTATTTTTTTTCTTCAGCTGAAATCTGCAGATGAAAACATTTGAAACATCTGCAGATGACACTGGGTTATATGCCAAAAGCTGAAAATCTTGGCAGAGGAGTGACACTGCTCGGCTTCCTGCGCTGGCATGCACTTACCCATCGGCTCTTCACAACAACAGCAACAGCAACCCCTGGTCTGTACCATTTGCGGGTCCTCACAGAGTAGACACTTCTGCCACACCGAGAACAATGACAGCCAGGGACAGTGGAGCTGGAAGAGAATCTCCTAGCTGGCTTGGTGGCACAAGCTGGCTCCAGGAATGACACAGGTGATTCTGAAATTAATTCTGGACAACTGGGAAGAAGTGATGTGCACCATTAGCAAAAGTTAGTTAAATTAAGGTGCAAATAAAAGGTTCTTCAGAAAATGTGGGAACAGTCCAGGTAAGCTTTGTTTGTGCCCAGTGAATGTAGTCAATCAAGGGTGGCAGTGACACTTTAATTTCATCAAAAGAGTTCAAAGATGGGGCCGGGGAGATGGCTCAGTGGAATAAGTGCTTCTCTGGCAAGCGCAGGGGCCTGAGTTCAATCCCTGGTTCCACAAAAAAAAAAAAAAAAAAAAAAAAAAAAAAAAAGTTCAAAGAATATCTCATGAACTCCTGTAGAAGCTAAAGAAATATAGGCAGGGTAGTCAAACAGCTATGTAGATGCTCAAGTCAGTCCTTAAAATGTGTTGATGGCGTACAGCAAATCTGGATGAAGGTCTCCAGTGACACAGCATTGGCCTCAGGCTTTGATTCTCCCAAAATTGTGTGGCTCAACTAGAATTTTTGCTGCTGTTAATGCATGGAGGAATAGCCATTATAGAGGATGGCAGAGTCAGAAATCAAAAATAATTTTGACAAAATAATGCGTCACTATAACAACAGAAAAGAAAATTAAAGGCAGCATCAGCTTCTGCCGTGAAGTTAAAAAGTTATTTGCATAAGCATACATGTGATCAAGTTCAACAATATTTGCTGAAAGAAAGGTGTGTAAGTTTTTTAGTTGATTGGAAATGCAATGCAAAGAGGCTGTGATTGCCCATGCAGGAGAAGCATTCTTGGGGTGAGCTTAAAAGCAGTGCAATGTGGGGCAAGGTGAGGCAACCACAGGGGTGAGCAGCTGGCCAGGTGTGCAGAGGGCCCGCCCTCCCTTCACTTGCCCTCACAGCCCCAGGAGCTCACTGTACTTCCCAGGAGGCCTTGCAACCTTGCCTCATTACCCTGCTCCACCTGCCTCTGCTGTGAATAATACAGAATATTACTTTATAAATGCACAAAATAACAATCTAAATCTTACCTCCTTAACAACCATATTTTAACACACATTATTCTAAATATCTTATATAATTTTACATAAGTGATATTATGAAATAATTATTTTATAACTTCCTTTTATCTTAACAATGAACATTACATTTAAATAAATAAAGGGGAAGGGCTACTTGACTAGGTATAAATACCCTTACTTGGCCCGGTTCTGGAAGCTAGAGGCCTAGGACCAGGGCAGCGGCAGGCGCGGGGTGCTGAGAGCGGGCTTCCTGGCCCAGAGATGACTCCATCTCATTGTTCCCTCCCATCATAGAAGGAATGAGGAGCTCCTGCGGGCCCTTTTATAAAAGCAGTAATCCCATTCCTGAGGACTCTTTTATTAGGATCTAATCAGCTTACAAAGACTCCCCCTCCAAGTGCCATCACTTTGTTGATGAGATTTTGACATACAAATTTGGAGGAACGCAGTGTTCAGACCAGAACACGCTTTCAGCCCCAGGAGCAGCAAACACGAGTGGAGCTTAGTGCTTGCGTTTTGCGCATTTGTTCTTCCTGGTCTACCAAAGTGAACCCATACAACAAAATAGGCAGAAAACAAAGAAAATTTTGCTTTCTGCAAACAGTGAAATCTTCAAAAGGAAATTGAATACATTGCCATACTGAGTCTACATTAACCACAGAGCTCCTGTCTGTTGGCTTGCAAACTGATGTCCGCCAAGATTCAGATCATCAGGTTAACTACTTTCACACAGTTTGGCAAGCCAGTAAGGGGAAGGGCTACTTTACTAGGTATAAATACTGCAAGCCACAACTTGAATTAAGAAAATGTTAAGGTTTCTTTTAGTCTGTGCAGGTAGAAGCACCCCGACTCTTAAGTCACGTTAGAGAGGCTGGCATAGATCCACTTCCCGGCACTAAGTGTGTGTTAATGTTGGTTGAGTGTATCATTCTTTTGACTTAAGAAGCCAAGATGTCTTTATTCACATTATCTCTGTAGTATTCCTTGTGCTGCTGATGGGAAGATGTCAGATGGGATTCCTGCCAATTTAACATCTGAGGAGCTGAGTCACAAAGCAGCTCACTGGCTTCCCTGAGGTCATGACCTGAGTCAACAGGGATGCGCTTTGGGTTGGTCCTAAGCCGTCTTTCTTCGTTGAATGCCACGATTTCTATTACTTCACAGTGTTATGTTACAATAAAAATAGAGGAGGGAAGACTTCTTCTTGTGTGCTGTCTGCCGCTCTTTCTGACGGCCTCTGACTCCAGTGCTCACCCCCAGCAGAATGCAGCTCAGAGTGTGCGTAAAGTTTCCCACTGCACGGGGGCTCCATCATTGAGGCTGCTTACTCCTGTGCCTTGACTAATGGTACTAGTGAAATGTGGGGGAAGGGCATGTTCTGGGGAAGAATGAAAAAGATTGGGTGGGTGACCATATCATGTTTAGCGTACAAATAAGCAAGAGGAAAGGGGGAAGAAGAATGGGTCTGTGATTGTTCATAGGTGCTTGGGGACCCTGCAGTCATTGCCATGCGGAGTTCTAGTCATACCTGTACTGTGTTTAAGATTCATTCAAAAGAAGTATGTGAACCTATGTGTGCATGAGTGTGTGTGTGTGTGTGTGTGTGCACAAGAGATGCATGTGTGCCTTGGTTTAAGAGACCAGCTCTATGGCTTTCCCTAGTGTTTGCAATATCTTAATAAATCAAATTGTCCTCTCACTATGTCATGCAAACAGAACCGTCCCTGTACATGCCTGCATCTTCGGTGACTATATTTTTTTGGTGGTGAGATAACATACAAAAAATAATTAAGCTAAAGCTATTTTAAGGGTTTAATTACAATTTTAGGTGACAAGTGGATCTTTATGAAACCCATGAGCACGCTCTGGAACAGGAATGAAGAATTTGTGAGTTGTCACTAGTAGCCAGCCTGTCGCCACTGCAAGAAGAGAATAGTTTCAAGCAATTTCAAGGGTTGAAATTTTGAGTCATAGGAAGAAACATAAGTCCTGGCAAACCCAAGCACTCCAAGTAGACCCCACATGCCTCTCTCTGTTAAAAGGAAAGCTCTGTGGAAGGACAGAGCGGTGGCATTACTCACAATCTAGTTTTGCACTTTCCTAGGAATCCAGCATAATAGATTGACACTTCCTCACTTGGACAGGTGAGTGGTATTCTTGACATGATCTTTTGGATTGTGCCAACTCAAAATTTGTTCTCTGTGCCTTCTGTTTCTGTCTAGAATTTGCTCTTGAATTACAGGTTTATGTGGGATTCTGTCCTATATGTGGGTATGGGAGGGGTGGTGCTATTGTACTTGTTATTTAAGTATGAGCATGTGCAGCCTCTGAGCATGTCACACTGTTTGCTGTCGCACACCCCTCTGTGGCTTCTGACTCCTCCATATTAACAGTGACTCTTGGCTTTTGAGTTGACTGCTAATGGAATGCAGATGGGTTTGTTTTAATGGCAATGCTAATAGTGTAATTTTTCATAAATGAAAGTCCTAGTAGCAAGTATAGGCGGGCTGCAGTATATTACAATCACAGGGCTTTATAATAAAGTGTTAATTGTAACTTGGCTTCACATGTTATGTTTTGTATGCAAATTGGCCTGCAGGGAGTTATGATTGGTACACCAGTGGTAGGAACACTAACATTAGTTTGTAATTTGTTTGAAGTGGCACACCATTATTACTAATATGTTAGATGTGGTTTATAGAAAAAACATTGTTTCCTCATGGAACAGAAATTTGTTCAAGTCACAAGTATTGGATATTGTTATTATAATTCAGGGGAAAACAAGAGTCACTCATTAGACCAGAACATGAATGCTTGTACAGGTAAAAGAAAATGCAAATCGTAACGCCCTTGTGATTGGGCTACGATTGTGATTAAAAATCTTTGTTCACCTCAAATTAATGTGCTTTCCAAACTCATAGAGTATTTCTGCTATACTTATGTTTGCAGAAATATTCTGAGGCTAGCTTGTTATTATTACACTAAATTGTTCATTTTATTTCTTACATATAATTAATTTGAAAAAATATACACAGGTAAAGAGGTTTCATTGATTCAGGTGTACAGCAGATGTGGAAGCCATGCGAACAGTTGTGGTTTCTATCATGGCTGGCTCCGTAGTCCTCGGGGTGACAGATTTAAATTTTACCAGGGTGTACTAAATACACAGTTCATGCTTAAATGTCACTTTCAAAAATACTAGAGTAAAAGACATTTCTCTTCATCCCTCCCTCGATGCTTCCTATTACTGCCTTTTGCATGGATGCACTTATCCTATCATTCTTGGCCGTGTGTCTTTTCCAGGAATATCCTTTTAAAAAATTAAACATTTATCATATGTTTCCGTTGCTGCTACCCAACTGAGTAATAAGTAGCAATGGAGCCGTGCTGCGCAGAAAGCGGTGCAAGCTGGGTCTTGTGACTCATCTATCTCACTGTCCTACTGGCAGTGAGTTCTGATGTCAGGTTAAAGAATCTCCTGGTTCTTTTATGATTAACAAACAAAAAAAGAAAAAAGACAAGAGAGTGAAGCAGAATTCCAATGAATGCAGTCACCTAGTAGATTTCCAAAAATGTGCTTGTAAGAGGGGACCAGAATGCATAAAATGAAAGCAAATTGGGTCAAGGATTGGGCACCAACATGGCATGAAAAGCTTACTTGGTAGAACTGGGAACTCGAGTCCAAAGAGTCTGTTTTGCTGTAATGAAATTTCTGCCGGACCTTTGCAAGGACTGAGGAAGCCCAAGGTTCCTAACAGGTCCCAGTAACAAGTAAATCACAGAAATGTTACATGGAGACAGAGAACAATTAACCTACTCAAAGTGGTTCCACGGGATTGGTTGTATTTCATTTTTACATAAAACAGCATTCAGTACCACTGGAGTCATTGATTCATGGATTTTTCTAACTGTTTTGGTACTGCCATTATTTCTTTAAAAGTTGCTTTCAAGGCATTGAAGGACACAGTAAAACAAACCTTCTTCCTAAGTGTGCTTATATTTTACTCAACTACAGCATTTCTGTGCTCTGTGGAACCACATGGCAAGGCAAATGCCCCGAACTTCTACATGTCAAACCCCACTTAGGAGGGACGTGGGTGTGGGATGCTCTGGAGGATCAGACTGGAGACTAGGGAGTTCGGGAGGGTAATTGATTTGGAGAATAAATCAGCAAGTTCACACTGGGGCTGGCAAACAAAGCCTCCCTGAGCACTGTAGTGGATAGCAATCATTAATTTTATCCCAAGTTACAAGCAGGCTTATAATGTTTCAACAGCTGTTGATTAATTGCTGAACAGCAATAATGGGAGGATGCGAAACCTTGTTGATAGGACGTTCATGAGGGTCGGCAAATTTATGTGGAGCACAGCTGTCCCTTGTAGCTCCAGAGGGGCTGGCAGCCTACAGCTCTGCCTTGAGCTTGTTTCTATGTGCTATGAGATGTATTTTTTCCTCCTCTCTTTTAAAAATGAATTTGCTGACTTACCATTTCAACCATTGCATGTTTTTATATAAAAGCACTTTTCCATGTGACTATTTCAAGAAGGTCTAAAGTCTATAAAATGGGGATTCTTTCATTTATGTTCCTTAAGCAAGAGCTCTGAGCTCTTGGGGATGTGGCTGAGTGCTGTGGCTGATGCCGCATGGCCACAAAGGTTGATCTTCTTGCGATCTTGGAAGCTAGTTTGCCCTTCTCTAAAAGGTCGCAGGGCACTATAGAAATGAAGAAGAAGGCGTGTGTGAAATCAGAGTAGAAAGACTGGCCCAGCAAGGCCAAGCAATAGTCCTCTGCATTTTCTGTTCTCTGATCCAAATGCATTGAGTAGATTTATTTCCACTGAAAGCCAAAAGAAGCTAAGCAATAATTATGCCTTTTCTTTCAGTTGCATGATTTTGTAGCTACCTGCATGCCCTTCAGATCACAAGGCAAACTGAACTGAATTGTAAGTACACTACAGCACATTTACAGCTGCTTTATTAATATGTTTACAAGACTACGTGTAATCATGCATTGAGGAGGTGGCGATGCCTTTCATGCTATGACATGAGACCAGCTTCTAACATTTCAGGATTACTGTAGGATACATATGAAGAAAAGAAATCATGCCTAAGAAGACTTGCAATTATTCGATCCTAGCTATTTGAACACGAATGCTCATTGGTTTGTCTTTGGGGAATGTTTATATGGATGATGGACTAACTGAGAAGTGACATGTGGCTCAACAGTACATGTGACCAACGAGTCACAGCAGCAAAGGTGCTTCTCTGTTGGATCCATAGCGACAACCTCCTCAGCATGAGGAGGAGCTGTCCACCTCACGTCAGCCAACCACCTCCTTTGTAAGTCATCACGCAGAACTGAGGCCCTGCCCATCAGAGCCAGGCTCCTTTGTAGGGTGACGTGAACAAGGTCTGAGCAAGGGCTGCTCTGTAACTACTGCCACCTCTGGCGTATCAATGAGAAGCACTTCCTGGGGACCACAAGGGTCAGCTCTGTTACTGAAGAAAATCCTTAGAACAGAGTGAGTTGCCTGATGATACCAGTAGATGAAGCAGTTATGCTCTATGGAGAAAAGATACAGAAGCGGGCTTTCCATTCCTTCTGATGCTAGTATCAGTGAAGGGAAGTGCTTTTCTAACCATCCTTTCTTAGAAGATGTGAGTATTGGCATCTGTGGATTCAGGGTTACCTGTGCCTTTAAGTGAATGTCTCCTCACCTAACTGTCCTGAGAGTGGTGACTTAATACTGTATGAAAATCTGCTCCTAACTGCCGAGCACACTCCTTATTAGCTCTGACTGTAGCCTGTGGAGTGGAATGGATCCCCTCATTTAAAAATGTTCTTTTTTTCAATTGTATGAGGATTTCCTACAGTGGTCTTCAGTAGCACTTTGCTCAGGCCACTCCAAGCATTGAACACATTTTCTGTGGAAGATCCTATGTGTGAAATCCCTCTATGAAATACTACCCCAAAGTTTTGGCATAAATTGATGGCATTGTTTATGTTCTGCAATTATTTATTACTGAATTTTATAAACTCAAGGATGGAAGCTGTGATTTTTACCTTGAGCATAACTGACATTCAGATATGATCCTGGATGAGATCCAACTCCCATAGGTGGGCATCAGTCAGGTCAATGGCTTCCCTTGTGGGTGGGCATCCCGGGAGGGGAAGCCCTGTACCATCTAGCCCCTCTTTCTCCTCTTTTCAGAGCTGTAGAAGATGCCCCAGCCCCATTCCTGCTTGCCATCCACCTCTTCCTGTCTTTACTTTGTTTTCCAAAATGAGGTTGGGTTGTTGCTGGTTCCAGGAAAAGTCTGGGCTGGATTTACTACATTGCAACTTCGTTTTATCTGTCTTCATCATCAGTTCTGACCTCGCCTCCTGGGGGCAGAGAGAGATGTGTGCTTGATTCTGCCTCCTAGCTATGGTGTAAGAATGCCTGGATTGATTTATTGGGTCACCTTTCTGTACAACTAAGTGCTGATTATCAGGAAGGTAGCTGGAAAGGGGACAGCATTCTTGTGATGGAGAAAAGAGAGGTGGCTTCTACCTTCCTAATGCTGAGAGGGGAGCCAAATGTTAATATGCAATCTCATAGACAAATAAGTCATAAATTACAATAAGCATCGGGAAGAAAGATGTCAAGAACAGAAAGTCACAGCTCACAGGTCACCTGGTTTTTAATAGGAGTTCAAGGGGGTGTCTCAGAAGTGATGTTCACACAGAGACCTACATCTTCAGCTGGAATTCACTGGAGGAGCAGGAAAAAGGGGCCTGTGACTCTAAGGACAGTAGCCTCTCCAGAAGGGACTGGACCAGCCGAACTTGGCCAGCATTTACAGCTCACAGAGAGGGAGTTGGTATTTGAGAAGGAACTTGCAGAGTAGCAGAGGGTGTGGAGGGTATGTTGAAGACAGAAGCCAAGAGATGGAGTAGTCAGTGGTACCAAGTGCTGCGGGGAGGCTGGAGAGCTTCAGCTTGAGAAGCCACTGCAGGAAGCACATGGCCATCACACAGGTGGACCTGGGGCAGGAGCTTCCATGAAGGAGGGAGTAGGAGCCCAGCCATGGGGATGAGCAGGTTGCAGCAAGAGCCACATACACAGCGCAGGGGACAGGAAGAAGCCTGAGATGTGGCGTGGCCCCGAACTCTATCAGAAAGAAAAAAAGACAGCACAAGTATGATTATGCTTCAAGTTACTTTTTGTTGCCATTCCAGCTAGAGGTTGGCCACGGTGGCAGCTGGACGGATTGCCTCTCTGCCCTCGGACTTACTGCCTTGAGCTGCTTCAGGCAGTGAACACGGGAAAAGAACTGCATGAAGCGCACATATCCAGTGCGCCTTCTCAGAGTTAGGCGTTATGATTGTTATTAGTGGTGTGAGGGGGCCTGGAAGATATGGAAATTAGACCTGGAATTAGGCAGTAGAGGTGGGGAGAAGGGGGATGAGGCACAGGCTGGGTCCTTGATGCGGGCAGGAGGGCCTGGAGGGGTCAAAGAAGCTCCTGAAAGTCAGGGACAAGAGAAGGGCAGACCAGTTAGACAATGCGCTTTCCATGGGCAGCCTCGCTCTCCGAAGAGGAGGGTGTGGCTGGTCGTGGCGGAAGAGAGTCAAGAGAAAGACGCACGAAGCAAGTGTCCGGGTTAGGAAGCCCTGCTGATACAGGTCACGTGTTCTAGAACGCAGCGACTCCACTGAAGAAGTATAATTTTTGTTTCAACATAAAACTAGCTACAGTGGAATAAGCGCTTTCCTGGCAGGCACAAAGGCCTGAGTTCAATTCCCGGTTCAAGGAAAAAAACAAACAAGCAAAAAACTCCCCTAAAACTAGCTAGATCTTTGTTTATTTTAAAATTATACATGTTCAGGGCTGAAGATACAGTTCAGTGGCGTATGCCTGCCTGGCAAATGCCAGGTCATGAGTTCGGTCTCCGGCACTGTACCCCCCCAAAAAAAGTCCCCCTCAAAACGCGATCAAAGTAGTCAGGATGGGAAAAATTAATTAAAATTATACATATTCATTCTAATCTGTGAATAATAAATAATATAGAATATTACTTTATAAATACACAGAATAGCAATCTAAATCTTACCTCCTTAACAACCATATTTTTAACACACATTATTCTAAGTATCTTATATAATTTTACATAAGTGATATTATGAAATACTTAATCATTTTATAACTTCCTTTTATCTTAACAATGAACATTACATTTAAATAAATACATTAAAATAAAATTTAATAAACATAAAATACATTTTAAACCAATTCCTACAACTGCACCTTCAGATTGTTTTCCGTTTTTTAGTACTTTTTATTTTTCTCTGATGGGTACCCTTGTATATATACTCTGCAGAAGATTCTTTTCAATTTTTGAGTTAAAAGCTGTGTATATTAAAAATTTGTCAATTCTAAGAATTATTTTGAGAAAGACTGAGGAGTTTCTACTCACACATAAGTTGTACTAATACTAATCAATATTTTTTCACCACTGTCTGTCTAGTAGGGAAATTATAGTTTTGTTTTCACTATTTTGCTAGACTGCACGCATGGGCTAAGCGTTACACTGATGCATTTATCAGAGATTTGCTTTACTCTTCTTATAGCAGAATGACTTTTAGAATATGTTTTCCCAATGTTTTTTTCTATTTTTTTTTCTGAAGTGTCAGAACTCTTGGTGTATTAGGAAATTGCAGTTGTATTTTTCTGTGCTTTTCGTTGTTTGTTTTCATCTTTGTATGTATGGATACTCCTCCTGTGCTACGCATGGGTAGTTGTGTGTGTATACTTAGCTCTCTGCAGACCCTGCAGGTGGCCGAGCACGCCTGTCCTGTGCACTAGCGCTGGCCCACGGCCAGGGCGTGCACGGCTGTCCTTACGTCAGCCCTCCTGCTCTTGGTGTACCCAAGAGCAGCTACCCAGCTACGTGCCTCTGGCTCTCGGCTGTGGCGCTCCAAGTGGGACAGTGGTTGGGAGCAAGAACAAAATACAGGAAATCCCTTGGAAACTCGCCAGCCAGGGAAGGACTTTCACGGCCACCCTAGGGTGGGGTGGGTAAGGACGCTCGGGTGTTCAGAAGGTGATTTCCTGCTAAGATGATAAGCCCAGACGATGTCGAGGAGGGCAGGGGCAGCACTGCTGATAAACGAATTAGCTTTTCAATTCTCAATATGTTTATTCGATGATGACAGTTAGTTGGCCGCTGCTCCTGGGACCAGCGATTCTTTCACAGACTACACGGAAATGCTGGGCTTGTTGCCATGTCTGAGAAGCCCAGTCCTTGCTTGCGGTTATGGGGATCCTGGGCTGGTAGATATGATGGTACCTGCCCTGTCTTCAGAGTCACTAGGTGATTCGACAGCTGTGAGAGCGAGGCCCGGGTCACGCAGTGTCGCACATCCTTACCATGGCTTACTGTGACGTTCGCCAGGCCGTAGCTGAGGGCCAGACTCTGACTACGGCCAGCCGATGTTAGTATTATCTTTAAAAAGAAACGTGAGAACCACGTATTGGTTTAGCACGCTCACGAGTAATCTCAATAGGTCACCATTTATAAGACAAGGAAACTGAAACTGTAACTCTTTCCAGATCACCTCGCAACATAAATAACAGAATGAAGATGCCTGACGTTCGCAGAGCCTGGCAGTATCTCGGAAGCCATAACCATTCTTGAAGAACCAGACCGAGATGTTCTAATGAGTGAGCTACGCTGCATTACCTTTACCCTCTTGGGATTTGTAGCAATTCTGGTACAAAATAAAAGCTAAGTCTCAGGCAACAAAAATTCACCAGATTTTAAAAAAAAAGCTTTTTTTAATGAATGCTAAATTTTTTGGCTATAAGCTAGGAAATATTTTTATAAAATATAGCACTTCAGAAAATGTGACATGCTATGAGAAAACTGGCACAATAACAGTGACTAGATTATCTAAATGAGATAAGAATAGCGAAGTTGCCACCCAGAGTCCAAGGAAGCAGAGTTTACCATTTCTGCAAAACTGAACTACTATTTGCTCACTTAGGGAATTGCATCCAAATTTGTATCTCCTGAGTGAATTCGTGTGTGTGTGTGTGTGTGTGTGTGTGTGTGTGTGTGTGTGTGTGTGTGATAATGCTTTCCTCTTCTGCTCGAGCAGGAAGGAAGAATTAAGGGGGTAACTTTGAACTATTCTAACTTAACCTGCTTGGGCCCATGTTCGGCTGCTCATGGAGGTTTCGAGGTTTTGGGACTTGTTAGGCCAGGCACTCTTTACTGAGTTTAGATGTTTCAGTAACACCGCCATGAATGATCATTCCACTGCACCTGCATCCTACTATGCAAAATCTTAAGCGTTGGTTGCTATGCTTGTGGCTGCAGAGTGAACTCTGGTTTAAACTTCATTTCTGCCTGACCGAGGTCTCCTCAATGTGGCATACAGAGCAGCAACAAAATTAGCTAGTTATAAAATTACTTATAGCTATCATTTTTGCTCTTTATATTTCTTAGCTTTATGATAACATATAGAAATACTTGTATATTTTTCCAATCTAGAAACACTGTATTATGGAAGATACTGAGTTCCACTGCAGTGGGCATTGTATGAGGTTTCCAGGACTTCTGGTGTGCATTATTTTCTGAGAAGGAAATCTGGTGATACAACACAGAGCCTATATTGAACTTTGTGTGTGTGTGTGTGTGTGTGTGTGTGTGTGTGTAGAATATAAAACTCTGACAAATGTTATTGCTCACATTTAGTTTTTTTAATAAAAGTTCCATATAAACACTAATTGCTTTTTAAAAGAATCATTTTGGGTTATGCATCTAGGTGCAGTCCCGTAATGAAAAAGCACTATATAAGAAAGTATACACGATAGAAAAATCATGAAGTACACAAGCTGAATTGCCAAAATGTAAATATACTAAAATAGCTTACATTATAACAGAAAATGCCCCCTGCCCCTGCCAGTATGCTTCAGTTTGTTATTTACCCAGGTAACGGGTCCTTTTGCAGATTCTGGCACTTCCATTTCTTAGAAATGGTTGTGGTGTGTAGCTGGTCATGTGATGCACAGCTGGTCACGTGATGCATATTGTAAGAACTAACCCCATCTGACAAGTCGTTCTGCTTCTGCACTTCCTGCTTGCTTACCCCATATCAGCCCTAGACCACCAGAGAGCAGGGCCTGATATTTGAGGAATGATCCCAACCATGCCCATCAATGTAAAATAAATCTGCCTCCAAGCCTGAGGGGGTGGTTCAGCATTTTTGCTTGCTGTTGCACCACCATATTTTACCAGTTATATTGAAGCCGAATCAAACCCTTGAGAGGATGTCAAATTACAATGTTTGCATTTGTTAGTTTTTGTTAGATTTCCAACTCACAACTGGTAGTTTAGATCAAGCCTAGGCTTGGGTAGAACCAACAAGGGCCAAAAAGGAGGAAGTGGACCTCATTATAAAATGTGAGTAAAAAAACTTATCCCCAAACCTCTAAATCTACAGGCATTGCTACAGAGAGAAGCTGCAGAACCGCATGGTGGTTTTCTGATACACTTGTCCCAGAAATAACCCTCAGGCCTGAGTGCTGTCTGCTGACGTCTGGAGAGAGGTGACTCCCATGCTCATTTTCTGATAATAAATGATTTGAGGACTCATGGGTTTCAACTAATGCCTTTCACTCTGAGTTCTTTCCTTAATCCATTTTAAGTCCACGTTTTTGTTATGGGCTTGATCTGGATTTGATTAGGAAGATGGATGAGAGGTATAAAAAATGTCTCTTCATGCACGCTTTTATCCAGGATTCAACCTTCTCTAAAGGAAATATTAAATCTGTGTGCCACCCCAACTTCATCTTCTTCTGTTAATTACTATTTTCCTTTCTGAACAACAGGGCATAGAGTCTCCATTGTTAGCCACTATTTTGACTTTTGTTTGTTGAGTCTAGAAGCATATGCTAGATTTGAAAACCACACATAACAAGAAATTTGGAATGACAGAGAAAGACAAAAACCAACTTTTCCTATAAAATTTAAAGTGGGATAAGAAAACTGCGTGAAAGATTGATCTGATGTATTCTGGTCACTTCCATGAACTGTTTCTGGTTCCGGCTATGCCTCAAAATTTGGCGAGAAAACTGCAACGTTTCTCCAACTTTACATTCGCTGCTTTGTTGTTGGCCTGAAGGTAAGGCACGGCTTTGGAGAGCTACGCCACAAACAGTGGGGTGGCACGAGGTTACGACAGAGCTAAAGTACCCCTTATCGCGTTGTGGGAGACACGAGGCTATATTTACTGATTCTTTGATCTGTTTGAGCTTGAAGTGTGGATGGAACAAGTATATTTATAAATCAATTCAGTGTGTTTTCTGTAGGAAGCCTTAGTAGCTCGCGTTTAGTACACTACACATATTCATCCGGGAATTTTTTTATCTGTCTTTTTTTTATTGCTCCCAAAATATCTCAAATGAAACCCTCCAAGACATTAAAAAGTCACTTGAGTAATCGAAGTCGATGCTGCTTTCCAAGAAATCCTCCTTTATTTAATAGTTGACCTCCATTTCGCTTCCTCTCCTCTCATCTGGCAGTTGTCACTTAGGCAGATGGTCAACAGCTGGGCAAGCCTCCTGTGCTGCCCCTGGCAGGGGGCTCTAAGGACCCAGTGAGCTATGTTGCGTCACTCCACAAGACAGTCATAAGCTTGGATTGTCACTTGTCACCGATCAAAGGCTTCCTGAAGGGTTTCCTAGGCAAACTTAAGGTCTTATGATGCAATTTTGGGATATCATAGTGCCTTATACTGGCTTCATACTAGACAGTGTAACTAAAATGCAGACATGGTCCAGCACTTGCAATTAAAGGGACACATATGACAGCAGCGTGAGTGACAATAATGAATGTGAGGAGCGAGACCAGAGAACAGTGACTGAGTCTCAAGAAAGGCATCCCCAGCGAAGGCCCACAGTTTGAAGCTTCAGGAATGGGCTGATTCTACCCTAAAACATGGCCCCATAACCTTACGACTATTTTTCCAGAAATCTTTAAATTTAGACGTAGTTAATAGAGTATCTTATCCATACTACACATGCTGTGGTACGAGGTTTCCAAAAGAAACTTCTGCCTTTGCTAGGATTACTTTGTGACACTGGGTTTTTTTTGCCTATTTTCTAAGTGACAGTTTCTCTCCACTGATTTTATTTCAGGATTGAACACAGTTCTGGAGCGCCAGAGTCAGCCAGAGGAGATGTGTGGCTCTGCAGGAAGTCTTCTCCTTTTTGCAGATGCCTGCCGTTGTGTCTAAAGACTTCTTTCCCTTTTCTTTATCATTAAGTACATATAACAGGGACAAAAATAAAAGAAGCATTAATCGTTGTAAATTTGCATGTTTCTTTACATTTACCTATGTATTCCCTGGACACGTAGAAACACACACACACACACACACACACACACACACACACACACACACACCGTGTTTGTGTTGACTCAAATCCAGGTAGAACCATGTCTATCTATAGTTTTTCATTTAGTCTAACATGGTGACTATGTTATTTTGCTTCTAAAACTATAATTTTACATGGCTGCATACTTGCAATTTCATGTGTAGACCATGTTTATTTAAATGTTCTTTTCATGTTAGACATTTGTTTCTGATATTTTACAATTATAAGGAACATTTCAAAATAAACACATTTATTCATTTTTTAGCATGAATTTTAAAATTTAAATCTTAAATGTACAGTTTCTGGGTTTCGGGATATGTACGAAGACTGTAAGAATTTGTCCTGTTTTCATACTCCCCAAGAAAAACACATCCACATCCACCAACTGTGAATGCGAGTGCTGCAGGCGAGCTATTTGCTCGGTGCTCTACGGTGCTGACCCAGCTGCCTTTTCATGTGCCTGGAACCCTAGTTCTGCTGTAGTCGCGACCCTGACCATCTCAGAGCACGCTTGGACATGGGTTGCCCTCTCTTGGCACTCTCCACATGTGAAATTCAAGGTCACCTCATCTCTCGAAAGCTCTGGCCACCCTCTGCCCTCTGTTGTCTAGACACATCCAGGGCACATTTGATAAGAACAGTTGCACAGATGGTATAATACTCATTGTAAAACCCATTTTTTGGTTATTTTTGGTCATGGATGATGAAGTTGATTTAAGGTGTCCATTGACTTTGCTGAACTACAATTTCCTTGCCAGCAAAACCTGCCTGAATATTTCATAGTGACATGTCTTCCTCTTTCTTCATACGTGCAATATAATTTTAGAGTTATGCTAGTTAGTATATGAGTAAGGCCTGTCATGCAAATTACATCTTCCATGACCGACTAAAGAATGCCTTGTGTTCTTTTCCATTCCATCTCCTGGCTCTCCACGCAATGCCTGAGGCTTGGTCCTTTGCTGGGTTAATAAATGAATGCATCACAGTTGCCCTGATTTACAAGAATTGGATGCAATGAATGTTTGAAAGCACTTTGAGTAATAGAAGTGAGTAAAACATATAGATTACTGTCATCATCTGAGGCAGTGGTCCTTGAAAGTTGGGTTTGTTTGCATCCTATTAATGCAGACAGCTTGGTAATGACCCAGACGCTTCACCTGCTCCTGTCACCTGTTCTCATGCTGAAGCCAAGGGGTGGGATTGGACACTCCTGCCCTCAGCTGCCCCCAGAGTCAAATCCGTGTTCTCACTCTACAACCCCACAGTGTTTGATGTAACAATTTCTATACACACACCTCACATTTTCTGAAATGGCCAAGGAGATGCAAGATGGAAATAATCAGACCACTTGCAAATGGGAAATGGCAGCCTGGAAGGTGGGCGAACTTTCCATGGTCACATGGTCAGGAATAAGTTTCAGTACAGGTCCTGCCATATCACAAAGTCTAGGGGGCCGGGGAGATAGCTCAGTAGAATAAGGGCTTCCCTGGCAAGCGCAAGGGCCTGAGTTCAATCCCCAGTTCTGGGGGGGGCGGGGAGTCTGTAGCCTTGTGATTAGAGTAAGTTGTTTTTGTTTTTTGTTTTTTTTTTTTTGACAGCTTATATGCAACTGATTAGCTAATGTTTACCAGAAAGCCTTTGTAGAATTCTACTGCCCTGATGTATGAGATCATTCATGAAGTCGCGGCACATGTCTTCATTGAGAGCCTGTTGCCTTCGGCTCTTGGAGGCTTTCCCTCCAAGCTCAATGTAGCATAAGTAAAAGATCTATCTTTCCTTTTCCCAAAACAAAGCCAAAACTAGCTTTTTAAAAATCTGAATGCTGCATAGATTTTCCTTCTTTTCCTGTTTTTGGATATTTTCTATGCTTCCAAAATTTTCCTTAAGTATTCATTGGTGATCAATACTCTATCATGATGTCACAACTTGGTGAGGTTTTAAATGTGAATTAAATGCTTTCTGCTTTCTGTGATTTCTAGCTCCCCCTGCCAAGTGTACCTCTGTCTAGAGAAGGGTTCTGTTTACTGGAATGGGACTTACAGGAGCATGAACAAGTGTGAAGGGGCCGTGAGGGGAAGGAAGTGGGTAGGGTTGGCCTAGAATAGTTCAGACTGAGGCCCTCATGGGACTCAGAATAGGTAATTCCAGCAGCATTTGGAATGCAGAATTTGGAGATCTCAGCTGGTGAGGAAGATTTAGCTGTGGGTAGCCAGGGTCTGCTGCAGTGTAGTTGTCATTCCTCCATGGAGTCCATCTGTGTAACTCAGGAGAAGAAGAGAAAGGAGGTCGGAACTCCACAGGATGTAGCAGAGGAAGGTGTGAGAGAGGACTGTGGAGAAGGGGTTGGCCTGAAGTAATAGCCATGAAACTCCAGAGTGCCAGCCCAGAAATCCTGGTAAAAGAAAGTATATTCTGAGAAATCAGATGCTGAGGAAGGAGTGGATGGGTGTCAAGGTGGAGGAGAAACACAGAGCCTTCGTTGGGGAAACGGCCACGAAAACCACACATGAGATGGTCTGAGGGCTTGTGGCACAGGAAGGTGTTGACTTCGGGTCAGTATGTTGCTCATTAGAAATCAATGATCAATTATTTTTATATATGGTTGTTTCAGGAGTGAAGTTATCAGAAATCAGTGAATTTGTTTTTTTTTTTCTTTTTAGATCTTCGCAAGGTCTTCTTAGTTACAAAGCTGGGAGAGTGTTCCAGTCCAAAAGCATATTTTCTAGTCTGTTTATATCTATCTTGGGGTACATTTGCCTAAACACTTGTTTAACTGTGAGAGCAAACCACTCAAAGAAGGCATTACTTAACATATACACCAATTTTAACCACAACAGACATGGTGTCTTAACGTGACGATAAACACGTTAGGGCAAACTTGTTTACTGGCTCTTTAGAGACAACATTTAGACAAAATTGCCATAGAAATTGTAGGTTCTCTTTACATGTCTTGCATGTGGTTGGCAGCATGTCTCCAGCATTATGCTCTTGGTGAAAACTGCATTGCAAATATTTGCATATAACGTTTAGAGAATGCAAGAGGATTTTGGCCGTGGTCTTGCCAGTGATCAAAGCTTAAGCTGAGTGACTTTCACACTCTAATGGCTGACTCAGAGCCTGGAATGTACACTGTATTGGGCTGCTTCCTGTGGCTCATTTATATACTGTTGTAATTTCAATGGGTGTGTATCAATGGAGTGTAGAACATTTATTTGATGTTAAAACCAGAGTGGTTCACATACTACATTGAAGAAGTGAGAATAAATAAGTGAAATCCTTTCACCTAGAGATCTCAATTTCAGAGGGTTAACTAATCTGTAGATATCTCCGAATCTATTTTTCTGGAAGAAGGAGTGACAATCTATCTGAGAGGTTAAATCTCTTAAATACCTGTTACTAAAAAATGCAAAAAGAAATTATTGTATCATTTACCAGGGTCAAACTCCTTTGGTAGTTTTTGTTTGCTCAGCTAGCATCGGGTTGATTAGCTTGAGTAAAGAGGTGAATCTGGTATACATGACATCAGGCATAGGGCTCAAGTGCCTGGTACTGTCTCTGTGTATTCTATACCGTGGACCAAGCCACATCCTTCCACGCTCTACCCATTGGTGAGTGAGCTGCAGTGGCTGATTGAGTGTGTCCACTTGAGATGTTTCTAAGAAGCTTAACCAAGTCGACCCAGCAATTCTGTACCACAGGGTGGAGATCCCACCCTTGAATGGCTCATGGCCTAGACAAGGGGAATGAGGCAGGATGGCTCTGCTTCTCTTCTCCAAAGGAGCCCCAGTCCTCACCTGCAGCTCGGGCTTCATCTACTGGCTGCTGCACAGACTCTTTGGCTTCCCCCTTTGCTCCTTCAGCCTTCCACATAAACCCTTCAGGCTTCATTCTCAGACCATCGACTTCCTGATGTGCACTTGCGTGGACCACTGTTTGGAGCTGCAGACCTTGGGCTGAGACCTTCAGTATCCATGTGCGGATGCCTCTGTACACTTCCACACCCATGTCCATAGCTGACCATCGTAAGCCAATTTTGTAACTTGGTATACATTTATTTATATATCTTGTGTTATACCTATTCCTCTAGCAAAACCCTAACTGACACATAAACTTTGAAAATTAGTGAAATATTGAGATCATTTTATTTTGGTGAATTTGTGCATTTACAAAGCTCAAAATTCTTGTTATTTTAAGAATTTTTCTTTCTTTTCTGTATTTTAAGGAATGGTCTACAGGGTATTCAGGGTCTTACTACTAGATTGGACTCGTAGTGATCCACCTGCTTACAGCCTCCCAAGAGCTGGGATTACAGGTGCACGCCACCATGCCCAGTCTCAATTGCCATCTCAGTGCACTTTGGGGGTGGGGCCTGCACAGCAGACTTGGGGATGGAACCCCCGGCCCCTGTGCCTGCTTGCAGGAGCTTTAATTTGCTGAGCTTTTTGGCCAGCCCTGTTTTAAGAATTTTTCTATAGTTTATTTTGACTGCCATTGGAAACTTATTTTTTTTTAAATTTGATTTTATTTTGAAGAGTAAAAACAACAGCAGAAACAAAGACAGAAACAGGATAACATACAACAATACATATGTTATAGATTTTGATTTTTTTCTAATTTTTATATTTTTAAAATTTTTTTCACATAATTTTATTGAGAAACAAATAACAATGAGACAGTTCCAAACCAAATTGGTAGGACAGTTTCAATAATTAATACATTGCATACTCTCTTCTTAATGGTTATTTGCTGTACAAGATGGAGACATGATATCCTATTTACAAACACCATTAGAACAAATCCCTCTATTCATCAAGAGAATGTAACTATATATCTATCCGAACCACTTTGAATACACAGATATAGTCACAATGGTTGCTATATTATCTATTTTTATCTTAAGTCTGTTGCTCAGATTAATGAATATAGTTATGCAAGATTGTACAAATATTTGAATATTGCTGCTTGCTTTGAAGAAAGCTTAATATTTTTAGTTTAAAATTATTTTAAAGGGAGTATAATAATAATCAATAAGATGTTAGAAATGGTACACATTTAGAAGACCAAGATGACAGGTATTCAAACATGGTTTTTATATTACACATTGCTGCTCTTGATGTAGTTGCTTAGATCACAGTTAACAGCATCAGAGTTAGCCATGGTAAGAATTCTAAACATTAACTACTATTTTCAAAAAACTGATGGGAATTAGTAGTACAGTCCTTTCAGTCCTCCTACATATATACTTGCATGCTTTTCCTTCTCTTTTTCCGATCTTTTTTCCTTTCTCTTATCTTTGTTGTTTAATCCTTAAGTTCAGAACTGCAAGTTGAAATAGCATTGAGACACCATCTTACCCCAGAAGGAATGGATATCATAAAGAAATCAACTAATAGCAAATACGGGAGGGGCTGTGGGGAAAATGGAACCCTTCTCTACTGTTGGTGGGAATGTAGACTAGGACAGCCCTTATGGAAATCAGTATGGAGACAGCTCAAAAAACAAGTACTGGAAATCCTATTCAACCGAGCTGTTTCCCTTCTGAGTATTTTCCCAAGAACTGAAAACATCATACCACAGTGATCTATGTGCACCCATGTTTAGAGCAGCACAATTTGTCAAAGCCAAATCTTGGAAACAACCAAAATGCCCATCACTTGAGGAATGGATGAAAAAGATGTGGTATTTTTATATGATGGAATATTACTCAACTATAAAGAAAGACAATCTCAAAGGTTTTATAGGTAAGTAAGTGCAATTAGAGGCTATACTCATAAGTGAAATAAATCAGACCTACATGTATAAATATTATATTGCTTTTCTAGCATAAGAACCTGAAAGAAGTAATAAAATGTGAAATTATAATAGATAGTAAAACAGAAAGAAACTGAACTTAAGGATTACACAAGGAAAGTTATTAACATTCTTTATTTGCCTGTGTTGCTTAGATTTTAATTTTAACTTATAGTTTTTCCAGCAAGCACTTGCTATGCAGATATATTTCCTATTGCCATGTGTTTCTGAAAAGCTATGTACATGCTAATCAAAGCCTGAATGACCCTTAAGTCTGCATGTGAGGTAGCACTGGGAACCAGAATCCCACAAAGATGAACCCTTTATACAAATTGACTTACTTAGCATTTCATTGTGATCCTACCACAAGTGTGCCATCTCTAGGTATAAAAGTTACGAAGCTGTTCTACCTCTTCAAGATTGATTATTGATAAATGTTTTGTTTAGCTGTTAAATTATCTTTTCAACATACCTGGAATATTACCAAATTAAGATTATAACTGTGCAAAAATTATTTAGAAATGTTTGTCAGTACATTTGTTATTTCTTCTAGACTGTTTTACCTCCCTCTACCTGCACACATAAAAAGGGCAGAGACATTGGCTATAACAAAGCATTTTAATGGAATGAATTCTCAGTCATTGAAGTAAGATGGGAACTCCTAACTCTTTATTTTGTTCAGAGTTGGCCAACTAGAGAAAGCGAATTTTTGTCTAGTCACATTTTGTCTTATCTAGCTATTCCCAGCTTCTGCCATGTATAACATTTTTGAAACAGGAGACAAAAATCCACTTATTGTACCCAAATTCTTTCTGATTCAACTGCAACCATCCGTCAACTACTCATGTCATTTTTAATGTGTCTTAGCGACACTGAGCAAAATTTTCCTATTGAGTGCTTTTCCTCTTAGCTTGTCTTAGAGTTAATTATTTAAATGTCTGTCTTACCCATGTTTAAAGCTACTTGAAAAAAAAAGCTACTTGAAAGAAAATTAAACTATCTCAGTAACCGTCTGTGTCCTTATTTTTCAAAGCTAATTATTTTTATCTAATAAAAAAATTAAGATGAGCTTTTACAACAGAAAGCCTTGTAAAGCAAAAGTTGAAAATCAAATGACTTTTCCATGTAGCCATATGCGGTGGGCTGCTGTCA
The DNA here is from genome assembly GCF_000260255.1 of Octodon degus. Lineage (NCBI taxonomy): Eukaryota > Metazoa > Chordata > Mammalia > Rodentia > Octodontidae > Octodon > Octodon degus. Next base: position 5,704,656 of record NW_004524615.1, read on the forward strand.
TTTTGACACTATAAAGATACCTCATACCTACATCTGTGCAGACAACCTTCCACATGAGAGATGGCAGGGCCAAAGGTTACAGGTATTACTAATTCTGAAGGATATTTCTAGATAAGTGATGTATTCATGCCCTTATCCTGCAGAGATATGTGGCAGGTGGTGTCCCTTCGTCCTCGCCAGAAGTGGCTGGGATCTTTTTATCTAAATGCT
>NW_004524615.1:5714427-5730383 GCF_000260255.1 Octodon degus
TACTCTTTGGTGCCTAACATAGTTTGTATTCAGCATTCTTTTGAGATTGAGTATGTGGAAAAATAGATGAAAGAATAAACCAAATGCTAATTGAAAAAAAAATAAACTGATAACTCTGAGCTAAGGTCGAAGGTTAGCTCGAGTAATGCCAGTACTGATTTATGCCTTTGAACATGACTGTCTTTGAAGGTTTTCTTTCTCATTCCCAAGTTACTGGTGCCCTTGCTACTGGGATCCATGAGAATAACTACTAAAAACATTGCTTTGTGTTGGAAAAGAGTGTTGCCAATGTGATTCAGCTCTTGTTGACCCAAAATGCAAAGCAAGGAGGGTCCTCAGCCACGTGCTCACCACATCTCTGGATGTCTCCTCTGACTTTTCCTACTGCAATGCTATTTGCAAGGTTCTGCATTTCCCTACATTCTACAGCACCTGATTTCTCTGTCACTGATTGTTTGAAAGCTGACATTGAAAGGCTGGGTCCAAAATGTTGGCTGTCCTTGCAGCCCTTCTTTTTCTCTAATTTTTGGTCTGCACACTTAATCCTGTGGATAACCCACTACTATTGTGGACTACTGGACTATATTGGAATAGTTTGCTGAATTCATGCACCTACAATATTTGGATGGCAATGGAATACCCATCTCTGACAAAACTAAACATACAAAGGAGATATAAATGAAGGACAATTCTGTATCTGTATATACAGAATTGTTGGGATAGATATATAGCCACTTTCTCTTAACTCAATAAGAAGAAAGATATGTACTAATAGTGTTTGGACAGGATATCATGTCTGCATCTTGAGCTATGAATGACTACTACGAAGACAACAATATGCAATGCATTAATTGTTGTAAGTCTCCTACGAACTGTTTTGAAACTGTCTCGTTGCAATTTTTTCTTAATAAAATTCATTAAAAAAACCCAAAAAAAAAAAAAAAAAAAAAAAAAAAAAAAAAAAAAAAAGAGGAACCAGAGAAGGGGAGGACGAAAGGAAGGAAGGGAAAAGAAAAATACATAAAAGATAGATGAAATGGAAACAAAGCTTTAAAAATAAGGAGGAGAAAAGGGGTTGAAGGGAGGAAGGAGGATTAGGAAAAAAGAGGAATCAAGACAGATCATGCACAAGTTTTCTGTGGTGAGTATGATTACTACATGTACCAATAACCTCAATAAAATATACCTTTAAATTTTATAACTATTAAAAAAGAAAGAAAGATTAGTGCGTTTGAAGGGGAAGTATTTTGAAAGAGATTAATTTCAATGTGTTTCTTACTGTTATATATTTTTTGTATTTAAATATTTACCATGATCACTCATACTTTGGGTACCTTGTGACTGAGAAAATGGAAAAAAAAAAGTTTTACTAAAAAATACAAAAGTCTCTTTTACCTTGCTTATGACTAATCCTTCGCAATTTGTATATTTAAGCCAGGAATATTAACCCAAGTACTTGTGCATGTAATACTGATATGTTTATGGTGTTTATGTATATTGTAAAACATCTATTCTCTTTAAAAATGTGACCCCTACAATAATCCCGTTAGGCTGGTATGGTGAAGTATTTGCTTTAATGTTACTGATGCCGAGATCAAAGTTCTGAAAGGGCCTAGCATGATATCTTTAAGCACTTAGGACCAGTACAAATGAAAATAAGATCTGCAGCAGGATTTTTGATTCTAAGTAAATTGCTTTCTGGTGCTAGTTTTCGGAATCCTAAGTGCACACAAATCCCTTTGATATTTCAGTGCAAACAGGACTTAATAGAAAAACAATTTTATTATCTATTGGCCGTGTGCTGTGCTTACTGCACTTTTAGTTAAAAGTATCTTTGATTAATATAATGGAAAATAAATTAATTTTAAGTATTTTTTTTCTTGAGGGAAGAATTGAAAATCTTTTATGCTATGAGGGTCATAGAAGAATAATATAGGAGATCTTCAATTGTGGAAATTTGCTTTCAATTTAACCAAATTTAATTTTGGAAAAAAATAATTTTTAAGATCAGCCATGGAAAAGGTTGTTGAAATTGACAAATAGTATCTGCCTTTCGCGTTGCACATGAGTGTGCATTTGTGCGTGTCCACGTGCACACCTTAGCTCTCCAAGCCCCACTAGCCTTCTCGTATTCACAAACAAGAATGCATTCTATATTTTTAGCCAGGCTTGGATCTGAATCACTGCAGCGGCAAGTGTCCGGAACAGGAGGGGCGCACGGCATTGTCCTCCCGCGTTTGCTGAGCTCGGGCGCGGGCTGAGCGGAGCTCTGCGTCGATGGGCAGCTTTGCCCCTCTCGGCGGCTCATGCCTGCCCTTGCTCTGCGTGAAGTCTGCCCTGAACCCTGGGGCTGCAGCCCCGCCAGACTTCTCCAGGGAAGCTCAGTGCGCTCTTCCTTTGAATCCCATCCGTAAACGTCTTGAAGGCAGAACACTCTTTAAGGACGGGTGACATTCACTTCATGACGCTTCTGTTATGTCTATTTGTCCCATATTGCTTCTCCACGTGCTGTTCTGAGGTCCTTAAATCAACGTCCAGTTTTTTTTTTTTTCTACTTAAACTAGAACCATTACAGCAACAAATCCTGAGTTTTGATTTTTTGTGTGCATCGTTGAGTCTATTTTATCTAGTCTGCAGCTTGGTTTTGTTTTTAATACGTGTTCTCTCCATTTTTTGCTGTTGGTACTAACACCAATTTATTAAAGGGTAAGATACCATATGTGCATCTAGAAGATACTCCAATTTGCTCATTTAAAATTCTAGCATTTGCAAAGGAGTTTATTATTTACTTTTAACTTCTAGTAATTTGTACCCTTGCCATTTTTTCATCTTGACTTTAATTTTCAAAGGCTTTTTAAAATCAATTTTTTTATGTTTCTTATTTTCTTAAGGTGGATTTGTTGTAGCCCTTCCTACAAAGAAAAAGTAGACAACACAGGAAGCAGGGGAATCTACATTTATGTCGAACTGAGGAAGCTCGCAATGTCTTTGCAACCTGACACGGAAGCTTGAGCATCTTTGTTGCACAGGCTGGAGACGGAGCTCAGTGTGCCATGCAGCGGGAGCGATCGTAGGCCAAGTCAGACCGGACAGGCCCTAAAAATGATGCGTACAATGCCTCAATACAGAAATCGAAGTTAAGTTTAAGAATCATTCTTGAGATTGGGGCTGCAAGATGCGAACTCTCGGCACAGGTCATTTAAAAATTGAAATCACACCGAAAATTGATTTTTCCGTGGACATACTTTTTTCACTTAGATACATCTTCAGCTCTTTTTAATTTTTTCTCTTGAGACAGGGTCTTCCTACATCAGTAACGTGCTCAGACTGGGCTTGAACTCGCAGCGCTCCTGCTCCCGCTTTCCTGAGTGCTGAGGTTGCCAGTGTGTGCCACCCTGGGAGACTATGCGCTCATTTGGTCGTGGCGATAGCGATAGCGTTCAGAAGCCCTTGGCTTCCTGTTGAGTAATAAATGCTCATTGGCGTAACTGTGCATCTTTAGGGTTTTGTTTCACTTTCACTGAGCTACGCTTCAGATCCAGAAGGGGGTCCTGCGGAAGCAACGCTCCCCCGGAGTTCGCTGCAACAAAAATCTATCCGTATGTCTATCCATCCGTGCGTGTGGTGGCCTTGCTAGCTAAACATTGGGTGAGAATCAGGTTGTCAATATTGCCTTCTCTACCTGAAGCCATCCAGCTAACTGTGGCCCTCCACACCCTTCCAACTGCTTAGTGGAACTACTGTGGAGAGTCTTTCCAGATCGATACAATCTGCAGAAAAGCGTTTCAGTGAAACAATTTTGGAGGCAATAATTCCCTTTAAAATGTAGATACAATTTTTAAAGTTCTGTGCGTTGCTTTATTTTCTTACATTTCCTCAGTGAGACTTGAACTTCTCATATCTGCTTCCTGTTTTACTTCTGGGATATGTCTGGGAGAAGTGTGCTTGCTGGACCTATGAAGAAGCCAACTCAGTGTGCTCACGGTGCCCCGTAAGCCACTCCCGTTGTGCAAGAAAACTGGAGTTGCGCAATGTTGACCCTTGAAAGTTGGCCTGGACTCATCGTACTGCTTGGCAATGAAAATATTCTAAATCTCACCCTTGCTTTCCTAATTTTATTACCATCCTATTTATAAAAGCCATCCTTATTCTTAAACAAACTATTGATAAGGGCTAAAGTTGGAAATTAGAGAAGGAATACAATGCATTTGCTAAACAGTGATTTCTGGCAGAAATTCTTGGTCTACCTTTCTAGAACCGAGGATGCTATTGTCTGATCCTTAAACTACTCATCTGGAATGAAAACTATTTGAAAGACTGTGCCACTGAAACATGTTTGTTTCTTGTGAATAACAAACATAAATTCAATGCTGTATCCCTTAGAGAGATAGTTGAAAACAAAATTCAATTTTGTTACCAGGACCTGGGCTGGAAGGGGTGGCCTAGATGGGGGACCTCCTTGTTGATATTGTCTGTTGGTACTTCATTTGGGGGCAACTCAAGGGTATATGCTAACAGGTATACGTACAGATGACATTTACAACATTTTTCAAAATGGTAAAACAATAGCAATTACAGACCAAGAAAGTCAACACTATAGGCTTATGTGTGAATATTTATGAATTCTATTGAGAGCCCCTAGAACTACTACACTAATCTTTTCCAAATTCTCAGCTTCCTTGTAAATACACAAGTGTCAGGTGCAGATGTGTTTAGAATGCAATTCCAAATGGATAAGGATTGATATAATCCTAAACTGACAAATCTATATGGCTAAAAAGGAAAGTCTGATAGCTTCACGTCGGATTTCTTGAAGATTAGAAAGCAAGGAAAAGACACCCTGAGTTAGCAGTCATAATCTGTAGCTTTTGGTTTTACAGCAGTAGACTTTTTTTCAGACAGCATTTAATACTTCTAGGACAACGTTAGCTTGACCCCCTGAGAATCATTCTTACTGCGCTCCAGAGTTGTTATTTGGTACCTGCTGAGCACTGACATTACCTCGAGATTTTGGTTTCTGAAAGTGCTTTTGTGGACTCAGCTTCCCCTCCTATCCAGTCATACCTGGATCAAACCTCAGTTATTTTTAATTTTCATCTTTTCTATACAAATAGTGAAATAATCCTTACATTAAAGCCTTCTGCTTTGAACATTTGAATCTAAACACTTAGATGCACCAAGCCAAGATACATTCATAGAGAAACAGCTCATGGAACTTAGAGAGAAAAAATTCCACCCAGTCCAGTCTGCCAGCTGTGTGCCCTGGCTGGTGGGACCCCGCTCCTGAGCAGTTACCTCAGCTGCAAACACAATTCCAGGGGGACCCACTGTGCCCTGTGGCAGGGCATAGCAAAAGAGCTCCGAAGTGCTTGTGGAAGGGTAGGCCACAGGAAATCTTCCATTTTATTTATTTATTTATTTATTTATTTATTTATTTATTTATTTGATAGAGAGTCTCACCACACAGCTCAGACTCATAGTCATCCTCCTGCTGTCAGCCTCTCCAGTGCTGAGATTACAGATGTGTGCCACCACGCCCACACCTGGTGGCCAGCTCAGTGAGCTTGGGGGTGGGGCCAGCATGGCATGTGGTGCTGGGGATCCATCACTGGTCCCTGTGCTTGCCTAGGCAGGCATAGTCTGCTGAGCTATCGCACTGGCCCCTATTTTCTATTTTTAGATGGGAGTATCTGTAATTTATTCAAAAGGAAAGGGTTATGTGCACTTATTTTAGATGCATAGTAGTAGGTGTTTGCACATCTGCATGTATACAAGTGTGCATGCATGCGCGCGCGCACACACACACACACACACACACACCCTCACTATTCTCTTCTATAAGTGAAATAAATCTGACTCACGCGAGTCATCATCGGATTGGCTCCTTTGGGTGAGAAACTGAAGAGTAAATAAGGACCAGAAGTACAGCGTTGTCATGATATGGGAAGAGAGAGGAGCCAGGGCGAGGAGAGAGGACAGGAAAAGAGGGAGCAGAGAGAAGAAAGCAAGCTAGTTATGTACCAGTTTCTCTTAGTTAATTAAAAAGGAAGGTTTGGGTCAATACCACTTGAGAAATTTTTATGCTCATATCTGGTTTTTTGTTTTGGTATTTTAGGGAAGGGTCTACAGGGTGCTTAGGGTCTCTACTAGAGCAGATTCATAGTGATTCTCCTGTTTACAGCCTCCCAAGTGCTGGGATTACAGGCTCACACCAGCATGCCCAGTCTCAATCGCTTTCTCAGCGGGCCCCGGGGGTGGGGCCAGCCAGCCTGCCCAGGCATCAAAGCCCGGCCCCGGGGCCTGCGTGCAAGTGCTTTAATCTGCTGAGCTATCTGGCTGGCCCTTATGCCTGTATTTTGCACTGTAGGTAACTACTTTTCATATAACAACATGCAGCTTATTAACTATTGTTAGTCTCCTATTATTCTCTTTTAAGATTTTGATGTATTTTTTCCAGAGTTAAAAAGAAGAACTTAAGGAGAAGAAAATACAGGCAATAATCAGGCAATCAACAGGAAACCTGGCACACAGCAGCTGTGAAGGAGCGTGAGAAAGTCTAAGCAGGTCTTCGATAACTCGACTCCTCGGGCTCACATCCTCACCCAGCTCTACTCACAGTGCACATAAACACACACAGTGGAGTGACCAAACAGGTCGTTGTTTTCTTATCCAAAGAAAACTACTATATGAGTTTTTCTCTCTGTGTTGTATGATCTATTACTCTATAAATGTTTGAACTGAGTATGTAAATGCCATACTTATTGATATAGAGGAGTGATACTATTTTATTAGCCTGTGACCACTGACCCTTATTCAAACAACCAGGTTCTTTTCTCCCTCAAGTCAACCCAACCCAGATTGTGTAACATGCCTGTCCCCACACAAGATAACCAAAGGCATGCCAAATGGGAACACGAAGGTGCTTGGAATCCAGTCCAGGAGACATAATATGTTTGTAACTCACAATGTTGCAGATTATTAGGTAGAATACAAAAGGTTTTATAATGTGGGAGCAAATACATGTACAGATGGTTTTATGAAGCGGGGAAATACAAATTCCTGCCCCAGCAAATCAACTGTAAAAGCCATCAGTCAGAATGTGGCATGTGACCTAGATTTGACCTGGAGCAAAGGGACAAAGGCTGTGTGGGTGACCGTGTGGGGTAGAGGTAGGGGAGGCCAAGGTTTTGGAGGAAAGGGTAGGGTACCTGAGAGCACAGGCCACTGAATCAGGGATCGGGAGTCAGCTAGGACTGGAAGGTCCGGTCGCCCCTTACTAAGAATGTTGGCTGTGTTCTGTGTGGGAGACGACCTGCACTGGTTTGAGCAAGAGAAGGGAGCGGAAGCTGCCCAACAGGAAAGTTCATCTTACTTCAGTATAAATGAAAGACAGGAGGCGGATGAGGTCAGCTGGGGAGCACCTGTCATTAATGTTTGCGTAACAACTGCTTACTGAGCACCAGTCTGCTCTGAGGCTAAGCAAGGTCATGGCAGAACAAAAGGCTACAAACCGGGTGGCTTAAGATAACAGAGATTTATGTGTCTGTTTAAGAAAAAATTATTACAGTCAAAGACACATTGCTCTGAATCCAACTTTCGCAGAGCCACGTTGCAGTGAGCACACTCTTTCTGGCGTTGCTGGCACTTTCTGCAGCAGTTCTAGAAGTCCTCGTTTGTGAGTGTCTTTAATTGTGCTGCTCTGGCTGCCGCCCTGTCTGGAATCAGTTCAACACATTGATCTTTCATGGCCAGAAATTGTATGCAGCCAGATCTGGTGAAGGAGGTGTATGAGGACACACTGACAACTTTTTACAAGAGGGACGCAGTGTTCATCTTATTTTTTTATCGTACCTCCCAAAGACACTTGGGAAAGAGGCCTCAAATAGACGGGAAGGGCTGGGAGGCATTCATGGCAGCCTGGCTTTTCCTTAATAACTTTTCAATGTGAATGTTCACCTTTGTTATAATCCACCCCTTCTCTTGTATTCTTTCATGGTTCTGAAGGCCAGTGGTCTGATCTCAGGTGCAGGCAGGGCATGCTTTCTCCAAAGCGAGGAGCGGAGGATCCTTCTTGCTGTTTCTGCCTCTGGGAGCTTCAGTGTTGCTTGGGTTGTGACTTCATTATTAAATCTCTATGTCCATCCTCCATCACTGTCTTTACCACACATCTCGTGCTGTGTCTCCTCTCTCTGTGTACGAAGGCACAGTGACGTTAGGTCAGGCCCCCAAATGCCCTCATCTTTATTTGAGGACATCTACAGTCTTCCTACCTGGAGGAGGAGGTCTCATGCACTGGCCAAGGAGGTTAGCACATCAAAATTTCATTTTGGGGAACATAATTCGGCCCCTACCAGGAGTGGGGCACGGGGCCAACAGATCGGGGTGGTGACAAGGCAGACTCGACCCCAAGCGGTCAAGGGGCCGAAGAGCAGTCAACAGGTTCTGGCCTGGGAGTGGAAGAGACAGAAGGGGCACTGACTCACACACGGCCTTTAACGTCAGTGCATCTGGATGCAAGCACACCGTGTGTAAAATTTTCTCTTTCAATTTTATGAGCCAAGTTTTAAAAAATCCTAGGTACTTTGCAGTAAGTACTAACTGAATTCAATTTCCTCTTGGGAGGTCTTGAATTCCTATTTCCATTGCCAATCTAGCAATTACAATTTTTGAAAACTGGGAAATTGATTTAACAGGATAGGTTTTAACATAGGCAAGCTATGAATGAATTCATCTCCTGGAAGCATCTTCTTCATTTTTGGGGGAATTGGGTGGTGCAGATTTTCTGCAGCACTAAATTTTGGTTCTTAACCATATTTACAAATATAGTAAAACATTTGGAGAGCAGCAAATGCATACAAAATAATGTGAAATAATGTATATGAACTGTTAGTACGTAAAAGAATTTGTAGAATATTTAATCTAGAAACAAAATGTTGATATATATATCTATATATCTATAGATATATATATTGTTTACAAAGAGTTTGAGATGGGTAGTATCTTTTAGAGATAGCGTTATGTAAAGATTATATATATATATATATTCACACACATATATAACTTAATATTTCTATAGTAAATGTATATGAGCATTTATGCATATATCCTTATGCAGTTTTCATTGTTCACTGTTTACATACAATTCTAATATTGTTTCATATACGTAGTTATGAAACTGAATGGGAAACCTAAGCAACTTATTCATTTTTCTTTTCTTTTTTTTTTTTTTTTATTTCGTTACTGGGAATTGAACTCAGGCCCTTGCACTTGCCAGGCAAGTGCCTGTTCTACTGAGCCATCTCCCCAGCCCCTCATTTTTCTTTTAAGACAGAAGACCTTAATGGGTGAGTTCTTTCTTTCTGAACTAGAGCCTCAGTACTTTGCAGTATTCCTGCTTTGGATAAATAAGTGTGGTCGCAGCTGCAATATGGGCCCTTGTCTCTAAAAGAGTTACCATCACTGGCATGTAGTGTTGTGTCTTTATTTTATTATGCATGTTTTCATCTGAGAAATAAATTTCTGTTCACTTGTCTGGTCATTTGACTTCCCGGTAAGCATTATTTTTGCCTTTATTGCTAATAGTTCTCTATTTGTATGCTTCTCATAGAATGTTGATAAACAGCGCATTACCAAAGCGTGGAAAGCTATCATTTCTAGGCATCCCTGAATTTTTCTCTTGAAAAATTTTAATACTATTAGAGACCATAACTAAGCTCAAACTTATTAACAGAAGCAATCACTATCCTATAGAGCTTTACAGTTTACTGACTAGTTTCTTGAAACATTTTCTCACTTGACCTTTAAAATGTCTTTGTGGGGAAAAAAGAAAACTAGGTGCAATCAACACAAGGCTTTTTTGTTGACCTTACGTTAGCAATGAGGAGCCACAGACCCAGGGATGTTCATGGTTTTGATTAATGTTCTACCCAAGGCCGTGCGACACGCTACATACCCAGGAGACCTCCGCCTGCCTTCTGCCAAAGTCTCTACTGCCCTTTTCAGGAGGTCCTTCCTTTTCCCTCTAAAACATATCAAGTATTTCACTGGCATGTGCTCGGTGCTGATGGATTGTATGTAATAGCATGTCCAACACATGCCGACAGCATGCTGTCTCAGAAGTGGTAGCAGTTTCCTACCACTTCTGTGACAAGGTCCCTTAAACTCTTTGGCTTACTGCAGTAGAAGGTCATTGTCTTATAGCTGTAGAGGTCAAATGCCAGGACCATGGTGTCAGGAGGGAAGACAATGAATTTCTGGGGGAGAATTCTGCACTTCGGGTAGATGCCAAAATTTTGGTGACCTGGGGATCTCAGACTCAGCCCTTCACTCACACGACATCCTTCATATCTGTCTTCACGTCACCTTCTCTTTCCATCTACGCGGCAACAGCTTCTTACAGGGACACCACTGACTGGATCAAAATCCATTCTCAGACACATGGACGTAGAAGATGCTTCCACATAAAGCCATATGCAGTGGTTCTGGGTGAACAAGCGTTTTTAAGGGACGCTGTATAACCCAGCAAAACCCTTAACACTAGTTATTGTGATAATTCGGGGCTGAACCAGCTCAGTGAATGTAATAGGGAGAGCACGTCAGCTCTTCGGGGAATTACAAGAAAAGTTCTTAATTACGCAGCCCTCGCCCCCCGCAGACAAAGCTTCCTCCACCCCGTGCGCTCAGTGGCGGCAGCGCGCTCAGGAGCGGTGAGCTGGCCTCACGTTTCATCCTAACCTATCTGCTCAGTGTTCGCTTCTTGCCTTGTCAGGGCTGCCAAGGGCGATTTTCCTCTTTATTTCTGGCTGTCCCTCATCCTTTCTGCAAGCCCTTGGCCCCGCCTCTCTCCCAGGCACTCTGCTTTTGGCCAGTGGCAGGGTGAAGATGAGGCGGACTTCACTTCCCTCCATTCCAGGTTCTTGGGCTTATTTGTTGACACACAATTTCAGGCCTCACGGCAGATTGTCCCCTCATGTGGTCTTGTATTCTCGTCTGGAGAAATTTGATTATTCTCCTAAGGCTTGTTCTAGCCCAAGAAGCCCAGGAGGTAAGTGCTCAGGTCCGAGCAGTCTACGTCCCAGACTTTCACAGGACCTGTGCCCGGTACAGGGTAGGCGTGAGTCAGGTCACCTCCACCGTGTCTGTGCATCACTCTGCCTCTCTCTCTGTCTCTGCCTTTCATTCTTTCTTACACACACACACACACACACACACACACACACACACACGCACGCACACTCCTAAAGCCTAAAAATACTTCTCAGAGACAAATTAGCCTAGAAGCATATTTAGAATAAAATGATTTCTGAAGACAAAATTATCAGATGTAAAGCCATTTCTTCTTATTTTCCTTCTTCCAGTGTGTCCTTCTGGGCCGCGACAGAAGGGGGTAGGCCCGTCACTGAGCGGCTCCCCCGGCGAGGACACTGAGCAGCTCTTTGAAGTCAAGCTGTGCTCTCTGTCTCCATGGCATTTCTTGGCAGCTGTTTACCTGGCTTTGTGCTCTAAGAAGAAAAGCGACAAAGTGCACCGTCCTTGTGGTCGGGACCTCAGGGTGGGCTCGCTTTCTTCATGCTGCACGCACCTTTGTCGTGGGTCACGACACTCACTGAGTGTGGCTGGAGCCGGCCACCACTCTGCAGACCACGTGCAGTGCCCGGCACTGCCTCTAGCACATGGTCCATTGACGCCGGGTCAGTGGTGTTACTTTTATGAATATGGCAATAATGTCAAGTAATTGGAAAACATCAGGACAAATGGTCAGCTCTGGTAGAATCCACTCACTGAGTTCTAGAAATTAATGAGGGCTCCTTGAAGGCACATTGTGAGGCTCGGTGGCATATGCCCAATGCTGTTCCATAATTTCATAGTCCACAAACCATAACGACTCACATTCCACAGAGGTGCATTTATCCGTCTAGGTCTACGGTTGATTTCTTTTCACTGTGAACTAATTTGGGGGTAGAATTATTTACATGAGCCAGAAAATGACAAAGAAGGGAAAAATAATGTGAGGAACAGGATTGAAGGAGCTTTTTCAATACATTTACTATGGAATTTATTTTGTTTTTGAAACTCTGGATAAGGATTTGGCTTTGAAAGTAGTATTTTTAACTGCAACTTTAATCAGTCAATACATTTATTCAAAAACATTTGAAAAATATTTGTAAGTCTCCACCTTTTATGAGGCCCTGCGTGGGATATGATGGTGAGCTTGCCCATGGCAATGGAATATGAGGACACAAGGATATGGGGACAACCTCTCCAGTCCCACAGCTCAAGAATTACTGCATAGCTGTGAAAATTAAACAGAGCTAAGTGCAGTTGAGCCTTCCTGAGAACCATCCTAAGCACATGGAGAATCTTCTGGGTGTGCAGAGAAGGCAGGAAAAATAACTCGATAGATTAGCCCACGTTAGGCAGCCCTATTTTCTCACATTTGAGTTATTTTTAAAATGTTGCACATTTGTTTTCCTGCTCCAAGTATAGTGTAAACCTTTCTCCTTTTCACCTCCCTTCCTTCTCTTTCTTCTCTGCTCTTCACTCCTTCCTTCCTTCCTGCCTGCCTGCTTTTTTCATTTCTTCTCTTTTTCTGCTCCTCCTTCATCTTCTCTCACCATTTTTTTCCCTTTTGCATTTCTTTCTCTCTCTATCCCATTGCAATTCTTCCAAACTCTCCTTTTATCTCTGTCTTTCATAGTCTGTATCTCTATCACTATTTTCTTTCTTAAAATACAGCAAAGTTTTCCTGTGTACTTTCTACCTCGCTGGCCACTAAGTTTTATTTCCTTTTGGAAGGCTCTTTCTTTCACAATTATGGCTCCCCAAGTTCTTTCAAAGGCTCCTATTTTTCTGATACTGTCCATTCTTAAAATCTCCAAAATCAGTAAGATTTGACTTATGTATGTGGCTGTGGAGAAGGAGAGACTATGAGACTAGAAGACGTATCGGTGCCTGCCAATTGCCGAAGCTGGAGACGCGTGGGAGCTGGGAGTGGCTGGAAATGTTGTGTGCCTCAGTTGGTATGACAGTCACACTGCTGTGGACTTTCTGAAGTGCTTACAACTGTCTACCAAAAAGTAGGGCTTCTACCTTGCGGGCTCTAGCGAGCATGGCTAAAATCAGAAGTGTCTTTCAAGTGCTCTAAGGCAGCTATTTGTGAATTCTGGAGGCCGGAAGAATCTGCAGTACTGAACTTGTGCTCTGTGGCATTTTAGAGTGATTAAGGAAGTACAAATTTAGCTGGATTTTTTCAGTCATTAAAAATAAATGAATTTTTGTTTCAGCCTAACTCATAACTAAAGAACTAAGACCATATTTTTTATGACTAACGGTATCCAGGAGAAGGGCTCTGCTCTTGGTAGAAATTCAATGTTTATAAAGACTAACTCTTGATCCTTTTCAAGATGTCAGTACAGCAGAGAGAAAGACAGATCTTCTGGGATCTTTGTGATGCAGTCCCGGTGAGAGACGGGACAAGGAGGTTTTCAGGGTGGAAATATACACGTTCCGTCCATCGTGTACATCTTGTTTTTGAACAAGCCGTGGGGCCCCTTCTGCTCCCAGGGAGACCCTTCCCACCTCTGAGGACAGCTGCGTGTCATGGCAGCTCCATGAGCCCCTGGCTGACTCTCAAGATGCTGCTCCCTTTCTCATCTGGCCTGAGGAGGACATCACTGCCTGCCTCTCTGTCTTTCTGCTTAGTCTGCAGATGAACAGAAGTTGGACTACATGATCGCTGAAGGCATCTTTGTAACCTCAAGTGTGTGTCATGGAGTGCTTACCTATTCTGCTGCACTGTGAATTTTCACTTAGTTTCCCTCATAGATTCCTGGTTTTTTTAGTGTTCAAACTTCTCCAGGAGGCCTCTGTCGATCCCTGATGCACTCCCAGTCACTGTTCCTAGCTACTTCCTGTGGTTCTGGCCACCCAGATGGTGGCTTTTGTTGGAGCCAACAGAAGTCATATCCACTCTCCAGCCTGCAGGTTTCCAAAGCTCTCTTTTCATGCACCGTTCCCCAGTAATGGCAAAGCGGCCTGCTGACAGCCACAGTGGATATTGTAGAATGCAGGGCTTTAAGAAAAAACAAAAGGAAGTCCAGTTTAAAAGTATTCACATGAAGCTTTATTTACTTGGTGGCTGAATCAGGGTGTCGCTGTGTAGCCGCCAGCTGCCCGAGCAGGTTAGAGCGGTGGCATCGGCTTGCTGAGTGGCCTCTGGTGGACTCTAGGATGCAGCGAAGAAGCAGGAAGATGACATGTGAGGCTTTGAAACAAGGATTGTGTGGAGTCTTTGTGACTTAATGGATTTAAACATTGTATTTAATGAAATGTGAGATTGTTTATCTTGTCCCAAATTTCTGGCAAACTGATTGTTTGAATTTGAATGTGTTGGATGTCCGAGGTAGCTGTGGGCATCGTACGCGTATGCACGTTACGTGTGGAGAGCACACTGCTGTGTAAGGTCCTGCTCTGGAGATGCCTGCGCAGGCAGGTGGCTTCCCAAAGCTTTCTGCTGCTCAGTGGTGGCTCTCCTCTCTTTCAGCACATTTTTGGGGCTGTTTTCCAACTACAGAGCTCTTCCTGGAGAAGATGCCTCACTCCTGGCCTTGGAGAAGCCAATTTCTCTTCCTGAGGAAGTTCCTGATAACATGAATACCGCCTGCTTCTGTTTAATTCCACTTCTCCGTGCACAGCCTTGAGTGGGAGTACAGAACCAAAGGGGAAGTTCATCTTTCTTTCAGTAGGGGCCCCCCACACAATAAAGTGATCTTATGCTTAAAATGCATACTTATATGTCATCTTGCGAAACTTGAGCTAGGCAGCAGAGCAATTAAAAAAGAGGAAGTGAGAAAAAAATAGAAGGCAGTTTCAGAATTAATGACTGCATTATCATGTAAGGCTTTAGGGAAAGATTCTAACCTGTAGGAGGATGTGTAAGGAGTGTGGGCTGACAGTGTGTGCCTTATGGAGACGCCGCAAGGACACCCAGGACATGCACATTGGTGGAACGGGGTGCACAGAATCGGCCTCCTGGCGGTTTGGATGGGAAAGCGTGAGGTGAAAATAGAATCATGAGTGCAAGAAGGTGGTTGACATCATCAAAGAAGAAATCGTGATTGGGTAGGGAAGGGCCAGGAACCCGGCAAGAGCACGCCCCACGGACTCGCTGCGTGGAATTCTTTCATGTCAAGTTCTATTATGTTTCTATCATCTTGAAGGAATTTGGAACTGACCATGATGAATGTCACATTCTCTTTTCTAAAACCATAAAACAAAAACCACACAATGTAAAAAGCTGCAGAGTAATTATTTTAGGCATCATTAACTTGTCCATAATAAGAACCTGTCCCATTCCGCATCTCCCTGGCCAATTACGGATGGCACAGATGGTAGGAGGTGCCTGGGCAGCGGTGGGAACCCTGGCAGGGCCTCGGGGCATCTCTTATCTTTCCTTTTTACCACAGCCAGCGATTCATTCACGAGCTAAGTCCAGGTCTGTGGCGTAGCTCACCAGGACAGCCCGCACAGCAGGAATAATGCCTTCCACGCACACCCAGAGGTCCCTTCATCCCTGCAGTATTTGCAGGATGGATGTACGAGCTCTCTTGTAGCCAGAGAAAAGCCCCAAGTCGTACACAGTAGTTTCAGACTACTGATTCTTATAAGCTTTTATTAAAATTTAGAGTAGGAAGCATTCTTGAAACCCCATGACATTTATTCATACATTCATCCATTTCCAAGTCACTTAATTTTATAAATATTTACAGAATGCAGAAACATTGTTAGTAGTAGAAATACCAAATAGAGCAGAGCAGAGACATTTCCTGAGCTATAGTGATTCTTTTATTGTTTAGTTTTGGATATTACTGGGGATTAAGTCCAAGGCCTCATGCCGAACTATATTTCCAGCTCCTTCCTTCCTTCCTTCCTTCCTTCCTTCCTTCCTTCCTTCCTTC
>NW_004524615.1:5730499-5748965 GCF_000260255.1 Octodon degus
GTTAAGTTGTGCAGGCTGGTTTTGAACTTGTAGCCCTCCTGCCTTAGCTTCCCTTGAACCCTGATTACAAGCACACTACACTGTCTCATGGTGGATTGTATGGTGCTGCTGGAAGTGAAACTGTTCAGAGATTATCATCTGAAATCTTTGTAAATTATATGTTTTACTTAACAAGAGGTGAGATTATGGTTGCAATCATCACGTATGGTGTAACATTTGCCCTCTTTCCAATGGCATGATTGTAGGGAAGCCTCGGTGTCCGCATCAGCAAGTGGGAATGGTGGTATCTACCCTGTACGGTTTCTGTCCAAGACGGGTGAGAGTATCTGTGTAAACCGCACTCGCTGCCTGCTCACCTTCCCCAGCCCTGATGAGCTTGTTTGCCAAGCAGGCGATGTGCTTGCCTTCACAAAAAGGAAACAAAGCCCGTTGGTTATTTTTCTTTTGTAGGGGCATAGGATGAAATGCTTGCCCTGAAACTTAACTGACGGTATAGTGAAATGCCAGTTAAAATGCAAACAGTGGCGTGCAAGCCCAAGACCGCACTGAGCAGATCTACCTGCGACTACCTCATCGTCAGCTGCCTGAGATTAACTTCCAACCGGGTGGCCTGCGTCTGTGTTGGACCTGCAGCACCGAGACGCACAATGAACTTTCACTTTGTCTTAAGGCAGGATGAAAAGGGCCACACATAGAGAATTAAGGGGAAGGGTGGAAAACGAGTCCTCCAACATCCGGGCTGCCCTCCTCTCACCAGTTAGATCCATTTCTCTTTAAACACGTGGATGAGGACAGAAGTTGTCACCACTCAGCCCCTGTGGGACAGGCCTTGTGCTCATGTCCAGGTGGGCTTGGGGAACAGGAAGAAGGCTTACTTTAGAACCATACCCAGAACACGCTCCTGCCTGATGTGTGCAGGCCCGGCCCGGGAGCCGATGCACGAGGGGACCTGGTCCTGCGACCTACAGCGCAGCGGCCAGCGGGCTCACGGCGGCTGGTGCACACTCTGCATCTGGCTCTCAGCTGCCCACACTGTAATGCAGGCTGAAGATGCAGTTGCAAAGGCCCTGGTCCTTTTCTAATGGGCAAAGAGGCCGGCCAACGAGAAGTTCCCAGGCCCTGCCATGATTCTTCATGGGCCAAGATGCCACAGAGGATGTTTGTCCCCGCCTTGCTGGAAGCAGCTCTGTTGCTAGGTGCACTCCAGCTGTGTACAGTTGTTTATTAGCCTTCTGGAGCCTCCTCTGGCAGTGCTGGCACCAGATTTTACAGTTAATGTATCATTAAACATTTCTTTGCTTTTTTTTTCAATGTCCATGGGCTGCTTATAAGATACTACACAGTTGTGAAACCAAGAAAATACTGGAATTATACAAGCACAGCAGGAAATTAACAATGCAGGAGATAATCATGCTTAGCTATAGATAATACATTCAGTGCTTAAAATAGCAGTGTGCCATCCATGTGTCACTGCGCGCCAGATGGTTGGAAGAGCACAGGACATAGTTTTTTTTTTTTTATATTGGGAGGGTACATATAAAAATCTGTTAATAGCAATGCACTGGAAAAAGGAAAAGAAGATCTATAATTTAGGATAAATGAGTGTTTGTCAAATTGCCTTCATCTACACTGAGCTCAGAGTTATTTTTATACATTCAGTAAATAAAAATATTCAGTTCAATGAAATATCAAACAAATTGTGATAATAAGCTTTCTCAGAGGTTGCATAGAGACTCTCTGGAGTGCATACCTGAGCGTGGACAGGTAATGGGGGCTTCCAGGGCAAGCTTCGCTTTGGGCCGCGGCACTGGGACTGCTTTATGTTACATTCCAAGTCTCAGGAGGAAAGTCATAGTCCCTCTAGCCGGAAACCTCAAGGCAGTACTGAAGATAGAAGTCATCTGATACTTTTGATAGGATGGACTCCAGACCAGGCTTAGGGGCTCTGCTGACTGGTCGTTTATGAGACTACCTTTGAGGCTTCCTGGTCTTCAGCGTGCTAAGAAAGCCTTTGAATGAAAACGTGAGATTTTGAAAGCAGAAGCTTTACCCTGGAGGGAGGACACAGCTGTGTGTGGGGTAGCGCAGAGAACCCTGCGCTTCTGCCCCGTGGTGCCGGAAAGTACCACTCAGCTGGAAAGAGCCCTCAGCCCTGCGCAGGCACCATGAGGTGGTGTTTGGGGACACTAAAGAAAAAGGCCTCTGTCTGTGTTTGTCACACCAGAAGGTCTCTTGCTTTCTGCCGCGGGTGTTACACTGAGAAGTTTGTCCTCAGCAAACAGGAAGTTGGCCTTTATCAGACACCAAACCTGCTGGCACCTTGGTCTTGATTTCCCAGTCTGCAGGACGGAGAAGTCATTGCTCCTTGTTCAAGCCGCCTCCTCCACGGTAGCAGCCAGGGAAGCCTGAGTAAGCGAAGACAAGTCCTGAGTGACAAAGCCCCAAATGCCAGCAGTCCTGAGGTCGGCAATCCCTGGGTGGGGGAGGACAGTGTGGCCTCCTACAGGGAGGGAGTGTCTGGTGGCAGCAGGTCTTGGTCCACCCTTGGTGGACATGGCCACGTGGCCCAGGGCCCTCCAGCTCCTTCTGCAGCCTCATGGGGCTGCCTTTTCCCCTGTGTGTGTCAGCTGCGCTTGTTATGTCCTCCTCATGATGGGGCACACTGGCTCGCAGCGACTGCCTTCTTGTCTCCTTGACATTATGATGTTTTTCCTCTTACCTGGTGACACTTGTCTAAATTGCCCTCTGTCATGTACTAATGGTATTTCCTGATTTTGCCTTGTATGCTATTTTGGGGCAAAGGTGGCAGAGCTCTTTATTGCTGCCTACACTGGATTTTAGTGTCTTTCACAGGGTTTCATGTACAATGGTCTATTTTCTATCATACACTTACACACACACACACACCCCTTGCACATGACATGTGAAAACAGAAATGCTGCTTTCAAGTTTTGAACTTCAGGCTAATGGTTTTGGAAGCTATATGAGGAAGCTGAAGCCAGGCCAAGTGGTGCTCACCTGCAATTCTAGTGTTCTGGGAGGCTGAGGCAAGAGGATCGAAAGTTTGCTCTCAGCCTGGGCAGCTTAGTGACTTAGTGAGGCCCTGTCTCAAAATTTAAAAATAATGTTAATAACCCAAAGGCTGAGGATGTCACCAAGTGTGCAGGCCCTGGGTTCAACCACCCGTGTTGCGAGAGAGGAAGTTTCAAGATGAGTGGGAGGATGTTTGAGCCTTCAGGATTTCTCTCAGAGGAGGCACCTACCCTCCCAGGATTGGTGCGCATAAGCGCTTCTTTGTCTGCGCCTCCTGGAAGTTCTACATTGTCTACAGGCAGCTCCAAGGGGGAAGGTCGAGGCTAAGAGGATCAAGCGCTCCGAGTGCTGCTTTCATGGTGACCCGCATTCCCGCGCTTCTGACAGCTGCCTTTGAAAGGGCCCCCAAGCCTTCACGAATCAAAGCCTTGCTGTCAAGGGGATCTGCTCCAGGGTTAAAGGCTACTGGCCTTTGCCAGCTTGGTGGCCTGCTTGGAAACAGAGATGAAGTCACCCCCGGGCTAGGTCCAGCTGCCAACAGACCGCAGCTCCTGCCAGCGTGGGTGTGACCGGGACCTGTGATAGCCCAGGTGTTGGCCTTCGTCACCAATCCAGGCACAGCCCAGGAGGGTGAGGCAGCAGGCTCACCTTGAGTGCACACTGTGCTGTGGGCACGTCCTCCCTCCGGGACCGGGAAAAGGTTTCTCCTTTTCTGCTTCCCTGGGTGTCATCCAATCATCCCTCCCACACACTTCTTGCAGCTGTATTTTAGGGATGACAAACATTCTTGCTTTATTGTTCTGGGAGAGCTGCAGACATGAAAACCAGCCGACAACCTAGCAAGGGGCTTGGACACAAAAACATGCAGTGTGAACCCAGCGTTGCTCTATGGAGGCCCTGGGCGGCGGCGGCACCGCACGGACCCAGTGGCTTTAGTGTGACAGGTTCCAGCGTGGCCGCAGCTCTCTGGGAGATAGGACGCTTTGAGAAAGCCAACACTGAGCACTGAGGTTTCCTGTTTTCTTTTTCTTCAAGGCTTTCCCAAGAAAGGCTTTCTGCAAATGACAGATCACCATGTTTGCCTGGAGCACACTATGGGGGCCGTCATAAGCAGGGTGTGGATTCCAGGGCTCTGCTCAGGAAGGAGGAGTGCAAGGGGCAAAGCCCTCGGAGCCCACAGCGGGGTGGGAGCTGGTCGCCCCAACCCCTCTCCCAGTGCTCAAGAGGGAACACTGCATCCTGGATTCCACTGGCTCAGAGACCACTTCTCGATGACACACCTTCAGGGTAAAATATTTTTCAGCATGATCCATTGAGATTCTGGGGACAGTGCTCCTTCTTTTTAGAAAGCCACGTCGCTTCCCTGATCAGCTTGCTGTCCGGTTCCCACTCTGCATCATGTAGCTCAGTGTTTGCAGAGGACTTAGAAAACACAAGGAGCCAAAGTACTCCACTTCAGCCCTGGAAGTGAGCGAGGGAAAATCACTCGCAAGAGATGTAAGCATGTGTTAATTGGCCATGGTGTTGCCTTTGGTTCCTCATCCCTGCATTCTGGAGAGAAAAACACAACAGGCAACAAGTGCGGGCCAAGGGAGATGTGGTCAGCACAGACTGTTTTGCTTTGAAAAGTTAAGTCATCGACATGCATGGGAAAGCAGCGGAGGTCAGCGGGAGGCACCGCTAGTTAAAGGTGGAAAGATATCAGGCTGGCCGCCCTGCTGTGCAGCCCTTCCGGGAAGAAAACACAACACAGCCATCCAGGCCCAAGGAGGGGATCGGAAGACAAAGTCACACAATGGTGTGTTTGCGCGGCTCTCCTGTTGTCCTCCCTGGGCCTCATGACACACTCAGAGATGGGACAAGAACAACGGTAGAAAGGGAAGGAAGAGAATTCTTAGAATTGAAGACAGCCAGCCGGCAGGAGGAGGGGCCCGCTTAGTTCACAGGACCACAACTGCATCCTGGTAGCCTGCACCCTCCTACCCCGGAGCGTTTGTCTGGTGGCTTCAGAGCTTGTCGTGGTGAATAAAAGCAATAGGGATCCATCCCGTTAGAACCTTTGTGGCACATGGCTCTGCTTTCTCATGTTTATATGTAGGAACACAAGCACAAATAAGAGGACACAGTAAACAGGCTCATAAAAATAAAAGTAGTAAACAGCCATAGTTCAAAGTAGGAGATAGCTTCTGCCATACCCGGGCAGGAGACCTGGAGGGCGACTGCATCTTGTTGGTTCTCTGCTTCCCGGCTTGCAGAAGTGCGTGGTGGAGCGGCTTCCTGAAAGCCAAAGATTTCGTAAGATGCTGTAGAGAAAAATGCCAAAGGCAGCTCCTGGACAATGGCCAAGGGTGACTCCTACCATCCGGGTTAGCGGTGCCCATATGGACGGCGGGAGGAGGCTCAACAAGCTAGTGAAAGCCACAACCACAGCCACGAGAGCAGCCCTCGTGCTGTCCTCAGGGATGGTGTTTTCTGTCACTTGCACCAGCACCAGCTCAGTCCTGCCCGGCCTCTGCCAGCTCCTTAGAAGACAGTGTGTCCCCTTGTATCCGGCAGAGAATCTTCGCAGACTTTGAAGCCAATGGGAAGTCACCAGCCGAGACAGTGCTGCAAGACCCCTTCTGAAAGTCCTGGTGACATTCTGATCAGCTCTGTCCCAAAGATGGTTCTGCCACAGGGAGAGAACATGAGAAGGCAGCCATGGGACAAGCTCAAGTCCAGAGCCACTCATCAGGCCTGAGCAGTGTCTCCTGTCCGCTCTCTGTGCGGCAGCCATGTAGACATAGCTGGCTGTGTAGACATAGCTGGCGGGGGCCTCGGCAGGCACCTTCGTGAAGGCTTTCCTGTAGACGAACAGACACACCTGCCTCCTTCTTGGCTCCTACTACTACGCAGTCATAGTACCATCCGAGGACATGCATGCTTCTGTCAAAGGCAGCAAAGTCCTCCACTCAGAAGGTGGCTCAGGCCAAGCGGACTGTCCAGCTCATTCAGGAAGTCGGCTGAGGACTCTGAGGAGCTGCTCTGCATAGTTCCCAGGGGCCGCGTAACCTGTGAGGCGCATCATCCTTAGTGGGCCTTACAAGGTCCAGTGTAGTATTTCAATTTCAGAATCCACTTATATAAGGCCTACTTTGAAGACCAATAAAAATAAAAAGCAGACATGGCCAGCAAGAAGGAAAGGCGGTAGACACACGTTTCCGTCCTTATCTCATTCATCCTTTCATCCTGTTCTCAAGTGGTCCTGCTCTCCAGGACAGACGCTGCTTGCTCTTTCAGCAGATTCAGAGACATGGGCTTGCAAGCTGTATACCTCCACAATCCTACCAGTGAGCTTTTTATTTACTCATTTAATTTACGTAGTTAGTAAGGGTCTACAGGGTCACAGTACATAGATTGGACTTGTAGCGACCCTCCTGTTTTCAGCCTCCCAAGCCCTGGAATTACAGGTGATCGCCACTATGCCCAGTCTCAATCGCTGTCTCAGTGCGCCCTGGGGGTGGGCCCCTGTGTTTCCCTAAGCAGGTGCTTTAGTCCACTAAACTATCTAGCCTGCCCACAAGTGAGAGAGTTCTTTGTTTATTTATTCATTTATATTAA
The DNA here is from genome assembly GCF_000260255.1 of Octodon degus. Taxonomy (NCBI): domain Eukaryota; kingdom Metazoa; phylum Chordata; class Mammalia; order Rodentia; family Octodontidae; genus Octodon; species Octodon degus. The sequence continues at coordinate 5,737,133 of NW_004524615.1, forward strand.
TTTTAATGAGAAAGTAATAGTAATGAGACAGTTTCATCTCTAACAAAACAAAACAAAAAGGAGGATAAAAATGAAAGACCATTTTGTAGTGAAAAAAATGTATATGTATATATAAAACAAGTGAGCTTTTTAAAACATGATTTTTCTCTTTAAATTAGCCTTTGAGGGCTGCAGAGAGCTCTGCTATCTATGCACAAGGATCCGAGTTCAATCCCAGGTACCACAGGCCATGCTAGCTCTGAAATCAGGCATGGTGGCACACACCTGTAATCCCAACACTGGAGAGGCTGAGACTGGAGGATTGCTATGAGTCTGAGCTGCATAGTGCCATCGTATACCAAATAAATACCTAAATAAAAGATTAAAACATTTAATTGAATTCTAACACTTGAATATCAAAGATTTGCTATATTTTCTTAGACAAGGTGTCTAGCAACCATGGTATAGACTTACAATTCCATGCAATAGTGTTTCCTTGCCTACTTGAGCTGTTGACAGGGCAGAACTGGAGTCAGTCTGAGTTGGAAGCCAGGCTCTTCATGTAGCAGTTGCTGGCCTTTGGCAACTGGTCCAGCAGAACTCACTCACAGCCAGCAGATCCGTGACACCAATGGCCCATTGTCCATGCCACCATCTCCCCACACCCTTCTCAGAAAGGAGCCTTGTTGTGTACCCACTCCAACCCTGGGCCTCGTGCTCTGACCTGCTCACCAGGGGATGCTAGTGCAGGCTTGAAGAAGCACCCACATGCTCTCCCCACAATCTGCCTCTGCAGAAGTCCCAGATGGATGCGCCCCAGCCCGCCTGTTGTAGCTGAGGTGAGTGGGCCCCATCTGAGTCACTCCAGATCCAACTGAGGCTGTCCGAGAACAGCTGTCACCTGGCCTGCCCCTCCAACACAGGGAACTAGTCTGCCTGCATCAGGTCACATACACCTGAGCAGGTGCAGGCCCAGTGTGTGGACGTGAGCCAGAGCAGCTTAACCCTGCAAACACCTGAACCCTGAGTTACTGCTGTAGGCCACTGAGATTCTAAGCCTAGATACTGCCTGTTCTTATGGCAGTATGTGCCTGAATCTCTCAGGTTTCTTTCTTTCAGTAAAATATTCGCAACTACTTCAAACATTGTTGCAAAGATTAAACAATATCACACACAGGTAAAATCTCTTACCTGAACATATCGCATAGAAAATATCCAGTAAATATTAGTTATTGTCACACAGAAATCAAGGCCTTCTTGACTCCTCCATCATCAAATTTGCTCTCCCGCTCTGTTGGACAGATTTTTTCCCTCTGAACTTAGGTTTCTTTTCCTAGGCAAGGAAACAATTTTCTTATGCATTTTAACTATGTCTTTGCTGTAATTATTTTTTCCTTCCCCTTAAAGAATTTGATTTTATTCCATCTTTGATAATCTCACAGTTGGATTTTCTATAGCTGAGACACAGTATCTGATATCCACAATTTAGAGGGGTACACACTTAACTCGGCTCTTGGTGTAGGGGCATTCAGTGCTTGGCTGGCTGGTTCCAAGCAGAAGTGTCTCAGATGAAGGAGGGGTGGCGTGAGACACTTAGCTACGGCTGCTCGAAAGTGAAGCAGAGGAACAGTGCTGGGGAGGAAGGTGCCAGGGCCTTCGCGCAGACCTCGAGTTGGTGTCTCCACGACCAGTTCAGACGCACCCATAAGGGCCTCTACTAATTCCCACAGGGGTCCCAAAGCCAAGCAATTTGAGGCTCCAACTCAACAGTCATAACTACTGCCACAGGTGTAGGGTTACTGTGGTATTTCCTCCTTCATAATTCTACCATGGTACCTGCCTAGCAAGCAGGAGGTCTTGAGTTCGATTCCTAGCATCACAAAAAGAATGGAACTCTACCATTGTCCCTTGTAGGTCAATACTCTCCTATAATCTATTAAGTTCTTGGACTCTTGTTAAAGGTTTTTGTTTTTCTTTTGCATATCTTGGCATTTATTTTATTTGTGACATCTTTCCAACTTGTAGAATTTGAGGATTGCTCTTCTGTTTTTCCACTGCGATTCCCTAGGGCTCAGCCATGGGAGGGACACATAACCTGTGTCCTTTGATCCTTTTCTCAGATGGCAGATCCACCTGCACTTGTCAGCCTGCAGCCAAGTTAAGCTGAGACCAGAAAGCTCTTTGAAGCACACTGCCCCTTCCATTTGAATCTTTGTAAGCACATTTTTGTTCTTAGATTTTTCTCTTGTAAAAATGATGTTCTTTGAAGATGTTACGGCACAGCACAATCGATGCTTGTTTTCTGTTTGATTTTTAACAGTGGAAATAAAAGGGGTCACGACTCCTTTCTTCTTTCCTTGCGTTTTTTCATATCAAAGCTGTTCTAGGTGTGTTCCGAGATGGACAACGGAGAGACCACTGTGGAGTGTTTTATTCCCTGCTTCCTGAGGCTGCTTTCAGGGCTTGAGGTCCAGTCTTCTGACGCTCTACAGTTTGTGATAGAGCATGCGACAACACGCTCTAATTCCTCACGCCATTGGCCCACTTCTGTGCATTTCACTGAATACCCTCACTGTTCCCGCTCCTGTTCCTCAAGGCACTTAGAGTAAAGAACGTCCTCTGTAAGTCACCCACCTTGTTCCTCAGGGATTGTACCTTTGCTCAGACTGTGGAAGAATGGGAGCTTGTGTTTGTGTCTAATGCGCATGTTAACATGACAGATGCGGTGCACCATGCAGTTAGTTTCTGGAAAAATCAATCTTTTAGAAATTATCTTTTAGCTCTTCAATATTTTTTTATTGAGTTAAAAATGACCAGCCATCACCACCGTAATGCAGGGGAATCTAACTCTGTGCCACGCACACTTGCTTTTTTCTTTTCAAGGACATAGAATCTCAGCTCAGTATTTACTGATTTAAGTAAAATGAAGTCTGAGCTTGGCATGACGGTGCATACCTAGAATCTCTGCACTTGGGAGACTGAGGCAGAAGGACTGTAACCAGCCTAAGCCAGCCTGAGCTACACAGTGGGTTCAAGGCCAACTTCACAGCCAGGCCTCCCGTAGAAATCTCAGCCAGAACGCTTTGAGTGGGTGTGGCCTGTGGATTGATTGCTGCGTTGGTTTCACTCCATAAACTGCACTGAAACCTACTCTTCAGAGTGACGGTTTCTGGAGCAGGACTTGGGAGGTGTTTATGTCACAGAGATGGAGTCTTCCTAAATGGGACTGACGTCCTCAGGATGGTCCTGGGAGACCTACAGTCTTGTCCTTCTGCCCCGTGAGGACACAGGGAGTAGGTACCCTCTATGGAGTAGGAAACAGGAACTGGAACTTGGGCTTCCCAGTCTTCAGAGCTGTGGAAAATAAACTGTGGTTGTTTATAAGCTCATCAATGCATTGTATTTTGTCATAGGCAAAGGTGCCCAGGGCAGTATGTAATTTAACATGTTTTGGAATAAATAGATTTTTCTGTTAGCCATATTTTACCCACTAAAATGAAGCATAAACTTTGTGCTTTTGAAAATGATAAAACTTGACTGGTTAGGATCCATGTACCATCCATCCATCCATGCATGGATCTGCCCATGAATTTATCTGTCTACCTTCCATCCATCCACCATCTATTCATCCATGCATCTATCAGCTATCTATCTATCATCCATCTATCCACCATCCATCCATCTAACTATCCAGCTATCTACCATCCATCCAACAATCCATCCATCCATCCAGTAATACAGTAGGGCAGGTTTCATTGACTTCCTTTATCGTTAAGTACCTTTCCTGACCTCCAGAACACATGATACTACAAAGAACAATCCATTTTTCTCTGTATGTAGATCATATAGCAGTTGGATTCAGTTGTTTAAAAGTCAGCTTAGCAAAATATTACAGGAGCTGTGACATATTCATGCATATAGGGCAGACTCCAGGAAGGGAGGCTCATTGTGCAAGGCCATGGGCTTGCCTCGCAGTGATGACAAATGGGCAGATGAGGCCTCTGGATGCAGCTGGGCACAGGCTTTCTTGGCAGAAGGAGCAAAGCAAGCAAAGGTGTGGAAGGCCCAGGGAGTGGAGCCTGGCATGGTACCTGGAGGCTTAGTAACATACCAGAAGAAGAAAGCTGGAGGAAGGGCTGCCAAGTTGCACCAGAGTAGCCAGAACACAGAGAGCTTTATGCACCACACAAAGGAGCGTGCACCCGTCCTACAGGCATTGGGAGCCACTCCAAGTTCTACGTCAGGGTCAGCGTGATTAGACTTGTGCTTGGAGAGCTACTTTTGTAGCAAGCAGTGAAAGGATAGGGGAGATAGGAGCATGAGGCCAATTAAGAGACCAATTATTAATAGAGGAAAGGGGAAGAACTGATTTAAGATAGTAGGCAAATAAATTCATTTTCATTACTCAAACAAATAGTGAAGAACACCTAAAATACATATGCCCGTGGTAGATGCGATCAGGCGTGTGGAAAGGGCTACAGCCGCATCGCTTCCATAATGAAGGTTCCCAACAGGGACCATGAAACTAATCTTCAAATGCTGCAGCAGAGCATTCTGTGTGACGTGATTCAGATGTGTCACATGGACGGGGTAGGGATGCAGAGGAAGGTAACACATTTCACTGAGTCAGCAGAAAAGTGAACATCTGTGGCGAGATTAGGACATCAGACTGGCCCTGGGAGAAGAACAACCTTTTGGAAGGGAACACTGCCGAGGAGGGTTCATGAGCGTGGGAACAGCAGGCGGGAAAGGCGGCAGGCCATGTGTGCGGCCGGTCTGGATGAGCAGCAAGCTGCCCTGCTGGTGCTTGTAGAGGAGAGGTGCGAACTGAGGCTGGAAACGGAGGCGGCCATATGGCCCGGGCTCCGTCTGCAACGCAAGGGGAGCAGGTGGTGAGGCGTTTAGTCCATTGCAGGGAAGCTCTGCGTGCACTGAAGGTGCCGAGAGTGAAGGACGCGTTCCAACGTCAACATTGCTAGAGGAGGGGGCGTGGAGAAGGGGCGAGCGCGGGGCGGCTGCTTCTATGCACGGAGCTCAGGGAGCCCAGGATCAGGGAGAGAAGCTTAGCCATGAAGAGCTGGCATGAGGCAGACCCCAGGTATCTTCACAGGCGTGTTTTAAGGATGCGGTGGGGTGTAGGATGGGCATACTGTGTTCAACGCGAATCACTGATCAAAACACGGCCGAACTCTTGGAACAGGGACATGGGGAGAAAGGAAGACCGAAAGATGTTGCACTTATTTGGGACAAATGGAATTGTAGGGGGTGGGAAGGTATCCGGCTAGTTTTCTGTGTTTCTCCAGAGGGCAGCCTTGTGGCTCAGGCTTCACCCCACAGGGGACTCTTCATGGTATCTGGAATCAGTTTGGCTGTCACAGTTGGAGCTCAGGGGTGACACGAACATCTGGTAGGTAAACACTGCAGCACACAGGGCCACATCCCATGACAAAGATGTATATGAGACAAAAGGCTGATAACAGAAGGCCAAGCGTTGGGTTTTAGATCTACAGCAACTCCACAAACCTCCTGTGCTTTGGCAGGTGATGGGGTCAGGGGACAGCAAACCAGCTTGCTTTTGCAGAGGCTAGGCCCGCATTTGAAATCATCATTCCAAGCATACAAGGAGTGATTAAAATGGTCAGTGCCTGGTTAAATAAATTATTACAGCAAAAGCAACCTGTCGTGACTCCCTCTCAGGATACCCCACCTCAGGTATAGCACACGCATGCAGCCTATCTGGCCACTTTCTGAAGCAGTTCCGGGAGTGCACGTGTGTCTTAGAGCTGTGGCTGCAATCTAGTGAGTTCTGCTACTGAGGGCCATCCAAGAAAACCAGCTTCTGAAACATTACACTAGGGCCACATGCACGGGGTCTGACTCTATGTGACCTCCGGCTCTCCCCCAAAATGAAAATGATCAGGAAATGTAAACATTCTGAATTCACTCAGGACATTGAGGCAATCAGGACAGGGCAGCTAAAGACACTCACAAAAGATGACTTCCAGAACTGCTTTAGAGAGTGGCAAGAATGAAGGGAATAGCTTATTTTGAAGGGGATTTAGGCCAATATGTCTTTTACATTTAAAAAAAAAAAAAGCTTAAGCATTGACTGCATGTTTTGATTATACCTCAGAGACCCAGGAGTTTGCTAACCGGAGTAGTAACTGAAGCCTCTGAAGGAAGGCTGCCCTTGGAAACCTGCCACTCAAGTAGGAGACAAGAAAGGAGTCCCCGTGGGGGGAGATGAAGCCTCCTAGACACATGACAGTGGAGGAGGGGCGAGGAGGAGGAGCAGGAGGAGGAGGTCGACCAGGAGCAAAAGTAGGACGAGGAGCAGAAGGAGGACGTGGAGCAGGAGGAGGAGGAGGAGGAGAAGGATGAGGAGCAGAAGGAGGAGGAGCAGGAGGAGGAACAGGAGAAGGAGGAGGAGCAGGAGGAGGAGCAGGAGGTGGACGAGGAGCAGAAGGAGGAGGAGTAGGAGGAGGAGCAGGAGGAGGATGAGGAGCAGGAGGAGGAGGACAACGAGGAGCAAAAGTAGGACTAGGAGCAGAAGGAGGAGGAGAACAGGAGGAGGAGGAGCAGGAGGAGGATGAAGAGCAGCAGGAGGAGCAGCAGGAGGAGGAGCAGGGGGAGGAGGAGCAGGGGGAGGAGGAGCAGGAGGAGGAGGAGCAGGAGGAGGAGCAGGAGGAGGATGAGGAGCAGGAGGAGCAGGAGAAGCAGGAGGAGGAGGACGACGAGGAGCAAAAGTAGGATGAGGAGCAGAAGGAGGAGGAGGGACAGGAGGAGGACGAACAGGAGGAGGATGAAGAGCAGCAGGAGGAGGAGCAGCAGGAGGAGCAGCAGGAGGAGGAGCAGAAGGAGGGTGCAGGTGTCCAGCGTTCTCCTGCGGCCTCGCTCCTGACGGACCCGCTCTGGAACCTGGCTCTGTCTTTTCCATTGTTCCCGCAGCAAAGCAGCAGTCACAGTACGCCCTTCAGGAGCAGTGAAGATGACATTTGTTTCACTTGGCTATAGTAGGTGCTCAGTCCAGGGTGGTTGCGAAGCGGGTAGACGTGGGAGCACAGAGAAGACAGCCGACTGGTGGAGAGGAGCAAAAGTAGGACCCCAGCTCAGGGGTTGCACGAGCACCAGCAGCTGGACACTCCTGAAGGAGTTCAATGATTAGGCGCCAAAGAAACCGACAATCTACTTGTGCAACACTTCATTGGAGATCTTTAAAAACGCAGATTTCCAGGCAACAAAGTTTCCCATATTTGTGGGACTTGCACACACAGAGTTCCGTTGTTCAGTCATCCTCCTACAGAATTTTGCCACATGCTGGGGCCACCCACCGAAGAGTAAGACATCATCTGTGCCCATGAACGGCAGTGGAAGCACAGATGAGAAGAAGAAATGACACTGCAAAGTGACCCTGCTACCAAAGATTGAGGAATGAGGCAGCCAGGGGGAAGGCGGACCCTGCAGAGGCTCCCGGAGCGCTGAAGGGCTTGGCAGGCTCACAGAGCCCATCGGGAGAGGAGAGGAGACTGCCCAGCCCAGCAGCGACGCAGCGGGGGCGAAGGGCGGGCGGGGCGCGGGATCCCGAAGCCACAGGAAGGGCCTGAAGACTCTACTTGGTAAACCAGAGCAGAAGCGTTCTTTCAACCTTAGAAGCAACAGATGGGCAGACAGAAGAAGGGCTTCCCGGTGGAGGCCAGTACGGAGGGGAGGAAGGCAGTGAGTTAGCAAGAGGGATTCCTTTTTTTTTTTTTTTTTTTTTTGGGTTAATTGCTTTTTCATCATATTTAATAATTTAACTAGTTATTAAAATGATATGTACAGGCATGTGGTTAAAATATAAACTCAGGTACCAGAAGGAAATTCATGATAAAATTAAGGCTTCCATCCTCACTAGTCTACCTGACCTCGGGCTGCTGTTGACAGGTTTATTATTTCATAAAAGGAGCTTTCCGTGAAGGTGTAGGAATTTCCTGAAGGTGTAGGAATTTCCTGCCACCCGCTCACCCCTGCACTCATCCGTGGCTCGATCCTGCGCCTGCCTAGTCACTCAGTTATCCACCTAGCTACTTGGGGTGGGTAATCATATGTCATGCTGGCTAGGTAACCAGTTTAGCTGATGGTGTGGAAGTATTTTTTAAGGACATAATTAGCACTTAGTGCAGCAAGCAAGGAATAAAGCAGGATACACTCCATAATTTGGGTTCCCCTCAGAGAATCCACTGAGGACTTGGTGGACAGACAGTGACTCCTGGAAGGGGAGGGAATTCTTCCCTGCAACCTCTGTACTCAAGAGCGAAACATCAGCTCCTGCATTTCCAGCCTGCTGGGCTGGTCAGCAGAGTCTGGACTTGCTGGATTTTATAACGCAGGGTTTCTGTCTCTGACACTATTATATGTTCTTCATTCTGTTTTGTGGGGAGCCTGACTTGTGTACCTTTTATACATCTAATCTTTCAGGATCCCACGTGCTCGAGGAGCATGCCATCCTCATTGCCTTCTCCTTCTTCATTTATTGACGTGCCCTCATAACACCACAAACGTCAGCCTGCCTTCCACAGTGACACTGTTGGAACAGTCTCCCTGTCTGGAGTGTCCTCTGGCACTGTGAAGCCCACCTGTGGTGTGCGTGCCTAACAGTGGAACTGCTGGGGCAACAGGTATAAACATCTCACATCTCGATAGAAATTGCTAAATTGGTCCACGAGAAGTTTGCAGCAATTTACAAAATTGGCACCAGTGTATGAGGTGGGCAGTTTTTCTTCACTCTTACCACCATTTATCATTGTCAGGTGAAAAATAGCTTCTCATTGTTTTTGAAACTTACATTTTTTTAAAACTATGTGTAAAAATTGAAATTCAAAATCACCAGTTCATTTGTTTGAGTTGCTCTAAACTGGTGTCCATTTATTATTTTTCACTGCAAAAGAAACTACTCAGAGTTTGGATGATGCAGGCGCCAGCACTCACGCAAGTCACTGTGTAGCAGGAGCAGTAATGGGGCCTCCAGCCTCTGCCCGCCAGAGGCATCAGCTTCGGGGCCCCAACAGTCATCCCATTAACCTCACAGCAGCATGATTTTGCACTTGATGGGATTTTGTTTCTAAAACTCAGGTAGAGCATTATGGTAGGCATTCATTGTTAATAAAAATTAACTGTACACTTATATTAATATGTCTATTAAGATGCAACAAATATTACTAATAGTTTTAAATAAGACACCATTGAGCATAGCATGGCAAATTTATGCAATATACAAATAAACCCAACTACAGAAACAGTTTTATAAAAGAAATGATGAAGCTTCGTTGAGAGCCAGTAAGCGGCTTCAGTAAGTGGACAGTCACCTCATATCCACGCAGGTGGGAGAAACTTAGAGGGTTCAAGATGTTGGCTTCCCCCAGTTCGTTTACATATCCAGCAGAATGCACTGAAAATGCCTGTTGGCTTTTGGTAGAATTTAAAAAGCCAGAGGTGAAGTTTGCATGAAACTACAATGGGCAGAGAGTTGTGAAGACTCTAGACACAGAAGAACCCCAGAGGAGGATTTGATCCAACAAATATCAAGTATCATCATAGAGCCTCGGTAGCAAAGATGACATAGTAAAGTACAAACAAGTCAGTGGGAGTAGCCCAGAGGTTGTGCTGCAGAAGGGAGAAGACGACTCTTTTCAATGAACAAAGAAGAAAATTGGGTATGTGTGTCCTTACACCATCAATAAGATTGATTCTAAATGTATCAAAGGAATCAACGTAATAAAACTTTAAAAATTTTGGAATATAAGATAGGTGCATGCCTTCCTGGTCTCAAAGCAAGGAAACTTTTTGCAATCTTCTTTAGTGATAAAAAGTGGCTGCATCACATTTAAGATCTTTGTTCATCAGAGTAAATCACATAAGAGTGAAAAGATAGGTTGTGACATGAGGGATGATTATGAGACCCTACCCAAGTCTACACCCCTATTAATATACACAAGAAAGGTGAGTCTGTGGAAGGTGAAAGACCCTTCTTGCAAGCAGGGGGGAAAAGAAACTTAGTAAAAAGATGACTGAAAAACATGAATGCACACATTATAAAAGGTGAAGTCTACTTGGACATCCAGCCTGCAAATACTGCTTTCATTTCTTAATTAGGCAAAAGTCTATGAAGAGGAGAGTGAAACAAGTCCCTATAAAAATGGCTAAAATAAAAATACAGAGCCTAGCAAGGCAGCTCGCATCCAGGGGAACAGAAGCTCCCTGGACAGAGCAGTGGGTAAGACTTTCTGATTGCTGATGAAGCAAGTTACCACAAACTTAGTGCCTTAATGCAAATGTGTTCTCTCTCCATTCTCCAGGCCAAACATTGTCTCATGGGGCTCAAATTTAGGTATCAGCAGGGTGTATTCCTCCTGGAAACTCTGGGTGGGAGTAGAAGGAGACACCAGTGGATCTGTTTTACTTGCTACATTCATGTCCATTTCCTTAAAAAATATTAATTAGTACATGTTTGTGCCCCTCTGTGCAGTCAGTACAGGTGTGTAACACATCTCAGTTCTTATCTTTTAGTTTGCTCATCCTTTATATTTGAGAAACCAAGTGGTGGTTTCTCATACAAGAGAAACCAAGTGGTTTCTCATAAGTGATGTCTAAGTTTTGCACCTGATTTATTTCACTTAACAGGATGATGTTGAGTAATACTTTCATTCTCATTCATAAAGAAAGTATTCAGGCTCCAAGGAGTGGCAGTTAGGTGTTAGCTAGGCAGGTATAGCACAGGATGTCATTTGGATGTAGTTACATGGAGATGCCACCGACATGTTTCACCACCTCTTGCCTATCAGAACACAACAGGCATTTGTTATTGCTTTCCCTTCATGGGAAATCTGCAGGATGACTCAGAAGGACGCTGTCTCTGCGGAGTGACCAGGCTAAGCCAGCGCAGCATTTGGGTTTACAACATTCCTGCTAAGCACGCATTGGAAGTTGAAACACAGCAAGATGTGGCTGTGTTTTCAGAGATAACTCCACCACGTGGGCTTGCGGTGAAAGCCACGCTGAGAAAGAAATGAAGGAAGCCAAAATTTGTCGACATCACAATGAAGCCAGCATCAGTAACTACAAGCTACGCAAGTGGTGGGCTGCATCCTGAGAACCTGCGATGCACTTCAAGTGAGCACAGAGCAGGAGATTAGCTTTCCGGAGCATGGCCTGGGTGATTTAAGGTAGCCAGCGCCCTGGTGCTGGCCGGGCAACAAAGTCGTAAATCTTCCCCACATGGAGGAGCCACATGATTTTGGCTGGAGGGCATGTTGCCATCTGACCTCCTGGTCTCTGCCCTTCGTTGTGCTGCTAGCAGACACTCAGTCATGGAGTGGCAGGCCTGGGGTGTATGGAGGGTTGCATTTCTGCCTCTGCTGCTCCTCCATCTCGAAGTCAGACATATCCTGGCAGTGGGTGTCCTGGCTGCGCCAACATCTTGAAAAAAGACTGTGACTATCGAGATGGCACCATGAACGGGCATGTCGTACCTCCAACGGCTGCCTGGCTTGATCATGGAGCTGGAACAGAGAGGAGTCCAACCGTCAGGTGGGGCAGACAGACACTGTGGCGCTTCTGTCGAGGCTTGTTTCGGGCTTCGTGATCTTGTGCCTGCAGAAAGGCTTGAGACCTTTGGCTGGGATATTCTGAAATTTCCATTTGGATGGAAAGAGTGCTCGACACTCTTATCAAGAATGTATTTGCTTTGGCTCAGAAGTCCTCTTATGTCAAAGCCAAAGAATTTATAATGAGCGCCTTACTTCATAAGAGAAAAGAGTAGGAAACTCAACTCTTTCAAAACCTACCTGAGACCTGGGGACAAATTATGACAACATTT
>NW_004524615.1:5749630-5751307 GCF_000260255.1 Octodon degus
GACTGTCTCAGTCATTGCCTGCTAGTATAATTCACACCCCATACAAGTGTGTTTGGACACGATGTGACACCTGGCTTCCAACTCGATGCACAGGTCATGTGATTTTTCTATTGCTATCTGACTTATTTCTTTAATTTAATATATGTGTGCTGTATACATTTGCCTTCCTTGTGTGGAGCTAGTGCATGTGCAGAGCGCTTCTTATCACACCCTTTCCCCTCCCTTGGCCCTCTTCCCATCTCTGGACCTCCTCATTCCCATTCGAGAATGATCTATCTCACTACTTCCTGCTATCTTTTATTTTACTATTTATTTCTATTTTGAGTTAACGCTGTAAGAGAAACAATGTGATATTTGATCTTGTGTGTCTGTTTATTTACCTAAAATGAAGGTCTCGAGGTACATCCATTTTCCTACAAATAATTCAAGTTTACCCTTTTGTAGGGCAGATTTATGCACTATTGTGTGCAAATACCATTTTCTTTATCCCAGTCATCTGCTGATGGACGTAGGTTGCTTCCAAGACTTAGCTCTTGTGCATTATGCTGCTGAAAACAAGGACATGCATGAGTCACTGTAATTGTGAAGAACTCCTAGACTTGATTACTTCTTTTGTGGTACTTCCCAAGGGTGTGTAGACTGCTAGCTGAGTAGACATTTGCTCTTTCCAGCAAGTTTAATTTGATGGATAAAAGCCAGACAAATGCCCACCTAACGTGACTCACAGTGTTAACGGGTAACAATCCTTGCTGGAAATCAGGCCAATCATCCCTAATGATCACCACTTGGCCATCTGCATGACATTTCCGTGCACCCCCCGGCTTGCTTTCATCATGCAGACAAGATGACTGAGGGAAGATGTCCCAAAACTCTCATCCCTGCAGAAAAATTTGGGCTGATTTCCTCTTTGTGGGTTGCCCACCAGGAAGAGTAAGTACTCAAATAGGAAAAGGCTTATTGTTTCTTGCAAGAGGAGCAGCACATCTATCAGATGTGGCTGTGACCTGTAGCTTGGTCCGAGATATCCTTTGGCTCTGTGCAGTAGACATGTTCTCAGCGCAGATGAAAGCCTAGGTCAGGAAGGATTCAGCCCACTGTCGCTGTGACACACACACACACACACACACACACACACACACACATCACACTGGCTAAGGGTCAAGGTCACTCTTCAGAGCTCTGCTGTCCACAGAGAAACAGCCTCCTGCATCGCTGAGCTGAGCTGAATCACCAAGGGTTTGACCTCAGGGCTGAGTCTGCCCACAGCTCTGCTTTCAGTGTCTCCTCTGAGGCATGTGAGGATTTCGCTTTTGAATATTTTTCATTGTGGAAGTCTTGGATCAAGAGGAATGTCTGGATGAAGACCAATAGCAAATGGGTATAGCAACGGAGCCTACTGGTTGTGTCCCGTGCTTAGGCTTGGCCCTCTAGGCTTCTTTGTTTCTTTTCTCCCTGGGATGATTTGGTCAGGGGACTCTCTGGAGATGGCCACACAGAAAATGTGTTCAGGACTGGCCAAATAGCTCAGTGGATTAAAGAGCCTGCAAGCAGGTGCAGGGGCTGGGGGCTTACTCCCCGGGCCGGCCATGCCAGCCCCACCCTCAGGGCACACTGAGATGGCAATTGAGACTGGGCATGGTGGTGCGCACCTGTAATCCCAGCTCTTGGGAGGCTGTA
>NW_004524615.1:5752003-5755091 GCF_000260255.1 Octodon degus
AAAAAAAAAAAAAAAAAAAAAAAAAGGAACTTTTCTTTCCTTTCCTTCATAACTTCCCAAATAGAAAATGTTTGGAGGAAAATATACCTACTTCCCTAAAAGTTCCTAAATGGATCCATCAGTCAACCCTTCTATGTGCACATGAGCTGTACTGAATACAAATTAATCTTATGTTCTCAAACTTGCTAGGTTCTTAGATATTTAATAGACGTCTGTGCCTCAAGCAAATGATATTTAACTTAAGAAAATGTTTTGATCTTCATTTATAAAAGTAATTAAAATCTATACCTGAATAGCTAGAATTTATTCTGGATTTTTCAAACTTCTCCAGATTTAATAGCATAATTTGTAGTTCACACCAGCCCACCCAAGGCGTTAACAGAGACAGAGGTCTGCCATCCTGTGGACTTTCAAGACTTGTCGCATTATCTGTCTCCAGTAGGCTGTGTAAATCTGCAGCCCATGTCCAAATTGAATATGAGTTGAGCAAATCCATTGGTCTGACCCAACGTGATATTATTTCTTATGAAATATTATTTAATGTGAAAAACACAAGATAAATGCAGTTAATATTTCAAATACCTTTAATATGACAGCCAAGGAAAACTTAATTCAAGTTAATAATAAGAGCTTAAAATACCATCTATTTTATATGATCCTTTTGGTGCAGTGTGTCAGGGACGTATCTATAAGGAACCTGTTCTGTAAGCCAATTGTATTTTACTGCTAAATTATACAGCTTGAAAAGCAATAGTGTGGGAATGAAATATTTAAAAAGATGTGAAATCGGTATAAATGTTCTTATTTCACTTGAAGCCTTGAATACTGTTTTTATAAAGATTTGTTCTTTATGTGGTATTAACCAGTCGCTGTGAATGCAGAATATTTAAGCCATTCTTCTGATCCATACGGCCAGAACAGGGAGCTTGGTTTTTGCAAAAATACCAGTGATATTTTTGTTAGCCTGGGCCCTCCAGGGGCTGGAGGCTGACTGCACCCACAGGGGCCTGGAGATGGGCTGTGGCCACTCTGCCTCTGCGGGGTAATGAAGCTACTTACTGCCCGGCCTTGGATTTGTCCAGAGAGAGAGACAACGTCCTGGAATGCTCCAAGTATTTCTGGTGTGAAGTAGCCACCCACTCATGTATTACTTCATGCAGTCCTCACATGAAGCAATTTAATTGAACCCCCTTCTGGTTCACTGGTTCACAAGGTGAGACACAGGCATCGTCACAAAGGATGGCGAAGGTACACCTTTTGAAAATTATAATAGCAAAAGCCACAGTGCCATGCAGGAATCCCTTGTAGAATCCGTCCCTCCTCAACTTGGCCACATTCGGCCTGTTATTCTTCTTATATTCTGAAGCACTTTCAGAATCTTCCAGGAGGGTCCCTTGTAGTTACCTGGAGGTCTTCAGTCAATTGAAAATACGATAATTTCATCAGATGAGAATATTTTGATGTCTCACCAGTTACTTGATGAAATGTGTAACTTCTGGATCTCCCCAGAAGTAAAAAAGACCACTAGATACAAGTAAATATTTTCAATTTGTTTAGGGCATTGCGACAACCACGACAGCTCAACTACAGGTACCAACAAAGGAGGACTCCACAGCTGCCGCAGGAAGCAGCAAGGCTGCGGGCGGGCGCAAGTGCGCTCAAACCCAGCGGGAGGCGGGGTTGAAGGGGTTGAAGGGGATTCGTGGCAGGCATCTTTCACTAGAGTGCGAGGTGCTTTAATAGAAACACTCACCTTAGTTTTTGGCCATACAGCAGACACCTGAAGAGAGGAAGCAGCCCCATCCCCTGCCCACAATTCCCAGCTTCAGCCTGGGTGACCACGCAGCCAGCAAGGGACACAAAGCCAGGAGAGTCTGAAGTGAAGTCTGATTCGCAGAAGTGAAAGGGAACTTTTAAAGCAATTCTTCTCATTTAACGTTGTCGCTTTCTCTAGAACGTCCCTGCAACTGTGGTTGTGCACTGCCCAAACATCTGAGCATATTGTTCTACCTAAAAAACAAAGGCGTTCTGCATGTTGTATGCCAGATTTTATCTTTTAAAATCTGATTTCCAAGGAGTTTTGTCTAAAACTTTGTAACAAAATGAAAACAAAAACTCAATTGCATGCATGCATAAAAACAAAGAAAAGAAACTGCAGGGTATCAAAGGAAATTGTCTATATTAACCGAGAAACAGGAAAAAAAAGAAGGGAGAAGGAAAAACTAACTGAATTTACCTCCTATCTATTTTAGTTCTTTTTTCCCCTCCACCCAAACAGTAAAATGGAATGAAGGTTTCCCAACACCTTCTTTTGTTCTAGAGGCTTATTGCTGGGAGGAAGTTGGCTCTCTTTTGCTTTAGTGTCTGGGTGGTGGCTTCCCAATGGCAAAGGCATCCCTTGACAAGCCCGAGCGGCCTTGGTGCCGGAGATTTTCCAGTGATCAGAGTCAAGCAAATCCCAGGAGGAAGCCCGTCTGTCTGGGAAGCACTCTGTGTTTCTGTCATTCCGGGAGCACTGGAGTTACCGTGACAGTGCTGCTCGGTTGTCTCCCTGAGCCTGGCTTATTTGGTTGTTGAAAGATAACTGAGGAGAGATGAAAGAGGCGGCCGGGTTGCTGGGCGCTCGGCTGGAGCCTGAGCTGGAGTCCATGCAGGCGCAGCTCAGGCAGGGCGAGTGTGGCTGCAGTTGGGCTGCCTCTGCTTTGGGACCACAGGTGCAGCCTGCTCAGGTTCCTGCCGTTTTGTTCCCATTGTTTCCCCTTGGAGATTGCCAGAGCTTCAACCTTGGGAATTGCTGTTTTGCTATACTCTGGGGGATACTTCCTACGGGGTGAAGGGCTGGCCAGGGGCTCTCCTGGACCTGGACCTTCAGCCTGATCACCCAACACCCCCCTTGCTCTGTGGATGGACAGCTTTTAAAACTAAATCTCTGGGCCCCCGAGGCATGCAGTCTCTGCTTGCTCTAAGATATGCACTGCAAGGCCCTGTGTCCCTGGCTCTGCCCTGCCCATCTGATAGCCCAGGAGGGCCTCGGAGAGGGGCCTAAGGAGGGGTCCAGGGAAGGGTCCAGGAAGGGTCCAGGGAGGGT
>NW_004524615.1:5755261-5756549 GCF_000260255.1 Octodon degus
GGTCCAGGGAGGGGTCCAGGGAGGGTCCAGGGAGGGTCCAGGGAGGGGTCCAGGGAGGGTCCAGGGAGGGGTCCAGGGAGGGTTCCAGGGAGGGTTCCAGGAAGGGGTCCAGGGAAGGTCCAGGGAGGGGTCCAGGGAGGGTTCCAGGGAGGGGCTCCCTGCAACTTTCTGAGCATACTGAAACTCCTCCATCAAGGGCTCCATTTGTTTTCCCACTAGCTCTTCCCTGGGGTCAAGGTGGTGATTTACTTTACTGTAGGCTGTGATTGTTTTTGTTATTTTAGTCAATTTATAAAGCCTAGACAGACATCTAAGTTTTAAGAATTTCTAATTATGAGTAAATGCCTAGAAATTTTCCCCAGACCATCTGAAGTGACCCGGGACCTGTTTAGCATGACCCAGTGAGCTGCACAGTCAGAGGACTGCACTAGCCTACTAGAGGTCCTCTGGAACTTCCTGTCCAATCCTGATGCCTTTGGGCAATGGTCTGTAGGTGTGCCCAAAATTAATACACACACTGTGTTAGCGACAGTGCCTGCCACCCAATAAGTCTCAGTATTTTTGTCTTCACTTTTTGTTTTGGCATAAAGAAAGATCTGCATGTCACTTGTCCTTGAGGAAAGAGCCCACCTCCTTTGCTCTCGCCCTGCTCTTTTCTTCTTCTGTGAATGGAAATTCCAAAGATGGAGACCAGTGTATTTCTCATTTTCTGGGGGGCAAGTGGACACCCAGCTTCCAGCTGCAGGTAGTGGGCAGCGGTACTCCACTTCATGAAACAAGTTCCAGTGTCCACTCTCAGTGACAATCGGGCACTTTGGTGAGATGGCCTTTCCTATCATCACTCAGATGCAGGTTATCTTCAAACGTATTACAGGCTACCTGAAGAATTGGAAACAAACAAAGTACTGAAAAATGTTTGCATGTAAAGCCTGGTGTTTCATGCTGCTGCAATGGTCAGTTTGTATACGGTGTTGATTTTAGGGGGAGAGGGTGCTACTGGGAATTCAGCCCAGGGGCTTCATACTGAGTGGCATCTTTACCTCTTCTTATTTTAAAAATGGACCTCCCTTGGGATGACCAGATAGCTCAGTGGATTAAAAAGCCTGCTTTGGCTGATGCAGGGGTTGGAGGTTCAATCTCCAGCCTGCTGTGCCAGCTCCACCTCTGGGGCATGCTGAGACCAAGATTGAGACTGGGCGTGGTGGCACATGCCTGGAATTCCAGTGCTTGGGAGGCTGAAGACAGGAGAATCACTAGGGGTCTGATTGTGTAGTGAGACACTATAGGC
>NW_004524615.1:5756649-5777655 GCF_000260255.1 Octodon degus
AAAAAAAAAAGAATGAAAATGGGCCCCCTTATATCTCTAAACTGCCTGGGCTTACACCGAGGTGCGCCAGCTGTCAAGGTGGTCGTATCGTTGGCTTGTACCAATGCTTGAAGCTTTCTTCTATGGACTTCTCAGCGACAGCATTGGCAGCCAGCAGCTGGAGCCCCTATCTGCACTTGGTCTGTAGACTGCGGGGCCTTGTCTGCAGTACCCTGAGCATCTTCCTTCCACATCTTTCCATGGGACAGATCCACGCGGACCCCAAGTCAGACTCATCTGGGCTCTAACACAGAGGGTGCCCCCAAACTCACATTTTCATAGCTTACTCCCCATATTCATATGATGATACCATCTGGAGTGGGACCTGTGTGAGGTCAGTAGGGTTGGCTGGAGACTTGGGAGTGAGGGGTCTTGGGTGGCACAGTGGCTTTATAAGAGGAGGAGCAGACAGTGGCGCTAGCCCCGCCCTCTCACTTACTGTGCCATGCGGAGCTAGAAGCCCAGCAGGGCCAGGTGCCACAGACCTGCACCTCACAGCCTCCAAAGCCATGAGCAAGCTACTACATGCTGTAAATTACCAGGACTCAGGGAGTCTCTTTCTGCAATGAAGAAGTGGACTAAGACATCCCATAAGTTCCTCTCACAGCTAGGAAATACATGCGTTTATCAGATGTAGCCCCTCACGTAACAGAATCGCAGCTTGATTTCCAGTGGAGTCACATGCAGTAGCCCGGGCTCGGTCCACGTCCTGCTGCTCGATTTTCTAAGGGGCTGTACTGCGTCACCACCATGTGGGGAGGTTCATGAGTTCTTCACACAAAGACCAAACAAGCAAACTGGAGAGCCTGGAAGGTGGCCGTGTTCCAGGAGAGTGCAGGGCTCTGATGCGTAGAAGCACACCAGGTAATTTGCAATGTCCTGACTTGCAGTCCGGATGCGTGTGGGGCTCCTTTCCTCATCGCTGCTTTCTGTTTCATGCGGATGAGTCACTGAGGTTCTAAGTTGTGCTCCATGGATTAGAGCCGTCCATCCTCTTCAGAACCCTGTGATGGCCCTGCACATCGAATGGGGAAAGAATAAACACTGAGAACAGCCGCTCTTCAGAGTTGGGGGCACCACCTCACGAGACACAGAGAAGCCTCTTTTTACTCCAAAGCCACTCCCCCAGCTTAATCCTAGACAGTGTGGTGGAGGCGCAGCACTCACAGGACCCTGGGCAGCAGTGGAGACCTCGCTCTGGGCACGTGGCCCATGCACCAGGGGGTGTCTCACTGCTCCCCTCCAGCTGCCACCAGCTCCCTGCCACCCTACTGCTTCTCCTTTCATGGCCATATCCCATGCCAAAGCAATTGGACACTGAACTGGCAAGGAGACTGTCTCAGCCCCAAATGCCCTAATCCATTCATTACTCCAGGGATGGAAGAAAAGAGCTCATTAATTTATTTGAGTCTGGATCCTGCCAAGCGTTCTGAGGTTAATGTCTCAGCCTGTTTACACAAACAAATACATTAATAAATGTCCTAACATCCCTCGGTTGCAACCTCTGGGTGTGTTGCCATCTATCAACATGGCGCGGTGACTAAGGAGGGGTATGAATCCTGCCACCTCACCCTATGCTGGCCATGTGGCCCTACATGCCTGGCTTCTCTTTTTTGGGCCTCACTTCCACAGCTGTGGGAAAAGGACTCACAGGACTTGCTTTATTTGTGTCCCTGGAGATTTCAGTGAGAATCTTGGAAAGTATTTTTGGTTGTTCCTGGTGCATACCAAACAGTGGGTGACAGAGAGAGTGATTATTTTTATTTAATGTTGTTCACTAGCTCTTTTAAGTGATCTCTTCCATCCGAGGGGCATCAGAGTCCAAAGACCATGAGAAGTGTGACACCTCTGCTTCATTCTGGGAAAGAAAGCGGAAGTAATGATGCCTTTATAGTCAGCCACAAAATCAGGCTTGTGCTCTGAGAAGGTGCGATTTGGGATGGAAACTCCTCTGTCCAGGAAGGGGACATCTGTCCTGACTTGTTTTCTTCCAGCAGGATAGAAGGGAGAAAGGAGGACTGGCAGGACCGGAATGGCAGACCCGGGATGCTCGTTTCCACTTTGCCATGTAGGCAAGAACATGAAGCGATCTGAGACCCGCATTCACTGTGAATTATCCTGCGGATAATTTCACCTCCCCGTTATATGCCCCCAAGTGGCGGCAGTCTCTCAGTCACCCGGTTTGCTAGGGTAATTCTAAAGGTGGAAGGCGCCAGTCTGTAGGCCGTCTTTCGGCACGTGTCGGACCCTGCTTACGTACGATGTGACTATTCATTCTGTACTTCCGCTTCTGCTCCAGGGAGTACGTGCAGTCTCCATTCCAGAAGGGGAAAGAGACAATCCCCTCAAATCCAGTAAGCATGCGGCTAAGCCCTCAGCGCACTAAAGGAATAGAGTATGTTCAGCTCTCTATCATTTGCTTTTAAAAAAAGGTCTTGAACAGAAGCCCTCTGTCTGGATAGTTATTGTCCCAGTTAAATAATCTGTTCACATGAGGATTTATACAACAGGCATTCTTTCAACAAATTTTGATGTCTTTCTCTGAGTTGCAGAAAATTCCTACAAATTATAAATGAAAATAAGAAAAATTAAACATGACTTATAATTCTCCTTCTTTCTCCTTTGTGGCAATGTTCTATTCTCATCCCACGAACACTTTTGGCATCTCTGGCTCTTGGATCAGAAGTCACGAACAGGAAACTCTGCTTCCTCCTTGGTCTCATGGACCTTGTCTCCGTCCAGGGAGGGGGCTCAATCCTTGGCTGCAAAGCTCCAGGTTGTGCCCATGCCTTGAGCCTGGGCCTTCCGCCACAGCCAGTGCTGCACACGCTCAGCCTAAGCAGGGAAGGCGGTATATTCGCCATCTGGAATGAACTACTAAAGTGAGAGAGTCCATGCAGCCATGACAGTGACTGCCCATGAGGCCACTGGGGGCGAGTGGGGACAACCAAGCTCAACTTGACAGGCAGCTTTTTGGTCTGCTAGGAAGTGATGTCCACCTCATGGATACCACCCATAACTAATGTCTTGTTCTACAACTGCCTGGCTTCTCTCTTGATCTCTTGCTTTTGAAAGCAAACCAACCCAATGGAAACCAAGATCAGAAAAGTGTGACACCAGAGCTGGAGCAGCCAGGCACTGAGGGTCCCCGGCGCCAGCACCTCACTGGCACCTTGCCTGAGGTGTGCAGTGTTGTGCTCACGTGGCGTGGCACTGTGCTTGTTTTGGTTTATCCATCACTTGCCTGGGGCAGCTGCAGATAGGTGGCTTTCCTGCTTTGGTGGCTGCTTGTACCTACCTGGGGGCCCCTTCCTCAGGCTCTGTCCTTTCGCAGTTCCACACTCCCCTCAGGGCTGGTTCCCTCCATGCCCCTGGTGCACTACAGGAAGGCTGTGGTCCTCTGGTACTACTTCACGGGCCAGGGTGCTGCTGATTTGGGGTGCCTTTGGTCCTTGGCCAAAAGGACAGATGATGGGAATGGGCGGGTGGAAAGCAACTGCCAACTACCTCCTGTCACAGGGAAGACATCTTTGGCACATCAGCAGTTTGTGGAAAGTGAGTTCTTGGAAAGCTACGATCCCACAGTGGGGAGCACTTAAAGCAAGGTAGTGAACCTTGGCAAAGCTGAGTTTTGTCTACACCTGGTGGACGCAGCAGGGCAGGATGATACAGCATTCAGCCCCATTCCCTCATCATTGCGGTCCATGGTTATGTGCTTGCATATTCTGTTACCTCACTGCATGGCTTCCATGTCACCGAGAGTCTGTCCCAGAGCTACACCAAGACCATGGGAAGACCTGCCTGCCAGTGGTGCTAGTGGGGAACAGGGCAGATGTTTCTTCAGATACAGAGGTACAGGCAGTCCATGGGAAGAAACTGGCCGTCTTGGGGGGCAACATTTAAGGTGGAATCTGCTTGAGAGAGTCAGCCGACTCGGAATGATCCAAGAAGTTGCCCATGTGAGATCACCTGTAAACAATGGGGTCTCACATGAACCCTCTGGGGGGCTGCCTCGTCTCTGCTCTGGGTACCTGTTAAGCTCTGGCTGGGGCAGACCCCCAGGACTTCACAGGTGTGGTTGCCAGTATGTGTGGCTGTAGGGGCACACAGTGTGGTACCCCCCATCTGCACACTTTGCTAGGTTCCAGGGGCCCGGGCGTCAATGTTTACTAAAGTGGGTGTCTCATGGGCACTGATAGCTAGCCACATTTCTGCTAAATGAATTCTGTTACAGCATCCAGAAAGTATTCCAATCCTGGGCATTGTTTACCTAGGGCTTGTCCTCCTGTGTAGGTTTCAGGTGCTGAGTGGGGTCGTCCTCCTGTGTTGGCCTCAGGTGCTGAGGGAGTGAGGACAGCTAGGGACTCCTGACATGGAGCTGGCTCCCTGGGCTGACGATGTGTACACACAAATGAAAAGAAAGATCTAAGAAAGAAAGAAAGAAAGAAAGAAAGAAAGAAAGAAAGAAAGAAAGAAAGAAAGAAAGAAAGAAAGAAAGAGAAAGAAAAAAAGGAAGGAAGGACACTCCAGTCCGCTAGTGAACTTACCTCTAGGATCCTGGCCTAATTGCCCCCAGCCCTCCCTTTGGATCCTAAGAATGCAGAAGAAAAAGGTATTTTCAAGACAGCTTAACGAGCATTCCACCAAGAGGTAATGGAATGAGTGGTCCTGTTGACACCTGCAAAAATCGTATTTGAAATTTCTACATTTTATATTTCACATGGTGAAGCACTTTGGCCAGAGGGCAACAGTCCACATGGCTCTGTCCCGAGGCGCGGGTGTGGATACTTTCTTTCAAGAAAGATTTCCTTCGTAGGATTTTTAGGGACCCATCACAAGGATGTTTGTTTTAGTTAGGGACGCTGCAGATTGGATTATTCCACTGCAGTGGGCACTGCGAGGAGGTTTTCCTCTGGAGTTTTCCTTTTGGATGTTTTGCTCTTGGAAATATCAAACATCTGCCCAGGGCGAAGAGCTAAATAGCTGCAATTTTCTAGCTCATTCCTACTTTTGGCCTTCAGTGCCAGAGGCATTTGAACACCCAGGTTGCAGGCTGGATTCTCACCGAGACTTGGGAACGGAGGACAGCCAAGCTGTTTTAGATCAATTGCTCCCCGTGCTTAAAAGGCTAGTAAAAACAGGTTATAATGTTTACATGACTTTTTATGGGTCAGAGTTTATTATAGTTCTATATTCTGTGGCCTACAGCAGAGGAACGTTTTACAGGATTTTGCTCCATTTGACAGTTCTGTTTCAGTGCATCTGGTCAGGGAAGTTTTTTCCTTCTTTCATTTTCTCTTTTTCTCTGTTTTACCCTCGCTGCCAAGTGAGCTCTTAAGGTTCCTTGATTTCAAGGAATCTTTTTTCTTTTTTCTTTTTTTTTCCTTAGAAAGCTATATACTGGTCTAGATGCAAGAATCTGCAGAAGTTACTGGTCTAGATGCAAGAATCTGCAGAAGTTTCAGAGAAATTGTACAATTCTGAGTCATTTTTAAACTTCCTTTTGGAAGTTTAGAAACAAAATCCTCAGTGAACAGAAGGACATTTTATCCAGAGCCTTTGAATTTCTGTAAGTGCTGTGTGTTTTTTGTCTTCTGTGTATTGGTCAGCAGGACTCAGAGTGCGACAGGAGCACACAGTTTGGACCCTGCCAAGCCTGTTTGCATCACTGTTCCAAGACTTGGTTGTTTGTTACCTGAATTAAATGTCCTAACTGTGGGATGCTCGGGCTAAGGAATACCTACGCACAAGACTATTGACAGGGCCATGAAGTGAGATGGGGTATGAGTTACACACACACTGGTATTCATTTTCTGTGGCTTTTATAGAACACCCACCGAATGGCAGACACGGCCATGAGCTCTGAATGTGCAACAAGTGAATGAAAGTCATGACTCCTGCTGTTCAGTTGCACTGTTAGAGGTCAGGGGACACAAGTAAACCCATGTCACCCAGACTTCTATTTCACCTATGGAGAAATGTCAGTCAGCGTGCGGCAGGTTATTTGTGATGCTGGGCAGACTGTCTAGAAATGCCCTGAACCATTGTGACTTGTAGGCAGAAGACCAGCTCATGTGCATGGAGAAATCATGAAGCTACCCCACTTACTTTATAAGACTTACAATCTACACATCTATAATCTATATGGTCTTGAGGCCATATTGATTGTTCCCTTCTAGATTTACCTTTTCCCAGTCAGTTTTCTTTCAAGTACTTAAAATGATAGCCCCTCCTCCTTCAGTGGCCATGACCCCTTGTTCCTGAGACCTCTAAGAGTGTGTTTCTGCCCTGAGAGCTGTGACTTCAAACATCCAGATGACTTGGTCCAGTTTGGTTATGACAGGGCTGGCTTGGGTACCACCCAGTGAGTCACACAGAGGGATGTTTGCAGCTTTTCAAGGGTGCTGGGCTTCCTGAGAGACGTCCTCAGTCACAAGGCAAAGCCACATACCTGGCTGCCCCCAGGACTGAGACAGCCTACAAGCTCCACCTGGCTGGCTCTCAGGCTGTCTGTGGGCCAGATCCTAATGGCGCCAGTCACATGCCTACAGGAGTGACTACCCTGAAGCCCTGGCTGGCCTGCCACAAAGAGGGGCCAATGGAGCCTTGAGGGAGGAAGCTAGAAGGAGAAGAGGGAGCACGTTCATGGTCAGGTGCCACAAAGCAATCACAGGCATGGACCTGCCCATCCCATGGCAGAGCCCGCGTACAGCCTAGGCTTCGTCTTCTGGATCCTGTTAAACCAGAACCCATGGAGAGGACCTCTGCGCAGCAGGGCAGGAAGCTGTCTGTAGTGCTAGAAAGGGGCCGAGGCACTCCACTCTGCCCTGCCAATCATGCCTGAAATTCCAGCCCTATAGATGAATGTTTTACACACTTGACCCCTGTAAAAATGCAAACACGGCTGGGAGCGACAATAAATCACTAAAGTCTTTCTGTGAGAGCTCATCAGATCCCACCTCGCTGTGCTGCTGCAGGGCTGCGAGGAGGGAAGGATGCATGCCCGTGAGGGTGTGACAGGGAAACTGAGGCTGGCCTTGAAGATCAGACCTGCATCACAGCAGGATCAGGTGGAGAGGGGACTCTCAGACCAACGAAGGCCTGCCGTGTAGAACCTCATGCTTGCGATTTTCTTTCATGGGGAACGTTGGGTACGGCAGCGGCACACGGGTGAACACCCGAATAACTGTCTTATAGTTGCCACTTGGGCAATTAAGATCAGTTATATGATTGGCTTTGGCGAGGCAGTCGGGGAGCTGGTTTGCATGCCAGCTTGCTCAAATTCAGCAGTTTGAAATAGCAGGCCACCACATCTGTTAAGAAATAGACATATATATTCTTCTGAATTTTTATGAGTTGGACTCATCACATCTTTGCCTTGGCTTAAAAAAGGAGTACAAGCCAGAATATATAACTGGTTTCCATCCCCAAGAGTGGGTGCACGTATCATGTTATGTGATCCTTGGAAAGGGTCCCTTCCTCCATGAGCTGGCTGCGTTTGGATGTTTTCTTATGCTCGGATCCGCTCTCCAGGCCAGCGGTGGGGCTCAGTCTCACAGTACAGGTGGTCAAATCAAAAATCAGGAATGAGCACATCACATGCACGTTTTTTAACCTCATCGTATGTGGGAGCGATTTTGAAGGATAGTTTTTGTGTGCTTACTCTCTGCATGGGCCACGCAAATGCGCCAAGCAGTGTAGTCTTTGTTTAGGTGCGAAGCGCTCCAAATTTGCACTGGGATTTTCTAGAGAATAATAGTTTTTCTTGGGATTCCTGGCCCATGGAACGTTTTTGGAGAAATTCTGAAATCCACAAAATTCAGAGTTGGCTGTCACAGGTGCAGCTGTGTAGATCAGACCAAGTGATCTGAGATGGCCAGTGCAAGTGTGGCATCCTGTTCAGGTCGGAGTCTAAGCCTTGCACACACAAGAGGCTTAAAAATAGGTGCTACATGCACATACAAAACAGTAAAAAAACTAAAGAAGCCCAAAACAACAACAATAATAACAACAACAACAACAACAACACCCACATTAGAAACAATACAGAATTTCACCAAGCAAAATAATGGGAACTCAACAACGGCGTTTAAATATACGTGTGCTGAATGAGTGGACCCAATTGCATGTGCCGAGGACCTGGACCACGCTGCTGCATGTGGCGGGACATTGCCTGAGCACAGGGAAGAGGGGAACGTGCTCCTCTGCTTTGTAGAATTTGTCTCTTAACTCGTGGCCGTGATTGCTCTGAAAGCATCTTCATGGTGGTGCCCTTGCACCTAGAGATTTGGGGCCAGAGATAAAAGTTCAAAAATTTTCAAATATGTAAGAAGGAGCTTTCTGAATTGCACTTGTATCCAAAAGAGACTGCTGTAAAGTCTTTTAGCTCTTTTGGATTACAAACACTATATGGGCTGGCCAAATAGCCAGCGGGTTAGAGCACCTGCAAGCAGGCGATTCCCTGTTCTGCTGTGCAGGCCCCACCCTCAGAGCGCCCTGAGACGGCAATCGAGACTGGGCGTGGTGGCGCACTCCTGTAACCCCAGCTCTTGGGAGGCTGTGAGCAGGAGGATCACTACGAGTCCAATCCAGTATGAGGCTCTGAACACCTGGTAGACCCTTCCTTAAAATACAAAAGAAAAAAATAATGAATTAAAAACACTCCAGAGGGTTTGGATCACTGGTTTTGGGAGAGGCAGTCTCCACACTGAGGAAACAGCCGATAAAGATTCTTAGACTCCAATTCTATGATGTGGTTTATTTGAACCGCTCAGCATCCATACTTCATTTCCTTCCCGTGTGGCTCAGTGTTGCTATTCAGTATATTGCTATTCCTTGCCCAGCAGTCTTCCTGGTAATGCTCATGACGCTGTGGTATCTGTTGGTGTACAGCCAGCCTTCCTATTTGACTCTGGGGACAATCTCACAATTCTAAGATGATGCTCTGCAAAATGCCTCATGCTCTGGAGTAGAAAGTACAAAGGCTCAGGGAGACCCAAATGTCCTGATTTTTTTTTTTTTTTCAGACTTACCAGTGACTGTAATTGTCACAGCTGTACTCGTTCAGTCAAGACACTGCAGATATTTTTATTTCGGCCAAGTATTTCTCACAAGACAAACATTGAAGAATTACTTCTTCCTCAGAGAAAAACAGTATTTATTCCCATTTCCTTGTTATAGTTAAGAATAAACATATACTATGCAGTATGCAAAGTATAAACAATTTTTAATAAATCATTTAGTTTAGTTCCTCTAGCAAATGAGGCATAGCAGTTAATAAAGGCTTTGGTGGGGAGGAGGGTGATACAATTCACACAGAAAGGATGAGAGTACGGGAAGAGGAGTGTGAGGCCGTGGAGCTGCACAGTGAAGTTGGTATTTCAGCTCAGAAAAGAGCTCCTCAGATGGGAGGGTGAGGAGAAAGGGTGGTTCTTGAGCAGCCTGAAGGTGTCCAGCCCTGGGACTTGTGACCAGTGACAAGAGCAGCTGAGGGAGGGACAGGAGAACAGAGGTCGAGAAATCGTGCATCCTGTGGCAGGGTGGGAGTCATGGGGACAACCCAAGAGGTTTAACCATGTGAGGCCTGGGAGGCCACCGTAAGAAATGCGTGCATGGTGTGGCCTCTATGGGCCACTGGACAGTCAGAGCTGGAGATGCGGACAGAGGCTTCGTGTCGTGAAGCTGAACTGGAAGGGATGGGCTGTGTGGATTGGAACAGGGTTATGGCTTGTGTGTGGGCATCCTCTCAGAGCCTCACGCCGTCGCACGGTGGGCTTCTAGAGTTTGTGATTGATTCACATCCAACGCTGGGCTTACGAGTGTGAGCGCTGCACCCACCGGGGGTGCGCAGCCCGCATTCCACGTAGGTCAGGGAAAGGGGCTCTCTCGCTCCTCCTCCCTTTTGCTCTGGCTGTTTTCACTGCCTTCTATAGCAAAAATGAATGCTTGCCTCTCCGCCGTGTGCCACTCTGCCTTGGGAGGCAGCTGATTATGGACTGAAACCTTCACCAGCTGTGAGCTAATTAAATGTTTCCTCCCTTAATTTTGGGCATCAATTCTTTTGTCCCAACAATGCGAGAAAAGTAACTAAGAGACCATCCAGGAAAATAGTTTCATAACAGAGATAAGAGATACCACCAACTCTCAGCCCAAAAGGTCTAATGATACCCACATAGTGAGGGAAGATGGAGAGCAGAGGTATCACGGACTGAGAGTTCTAAGTGGAGCTTGTGTTATGAATTAAAGAACTGTAATGGACTTTGAAGCTATGACACCTCCTCATTTGTATGTTTGCCATATACTTGCTCTTTGAAATAGTATGTACCAGAAAGGCCACATGTATTTATAGCATAATGAATCTCATGCAACCTTTTCCCCTTTGAATGAACAGCAATAAAAAATAAAAAAAAAACAAAAACAATTTTACAAGTGCACCATTTGGTACAGGGTTAGGAAAATAGATACAGAAGAATGTGGGGAGCATGCATGTTTTGAGCGGGTGTCAGACTCTGACGGGATCTTGCTCAGTGGAGACTGGAAAGGCAGAGAGGATGGAGGGTGGAGGGGAATGTGGTCCCTGAGCTGGGGGCTTATTGTGGGAATTACTCACAAAGTCAGGGGATGAGCAAACCCAGGAGAAGAACAAAGCCTGTTTATTTTATGAATTATTTAAGCCTTCCAAACTAGGAATGGGTATTTTTCTTAAGAAGCGCACTTATCTATTTAAAAGAATGAAATGTATTTACTGCTTGTACCGTCTTAATTCTGGATGATATCCTGGCAATAGAGAATTAGTTCTAAGAGAAGGAAAGATTTTTAATACTAACCCTCATCTTCGCTTTGTGTTTATTTTTTTCAATGAAATCAACATGAAGCAAGGTCTTTATCAAAATATTTATGTTGTTTAATATCATTCTGATAAACTTATGCTAAATTTTCAGCCATGAAAACGGATACATTTTTAAATGAAACATGATAAACTATAAAATTTTATGAGGATTTTAAAAGGATGTCTTTCTAACTAGGTTTAGGCAATGGTTACCACTTCAGCCCTAGCTCTGGAAGGACATGCTGATTTATACTTTGTCCGGTAGAACTGGAATGACCCCAAATGCGTGCCTTTCCCTACCGTCCCATGCATTTGCTACACTGAAGTTTGTGGCCCTGGACCTGCAGTTATCAATCTCTTTTCTTGCTCTGCTCTCAATAATATCATGCCTTGGAAGGCAGGAAAGGAGCTCTTCCTACAACCCTTGTGATGAGTCTCCCCCAAAACAGCAAGATCTCGCGAGCTCCTGAGTAATGGCCTTCAAACACATGGAACATGGAAGAAAATGAGCTGCTTTGTCCCTCTTTGGACAACTGTACATGCTCAACACTTTCTGTGCAGCATCACCTCAAAAGGCTGCTCTAATTAGCCAAAGAATCTTCCCTGCGGGTGTGACATTTTCGCAGACATGATGTCATCCTTCAGAATATCTTGGCTCACTCACGGAAACATGAAACATGTTGACGTTATGCTGAAGATTAATTGGGTTCTGATTTTTAATTTTGGAAATCGTCTTAGTCTTTTTGAGTGACAGCTAAGATCAAATTTGTGAATGTATTGGAATAAATTACCTACGGGGATGCCATCCTCGGGGAATTTGCAGTCTTAATAGAGGTGTCATGCAAATCTGGGCTAGTTCGTGCACTACATATGGTACACACACGGAGGCTTGTGTGAGGTTTCACTGGAAGAGATTAAATTTAGATAAAGCTGAAGTAAATTAGTCCAATATTTTAGATTTTAGGCCTTTGTTACTGAACTTTTCAGCATATCTCAAATTTCTGGAAAGCTTTGCAAATTATTTGGCTTTGTGGTTTATTGTTACTATTTAAAATTTTAGAATTCTTTTAAACCTTAACCCAATATAGGATGATAGAAATTTTCTAATTTTAACCAAATTATTGACTATAAGCTATGAGAGTAATTATTAGTATACATATTCTGAAATTAAACCTCATAATAATAATTAAAATTGATTGCAATTTTTTCATATCTAAGTAAAGTGCGCTCTGTATGAATCAATGTCTTTGCCTTAAATGGGAAGTTGACGCTACCTTAATATTACCTAGTATTTAGTAGGACCTGATTCATCTGTCTGTCTGTCTGTCTGTCTGTCTGTCTGTCTGTCTGTCTACCTATCTATCTATCTATCTATCTATCTATCTATCTATCTATCCATAATTTCACCTATAGGAAACAGAGTAGAGCTTTAATAAAATGTTTCTCACATTTGTTGCCAGATATAATTACATGTTGATACTGAGAACAGCATCTTTCTCCCTAATTATGACAGAGACTTTTCAAAGTTGAAATAAATTTTCTTAGTTGTACTATTAAGTGTATGTAATAATTTTCACATAAATCATCACCAAAAAGGAATAGGAAAAGGAGGAAGAGGAGGAGGAGGAGGAGAGGAGGAGGAAGAGAAGGAAGGGAGAGGGTAGAGGGGAAGAGAAAAGAGAAGAAAGGAAAGAAGCAAAGAAAAAAGAAAATAAAAGAAACTGTATGGTTTTAAGAAGGTTGTGACTTTGAGAAGACCAAAGGAGGTAGGAAGGCAGTGTTGGACACTCAAGTGGAGGCCATAATTAGATATTAAAGGAGGTCAGGGCCAGGGTCATCTCACAGCTAGCCGTCACACATCACCAGGGTCATAGCCCAGAGGCAGGTGTGGGAGTTGGGTTCAAGGTAGACTCTGTGAGCCTCAGACTGAGGAACACAGTGTAGACGGGTCTAGAAACAAATCACCCTGCAGAGTGTGTCTGGGGTCTTTGACTGTGTCTGTCTAAGATCTCAGAGGAGGGTAGAAGCCACACCTAGAATGAAAGGAATGCAAGCGGCAGAATCCAAGCAGATTTTAAATCCAACCAGACCAGGACTAGGAAGCCAAATATCTGAGCAGATCATGACTTGAGCCACGGTGGGAAACAAGCAGGTGGGAGGTCCCAGGGACGGTGGTGCCCCGTGAGCAGGAACGGAGCCTGCTCTTTCACCTGTGCCACCCACACTCAAGGACAGTGTCAGCGCAGGAGGGGCAGGTATCCCCAGCACAAGTGCAGCAGGACCCACAGGGAGGACACTAGAGAAGGTTAAGGTCCTGGATTCTTTCCTAAAGTCAGGGGAAAGCCTCAGGAGTATAAGCAGGTGTTTTATCCAGATTTGCAGTTTGAGAGGATGGATTGGTCCAGATGAATGGAAGGCCCTGAATGTTCCAATGAGAACCTCGGACGCAGAAGAGAAGCCAGATCCGAATCGGATTTGGCAGTGACTTGCTGGGCAGTGACAAGGAGGGTGAAGGCGAGAGTGGCCTCCGGGCTGCGGGCTCCTTCCCGGAGGAAGCAGGCCAAAGGAAGGCTGCATTTGCTCGTTCTGAAATTCCCTTCCTGCGGTAGGTCAGTGGGCCAGATTAGACCGTCTTTTGTTCTTGCGCTCCTGGGAAATCCTCAAGCGACTGCCACTCACGGCAACCGCCCCTTCATCCTCCACCCTGTGCGGGTCACCTCTCTGAGAACCTAGACACCACTTTAAATAATCTTGGTTGGGAAATTGTAGACATTTCGTCCCAACATCCTACATTGCTGCTGAATGTTTTTACATATTTTGTTCAAAGTGTACTTTATTTTAACAGTGAGGAAAGATGGTATATGGCCCGAAAGTCTGAAGAACAATGGGGCCTTTGAGTGGTCGAGGTGCACGTGTGCTGAGGGTACCCTGAGACAGACAGCCACGCCAGGCTGTGCTTGTGTCGAGAAGCAAACTCGAAACGTCCCGAAGAAAAGCTGAGCGCAGGAGATGAAGAAATCTGAGCCCAGAATGTAAACCGTGCGAAGACTCCGATGAGAGAAGCCGGCCTGGGTGGGAAACCCTTCGCTCTGGACACACACGGGGATTCCTCCGCTGCCCCCGCGGTGTAGACTCAGCCGCAGACCCGGCTTCAGTCTGTGCCCTGCTGCACCCTGTGACCCCCTCGGAAGTCGCTCTTCTTTCTGAGCCTGGATTTCTTTATTTGCCAACGGTGGGTAACAATACCTCCTTGGATGGCTCCCCACATTTCTTGTGCATAACGTGAAGTGCCCAGCACATCCATTTTGCCAAGAGAACTTTACTTTTTTAAATAATGAGCAGAGAAGGGGATATGGCGTGGGGGAAGAGGAGACAGGAGGGGAAGCGCAGGTTAAAAAGGATCCAGACGTGATGTGCGCAGACTGCCAAACAATGCCCACGTACTTCAGGAAAAGAAAACCAGCATGAGATTTTCTCAACAGATCATGCTACCCTCGGATGGGGACCCAAGAGGGTGTTGTATATCACAGAAACCTGCTACGCTGCCCACCCTTAGAGAAGAAATTGCAAAAGCAGGCGCAGCGGTCTCAATGACCAAGGTCCCCCGAGCAGGAGTTCTCTGTGCTGATAAAGGTCGAGAAGCTCACGGCCACCACACTGAGTCCTTCTTGTGAATGCACAGGCCAAGGGCAACGTGTAGGAGTCTCACAATGCCTCAGCCAACTTAGTATTGAAATGTTTATGGAAGGTTTTCTTTTCCTGAAGTGCATATACGTATTTGGAGGACTCTGTATACGTATCAATCGAGAGGTAAACATAATTATTATATATATTGGAAAACTATCAATACAAGATATGTAGTAAAATAATAAAGTTATATATTCATTTATTACTTCACTCATTGATGTGATTAAAGATTACTAGCAGCTGCTATGAGTGAAGATTGGGATACAAGGATGGAGAAATCAGTGATTGCTTTGGAACAATTCTAGGTAGTATTAGAAATAAAATTGAGAAACAAAGCACGATTTCAGGAGTCAGATCTGGTGTCACGTGACTGCAATCCCAGTGCTCTGGAAGGCTAGAGGAGGAAAAGCACATGTTCAAGTTGAGCCCTGGCAACCTGGCTATTTAGTGAGACCCTGCCTCAAAATAAAAAATAAAAAGGGTTGGGGATGTACTTCAGTGAAAGAGTCCTGGGTTAATCTCCAGTATGACAAATAAATAAGTAAGTAAGTAAGTAAGTAAGTAAATACTTCTGCCAGGTGTGAGGAAGGATGGGCGGTTCACTCGAGCCTTGGAAGTAGAGAAGTGTGGGTCATGAATCACAAAGCAGAGGACAGGGAGGCATAAGATTGCACCCTCCGCCTGGGACATGACGCGCGGTGTGGCGGGAGGCAAGGCGTGGGGCAGTCGGGAGGGGCGGGTGTGGGCTCCACGTGACAGAGGCACAGAAGCGTCACTGCTTCTTAAAACTAAGTTTCGAACCCTTCAGGTGTACCCGCACATCGCTGTGTGCGAGATTTCACCTTTGCTGTTCTCAATCTTATGCTGCGTGCTTGGCCTGTGCTGTGCCACACTAAGCGGATTTAAAATTACTACCTTTCCTGAGATGCACGTGTTAGCGCTCCTGTTTCTGGGTGCAGCACCTCACACTCACAGGTAAGGAAAAGTTCAGTGTGGTTTGCAGTTGCAGTGGATTCAGCCCAGGATAGGTGGACACCAAGGGGGGACGTCAGGGCAGAAGGCAGAGAGGCACAGTTCACAGCTGCTGGAAACAGAGCACGGGGCCAGCACGGAGAGGTGGGCGGCGGCCCAGGCATCGTACCCAGCTGGGGCTCACTGCCACACCTGGATGCACCCAGGAGCGCACTTGCTAATGCCCTGGGTGGCCCCCCAGGTGATAAAGTTGACACGATGGTGCTTGGCCATCACTGTGCCCCCGCTGTCCACTGCAGTGTACGCATGAAAAGTGGGCAATGGGAGGAACTCTGACATATGTGCAAACCTACGAAAACATCACGGTCGAGCAGGAACACCATCATTGCTCCTAAATCTTCCCATTCTGCTTTGGCGAAGCTCTGCCACTCTTGTCCCTCCCTTCTCAGCATGAGCACTGATCTCCCTTTGTCACTATAGCTTAATTTGAATTTGTGACAGTTCCTATTAATGGAATAAGACAGCATGTCTTCCTTTTGTTTTCTGGTCAATTTCTTTTAGTCTGCACTAATATCTGAGATCTGTCCAGCATGTTTAATTAATCAAACTTAGACATCGGGAGCTGCAAGGCATGGCTGCTCAGGTACTATGGCTCCAGCCCACTGCTGCTGGCCGTGGGTGTGTTTCCCATCTGGGGTAAGGCCGGCCCCTCTCATCTGTGAGTGGATCTCAGGTATGTGGCATTTGGAGTCTCAGCAAGGACAGGGACGTGTCTTTGAGCTGATTGCCCTGCAGAAAGTGAGACAGAAAAGTTGTGGGCAGGTGTTGAACGGTCCCAGTGTTACAGGCCCACTTAGCTTCACGCAGTTCACTACTTTGTCACACTCAGCTTCTTGTGAGCATGTGGGTGACCTGGGACACAGGGCAGGATGTGTGTGCACAGCTCACCACCAGCGCGGGCTCAGAAGGGCATCAGGAGCTGTATGGGGTCCCACACTGGGTGCTCCTCCCTCCCTCCTGCCCTCCCTCCCTCCCATCAGTCCATGCTTACGACGCCTGCTGATTCTTTCACTGTCAGGCCCAGAACTCATCGTGATGCTTTCTTGAATGCTTTCCCTCCCTACCCTCTGCCTCCTTCCCTCTCTTCGTCTGTCGCATCTTTTCATTTAATCTGCTTTTGATTTGCTCTTTAATGTATTTATGCTTTGGGTTTCTCATACAAGACAGACAATTCAGTAATCAATTTGTGTGCCCAGTTTATTTCACATAGCTTTATGGGCTCAAGGTGCATTCATTTTTTTTGCAAATGACTATGATTTATCTTTTTTTGTTTTTTTTTTGTGGACCAAGGATCAAACTCAGAATCTTGCACTTGCCAGGCAGGAACTTAATGCACTGAGCTATCACTCTGGCCCCAGTTTATCATTCTTTATGGCACAGTAATACTCCATTGTGTGGAAATATCACATTTGGGGTCTATTAACTTTTGCACCTCCAAGATTTTTCCTGTCAGAGATGTGAGGCAAGCTCAAACTTTGGAAGTGTTTTCCTACTGTAATCTCTCAAGTGTTGCTGTTTTCATGATTTGTAAAAATGCTAATTTTGCTTTCATTGGCTATGGAAGACTCCTCTTCATTTATCACCCATCATGAGAGTGGGAGGAAGGAGACAGCTCATAGAGGGACCCGACCCAGAGCAGCAGGTCCTCCTCTTTGCCCTTCTCCTCCTACATTATGGAGACACAGGAGTTGTAGCAGATTCCTCATAAAAGTGCCCTTGAAGGCCTTTTTCAAACTTAAAATTTCAAGGTCTTGATCAAAATATAAAAATTTCCATTAAAAATGTTATGTCACAACATACAACTGGATGTAGTAAAGTAGTTTAGTTATTTAAACAATTAGCACATCTTAGATATGTTACAAAGTAAAATCATTACCAAAACTGTCATGTGAGAGTGCATCCGTGCCCTTGGTTCTTGCACAGCTGAATGCCCACTCATGGCTCACCTGCACCTTCCTATCCTGCCGCATGCCGCTTGGCTTGCAGAAGTGCCTTGTCAATCCCACTGAATTCGAGAATGAACATAGCTGTTGGCAGGGGTTCAGATGGGGCAGGCGGTACAGCTGCATTTCATACCCTCCAAAGGAAAATCCCCCCTGAAAGCCTAAGGAACTGGTCTTAAAAGTTTGAGATGATTAATTTGGCCCTGTTCATTTTTTTGCAATTCAATAAACTACTTGGAGTAAACTCATGAAATTAAAAATCATATCTAGGACTGCATTTAGTGGGATAAGAGGAACAATGAATCCTTTCCATTAAGTTCCAGGGGTGCAGTGAATATATTAGCCTGCTGCCACCACTGCGGGGGACAGCAGGGGGCTGGCCCAAGGAGCACGGAGTTGTTTATCCATCCTACCCTAATTGGCCCCCTAGGCTGATGCCAGCAGAATTGGCTTTCTGATTCTAATGAGTCATACAGGGTCTGGTATCTGCTGTCGGGGTCTGAACGGTGGCCCAGCCTGGGTCCTGCCAGCGTCAGCAGCAGTGGTGTTTAATAAAGATGAGCACCTCGCAGAGCTGCTCTCCCTCTGAAATGAACTCTGCAGTCACATCTTATTCCTGGCCACTTAGTCTCACGGATATGAACAAATGTGGAGACTCAAATGGAAATAGTCAAATAAGAGACTTTAGAAGCTAACTCAAGGGTTCATATCTTAGCATAATTTAACAAGTGAGTGTAAGACAAATACTTGTCCCTGGATTGGATAACATAGAAAGGGTCTTCAGATGTAGGCTCTGGATTTTCTTGAAATGTGGCAAGGGAGTGTTGTAAAGTGGTCCATGTGGTCTTCCTCCCAGGCTGGTGACTGTTGTGTCCATGAGGAACAGGTCTGCAGATACAGCGCTGAGGTCCCTGCTGGGCTTGGAGTTAGGAAGAGCTGGTGGGGTGGGGGATGCGCAGGTGCATGTCCAGCTGCCACACAGTTTTTCTGAATCTTCACAGATGCATTTCCTTTGTCCTTAGGGCTCATGTTTTCCTGTAAAACGGTGGGATCAATGACCCCCAAACTCAGCCTCTGGTGACATAGCCAGTGCAAAATTCAGTAAATCAAAGCACCTTGGCTGGCTAACTTCTGGTCTGTTTTACTCCATTCCCTAAAACTCAGCCTGTTACCTTGTAGACATTAGGAAGTATGACCATTAGGATAATAGCCCCTTATTATCCACCATACTCTGCTCAGGCCTTCACCTTCTTTTATCCAAATTTCAGTAAGTGGCTCTGAATTATTTTCCACCTCCCGAGTCTTCTCCTGGCAGCACTCTGTTACCAAGAGCATCACCATCTTTCTGCACTGACCTTCTCATATTATCTCCCTGTGGCCTTTTCTTAAAGTGTATTTAGTGCAGTTTGCAGGGTCTTACTATACAGATTGGACTCGTAGTGATTTTCCTATTTTCAGCCTCCTAAGCACTGCAATCACAAAAGCACGCCACCACACCCAGTATCAGATGTCTTCTCAGTGTACCCCAGGGGCGGGGCTGGCACAGCATGCCGGGGATCAAACCCTGGTCCCTGTGCCTGCCTAAGCAGGCACTTTGGCCTATCTGTTAGTATTTTGTTTGTTTTTGTTTTTTGGTATCAGGGATTGAACTCAGGACCTTGCGCTTGCCAGGCAGGCTCTTATTCTACTGAGCCATCTCCCTAGCCCTGTGCTGAGCTATGTGGCTCACCCTTCCTCTTGGATCTTTTAATGCTTGTTCTTTCACTGATAAAATCTTGCTTACCTAGCATGGCAAAAAAGGGTCTCATATCTGATTCTCAAAACACCTGGTGCAAACACTGTTTGTTGTCCACCCTTAGCCAGCTTCTCTGCCCTTAGCCAGCTTCTCTGCCTACAGAACTCAAATGGCTGGCTCTGGGGCCTTCCAACTGCCTAGCTTGTGCTTTATCCCAGCCCCACTCCAGCCAGCCATGAGTGCTATGGACAGACCAGGTGAGTCCAGTCCTGCTGGGAACCCAGCAGAGCTTTTCCTCTTGGATCAGAGCCGCCTCTTTCCTTTCAGCTCTCAAGGGCAGTGATGGGGGACATGGTGCCTGGGTCCTGCAACTGTGCTTCCGCCACTAGGCAAGGCCAGGGGAGCAGCAACATTCCAGTGCCCAGCCACAACACAGCCAGCCAGCACCAGCAGTGTGGGAGCTAGGAGAGGTTTTATTTTATTTATTTATTAAATTAATTTTATTGAGAAAAAAATTGCAATGAAACAATTTCAAAACAGGTTGGTAGGAGAGTTACAACAATTAATGCATTGCACATTGTTGTCATTGTAGTAGTCATTC
The DNA here is from genome assembly GCF_000260255.1 of Octodon degus. Taxonomy (NCBI): domain Eukaryota; kingdom Metazoa; phylum Chordata; class Mammalia; order Rodentia; family Octodontidae; genus Octodon; species Octodon degus. The sequence goes on from NW_004524615.1 coordinate 5,776,515, forward strand.
GTAGCTCAGGATGCTGACGTGATATCCCGTCCAAACAGTATTAGTGCAAATCTTTCTTCTTATTGAATTAAGAAACAGTGGCTATATATCTATCCTAACAATTTTGTGTATACAGATACAGAATTGTCCTTCATTTATATCTCCTTTTTATGTTCAGTTTTGTCAGAGATGGGTGTTCCATTGCCATTTAAATATTGTACGTGCGTGAATTCAGCAAAATGTTCCAATACAGTCCAGTCGTCCGTAATAGTAGGGGGGCATCCACGGGACTGGCAACGTCAGAAGCTGTTGACTTGAGCCTTCCACAGCTCTGCATATTAACATGGCTTCATTTTTCATACCTCATTTCTACACTTTTCTGCTGGATGGTTAAGACCAAGATAAAGCAAGACCTATATATCAAGAAATGTAACTTTTGTATCTGACAAAGTCAGTCAAATCCCCTCAGGACTTATCCTGAAACCCTGTACCGCACTTTGTAGATCCTTTGTCAGTGTCAGCCATGTGGATGAGTCACGGCCATTGCTTGACCAATTTGCTATCTGTGAAAGCCTGAGAGAATGTTTTATCTCCATGTGACTCTCCTGAGGCACACTCTACATCATCAATCACTTTCTTCTGTGGCCCCATAATCTCCTGGATCAGAAAATTTGGGACACAACTGAGTTAAATGATGTTACATATAGGTTCTCCTATGTCCTGAGTCCTCACTGAGCTTGAAAGGCTTGGGCCAAAATGTTGGCTGTCCTTGCAGCCCTTGTTTTTCTCTAATTTTTCATCTGAAAACTTAGGGCAAAACATGCTTCCCTTTTCACGTTCAAATCAGCCGAATGGAGGCCTTGCTGAGCAGCCTGTGTCTAACAAAGCCAACCTCCAACCATTCCTCCCATGCATCCCATGCTCCTGTTTCACCAAAGCTTTCCCTGTATTTAGGGCACACTGTTGTTTACTTTCTGTTGTGAGCTCATATATTTGACTCTCTTAGACTCAAATGTCCTTCTCTACCATCTGGCTTTTTAACCATCCTTGAATACATTCAACCAAGATTCTCTGCTTGATGCCTTCAGTGTTTCCATGTTACAGCAGTTTTGATCTAATATATATATGATTATATACATGCATGCATAAGAATATATATATA
>NW_004524615.1:5777755-5789105 GCF_000260255.1 Octodon degus
AATGATTCATTATTATTTCACTACTTAATATTTTCTGTAGCTTTAATATGCTGTCCTCAAATATTTTAACTTATTCCTTTCTACATATATTTGGAGTAGTTACTCATAAGTATTGGTGGAGCAATAGAATAGTGAAGAATAATGTATCAAATCCTCCTGTATGTGTGTACATTTTCCTGCCAGTCAGTATGTGCTCGTGAAAAGCCTGGCTGGGTGGTCTCTCTCTTGAGGAGTGGTGAGGATTGTTCTGTTCACAATGACTGGCTTAATGGTCTTATACAACTTTATAACTTACCATGACCAGTACTGAATTTTATCCATAGCTTCATTACAATTTTTAAAAGCATTTATTCCATGTATATGAATTTTGCACATATTTTCGGTTACTTTATGTTTGGTTTTCAGATGAAGAAATCATGGATATGCTCAGAAATTTGAATGCTAGGCACACTTCCAAGATTCTGAGTGAAGTAAGCCAACCAAGCTCCTGTGTGAGTGGATTTTATATTATAATGAAGCATATATCAGATGCACAAATATGTACAATTATTGATATGGTCATACACTAACTGGTAAGGTATAATATTTTTTAAAATCCTTTTATAGTAACTTACTTTTTAAGATTTAAAAAGGACAAAGCACCTTTCTAGAACATGACAAACTAAAACAATTTAATTTTTTTTAAATTATGTATTTTGGTACAGGGGCTCACTACGCAGCTCTGACTCATGGTGATCCTCCTGTTTCAGCCTCCTCAGCACTGGGATTATAGGCATGAGCCACCATGCCTGGTCTTGGTGGCTGGCTCAGCAAGCCCGTGGGTGAGGCCAGTGTGGCATGTGGTGCCGGGGATCAAACTCCAGTCCCTGTGCTTGCCTAAGTAGGCAGTTAGTCTGCTGAGCTATCTTGCCAGCCCTAAAAGAATTTTAAAACCTGCCATTTTTTATATATCATCCCAAGATAAAAATAAAAAGGCAAAGACTAGCTGTGACAGGAGCCACAGCAAGGATTCAGGATGGCTCCTGCGCTTCCCATTGCTCCAGAAGCAAGGTGTCTGGGGGATGTGGGAAGGATTTCTCTTCTCCATTGCTGTCAAGAAATTGTGGAGATTTTATGAAGGATATTAATCTGGTAGTAACATTGTATGAGACACAACAGATTTTTCACCTTGTTTTCATCCCATGTTGCTTCAACATGCATGATTTATTGTTCCTCTACCTTGTCATGTGGCCTCTGGCTTCACCTCCCTCCTCACAACCAGGTCTACTTATTTGTATCCTATCTACTCCCAAATATCTAAAGATCTACCAAGTCTTCTAGGAAACAACCCCCAAATTTCTCGCTGCTAGGGTATGTGCTTAGATGTCCCCCTAAAACTTCATGCAATCATAGGCAGGACCAATGGAGTGATTGGATTACGGGGACCATAACCAAGTTGCAGTTAGGTGGTGAGGCCGGAGTGGAAGAGGCAGCTCACTGTGGGTGGGACCCAAAAGCTTCTGGCTCCCTTCCTGTCTCCTCTTGTGGTTCTATCTGCTCCTGTCTTGCATCTCACAAGCTGTGCTTCTCTGTTGTATCCTGTGCCATGATGTCCACCCTGGAGTCAGTTGAGAATGGACAGAAACCACTATAAACTGTGACACAAATATACCTCTTCTCCTTTAAATTGTGCGTATTGGCTATCGTGTTCCAGCAGCTAGACAATGACTAAGACATTCACAATTTCACATATTCCCTAAAACAGGAAGTGCTGTTTCCATCCTCCAAGCAGCTAGTGTGTAGCGTTCATCTACATCTGTCTGAACCCTTCGCATCCTTCCATGGTGGAAACCTGTGCCAGTGGCTTGTTGTAAATGGACTCACCTCCTGCAGAACAAAGGATGCAGAGGGAAGAATTGGCAAGTGACCTGCACAAAAGATCCTGCAAGAAAACACCCACAAAGCAGCCCTCAAAGAAATCAGCGAGAGAAAACAGAGGGGACACCACAAAAGCTGGCAGTGCTCACCAAGTGTGCTGATCAGCAACACATATAGGCTAAAGCATGCTTCTGAGAGCAGCCTGGAGAGATGGCATTGCTGGGGACACAGGAAGGACCGAGGATAGAACCCAGAGAATGACATCATCGGCAGATGCTGATGTACTGCTGAATGCATGCTGGGAAGTACTGCCAGCGCCGTACACATAGCATCCTGTCGAATACCCAGGCAGCCCCATGAACTCAGTAGGCGCGATGATCAAACATTTACAGAGATAAGAGGGCCAAGCTAAAGAACGTATCAGAGTTTAAAACCAAGTCCAGTTCTTATGACCTACATTCATTGCTTATATTCTTACTTATGCTAATCTCCAGAAAAAATGTTTGAATGAAAATGTGTATATAAAGTAGAGGGAAATTTCAAATATTGGGAAATCATAAAAAAAACAGATAAATAACTGATTACTCTGAGGGAAAAATAATGAATAAAACTTCTATAAACTTTCATGAGTATGAGATAACTTGACATCACATAATGAAAATAGATCTTGTGTAATTCATCTTTAAAGGTACTTGTACAACTACTAGATTATGTTTCAAGTGGAAACGAACTTAAAGTTTGTTAACCTAGGCCAGCCAGATAGCTTAGCAGATTCAAGCGCCTGCTTAGGCAGGCCCAGGGGCTAGGGTTTCGATCCCTGGCCTGTCGCTTAGGCTGGCCCCACCCCTGGGGCACACTGAGATGGCAAATGAGACTGGGCGTGGTAGCACTCATCTGTAATACCGGCGCTTGGGAGGCTGAAAAACGGGAGGGATCACTACAAGTCCTATGTGTGTAGTGAGACCCTGTAGACCCTGTACTAAATCCGTAAAAAAAAGTTCGTTAAGTGAAAACCTGATATATAAGAAATGATTGAAATAATGATCAAATCTGAGTTTTATCTCAGTAAGTTTATGGACATTAAATGTTTTTAGGACATACAGACAGAAAATGAAGTCATCACTAGAAACGTCAGCATGACTGAAGAGTCCTCCATTGCAACATTTGGGAACAAAAGGCAGTGGACCCAGGCTCCAACCGGATCAGTCTGTGCTGTTGCTCTGCCTCATCAGCACTGAGTGCAGAGAACTCTGTCATTTTGAAGGGGACAGCTCCCAATGCCAAGGCTCCCAACGCCCCTCCTCTTTCCTTGCCTGTGGTGATGGCTAGGGTCCTGCCTGGGATCTCCAGGGATCTTAAGCTAAATCTGTTTATTTGTCTCATTGTTCCCCACAGAATAACAATGAGAGATAGAAGCTTTCACCAACCCAACGGGGTTTTGCAGTGAGGACAAGATGTGTGTGTGTGTGTGTGTGTGTGTGTGTGTGTGTGCAGATTTAAAAAAAAAAAAACTCGATGAGGCTCACTAGGAATTATTTGATTTAGAGGGTCTCTAGCTAAGGGTTCCCAGACCACAGAATATACAGGAAGCAAAATGAACCAAATACCTTTAAAAATTATAGACTTTTCACTTCAATAACAGGCTTTCAGTTGTCTAACTTCACATCTATTAATGTTTGTAATGATGTTAATGTAGTCTTGCTAATGCATTGAGAAGCTTTTATAAAATCATCTCTTTAAAAACTTACATTCAGTTGGTTTATGCTATTTTGATCGAAGAACACAGCAATATAACTTACTTCTGGGACAGACAGGACTAACTTCTAGTAGAGTGTGGGAAGGACACAGGGTTTACCTGCCGCCCAGACAGCCAGGGGAACATGTTCTGGAAGGAAAGGGGGCTGCGAAGGGTACGTAAGGTAGTGTTGGGTCAGTTACTTTCAGTTATAAATATTCAGTCAATGTTTTACCATGTGGCCGTGTTAGCATAACGCACGCACTTTGTCTACCTAACTGCACATGTGTTGTGTGCACACACACTTGCCCACACCTGTGTGTGCCCACGTGCTGGGAAGCACAGCCAGTCTAAGAGTTGTCCTTCACAGTGACGGCTCAAAATCAATGAGCACAAAAATGTGCACAACTCTTTTGCTCTTTGAGAAATTCCACTTGTAGCAAATATATTGCATTCAAGGAATACAATTTTTAAAATGTTTTCAATAACAGCACAATAGTTGGTAAAATGCCGTTCGGTGTTAGATTATACTGAACTGTTATCTGGAAACTTGGCGAATCAGGGTGTGTGTGTGTGTGTGTGTGTGTGTGTGTGTGTGTGTGTACGCATGCCAAATGCCTGATTGAAGACTGAAATGACACCTGTGTTTTGCTCAAGAAATAAGTAGCAAGTCCCAGGATAGAGATGACTGCCTCGTGCATATTGATTCCGGTTTGTTCAAAGAGGAAATAGAGTCACTGATTAAACACTGAGACCCGTTAACTGAGGAGAAGGTAGAGTGAAATGAGTTTTCATGACAGTCCTTAGGTCCTTTCCTGTGGAATAAAAGTTGCCCTTTTGTTTATCTTTTGAAGCTTTGGCAAATATTCCCTCATATGCCCCTGCCGAGTGCTCCAGGCAGGGGCAGGGACAGCACCAGAGCAGCGAGGGAGAGAGGGGCTGCCCCGTGGATGCCCTCAGGAAGGCTCGTGCATGCATGGGGTGCAGCCCGGGGCGTGGGGTGTGACTTTTCCCCGGGGACGCCTGAGCTGTTGGGTGGAAAGTGTCTTTCATTTCTGTTTTTATTTAGCTTAAATGTCATCAGAGACAGCTGTTCCTGCTGTTTTTCCCCTGCTGTTATGGCAAGTGTGGACACCCGCTCCCACTCCTGGGCTACAGGGCAGAATCAGACAGTTGTGTTCCAAGCCTTTCCAAATCTTTCTTTCTCCTTATCCCAAACCCAGGCAGCTGCACTGCAAAACCAACATAACTCTCAGTTAATCCAGAGGTCTCAGTTCTTACCACTTTCAGACGTGGATGACAGGAAGTAAACCTGGGTCAGAAAAAGGTGGGGTTTTTTTTTGTTTTTAAAATATATTTGGTACAGGGTCTCACTACATGGCTCAGACTTGTGGTAAACCTCCTGTCTCAGCCTCTCCAGCGCTGGGCTTGCAGGCGTGCACCGCCACGCCCTTTCTCGGTGTCTGGCCAGTGCTTCTGGGGGGCAGGGCTACGCAGCATGTGGTGCTGGGGATCAAACCCCAGTCCCTGTGCTTTCCTAAGCAGGCACTGAGTCTGCTGAGCTACCTTCCTGGCCCAAAAAGTGGTTTTATTTAACTTGAAAAAAGCTAGGAAATCACACATATGCATTTAAAAAATGTTTTTTTCCTTTATTGATGTCTATTGATCATATAGCATAATGAGTTTCACGGTGGTATGTTATGTAGGCTGACTATTTTATTTTTGCCCAGTGTGATGTTTGAATTTCAGCATATTTTATGTGAAATATTTTAGATGGAACTAATGACTCTCAACAGCAAATTTCTAAACCAGGAGCACTCACTCGCTGGTACTTAAGTAAAAATCTTCGTGTGGTCAAAAATTTATGCATCTGATTTACCTTTTCTCATTAGGAAAGAAAATTAATAAATAACCACCAAAGACTTGTTCTTTTTAAGCTGACTGAAAAGAAAAGCTTTTGCTTACCTAAGGGCATGTTGTTGGAGAGGCTGCCCTTCCTCAGGCCTCTATCCCAGCCGGAATGCTTTCTGCATTTCTTATCATTCCAATCTGCCATGGGGAGGCTGTGCACTTAGAGAAATATCCGTGGCCTAGATAGCACATCCCTCCTCTGCCAATTAAGCAAGGATTTTTTAAAAAATAGCAAAAGAAAAATACAACAGGGAAAGCAAATTTAATAGTTGATATGAAATCAGGCTCTATCTGATAAACTGGGCATGGTGATCTCAACATTCAGAGCAAATGAGGAGTTCTCTTCTTTCTTTTGAACAACTCTTTTTCTTTTTCTTTCTTTCTTTCTTTTTTCTTTTGTTTTTTGTATTTTAGAGAAGGGTCTACAGGGTCTCACTACTAAATCGGACTCATAGTGATCCGCCTTTTACAGCCTCCCAAGAGCTGGGATTACAGGCACGCCACCATGCCCAGTCTCAATTGCCTCTCAGCGAGCCCCAGGGAACATGGCCGGCACGGCAGGCCAGGGGATCGAAGCCCCGGCCCCTACGCCTGCTTGCAGGCACTTTAATCCCCTGAGCTATTTGGCCGGCCCTTGAACAGCTCTTTATACTTTTGGAATTGCAAGAATATTTCAGAAGTTTCATTTACCTTGATTAGTTTGATTTCTTGCAATTGTTATATTTTTATAAAACACAGATGTCTGCGTGGAGATCCCTCTTCGTTTCCCCATGCCTTTGTTTATGACTGTACTATACCTGCTGCCATGAATCGTGTTTTCATGTAAGATAATGTGATGTGGTAACTGCTAGCTTGGGAATGCACAGGTTCAGGGGCTGCCTCTAGCATTATTTCTAATGTAAAGTTAGGACAGCTCTTCGTCCTACAAGCTGAAAGACAGGAATCATCGTATATTGGCTTTTTAAAGAGAACTAACAACTGTACACACACACACACACACACACACATCTTCCTTATCAAATAGGTGAGACGTTATTATGCTATTTAAGGTAGACATGCCCGGTTCTGCAGCACAATAGGACTGAAGAAGATTCTTTGCCCTGACATCACACTACCAGCCGTGACTGCTCTTTCCCAAGGTGCGTGAGCTCTGCAGGCTAACGTACTGCCTGACTACATTTGGAGATGGGTCACCCCAAGCCCCTCAGAAAGGGCCCTGCCCCATCACTGGAGCCTGGGAGTGGTACCAGTGGCACAGTGCGCAGTGGAAGAGACCCCATAGGCATCCCCAAGACTACTGACCTGGAATGTCGTCCAGCTTGCTTGGAGACACATGTTTCTGCATACAGCCTTATGGTGCCAGATACAGGGCGCTTCATGATGTCGCTGTGGGCTGGGGTTTGGGGGTCACAGAAGAGGACCAGGGGAAGCCCCCAAGAGCTGTGTGTAGGCCTGGTGGATGCCATCAAGGAAATAGGTGTGTGCTGTGCCTTCCAACATTGTGGTGTTAGGTTCTGTCATTGCGCACAGTGAGATGGAGCTGTGACTTCCCTCACGCCTCCCTAGAAGGCAATGCTGAGCTTCGGGCTGAGATCCGAGCTCAGGGATCATTTGAGCGGATGCAGACACTGGCTCCTGCACCCTGAGATCACGTTGGTGCTGCTCTCTGCCCTGCCCTGTGCTCATTGGCAGGGGCAGCAATTGAAAACCAAGGCAGGGGCTGAGCCCAAGCACTGCCAGACAAGCAAGAGGCTGCATCCTGCCCAGGTATCTGGGGACTCCCAAGCTCTAAAACTCCACCCCACCCACACCCAAGCGACAGTGCCCCCAGCGAGGGAGATCATATGGGACACACACTTCAGCCTTCAAAACTTTAGAGCAATGTCAGTCTTTCGTGCAGAGCCAAGTCCAGATGACTAACATGAAAACCCTGGAAGCATCAAAGGGGAGGAACAAACATTCTCCTTTTGGGGTTTCAGGCCTATTTTAAGTAAAGCTGCAGCTCCAAGTGCAGACATTTGGAAGCCGGCTCTTGGTGACTGGATCAGGCTGCACAGGACTGCTGTGCCTTCTTTGCACACGATGCACTGGGCTCCTCCACGGGGCCAGACGTTGACGTAGACGTTCATTTGCTGGACAGGCGACACAGTGATTCTCAGTATAAAGGCATCTGCTGTGTAGTCAGTTAGGATATAAGTGAGGCTTGGCCAATCCTGGGGCTTAAACAGGGACCCAGGATCAGAACTCAGCTGCTCCTTCTCCTTCGCAGCCTCTCCAGAGACTGACCAGATCTCCTGCCCACCCCTGTGTCTTTTAGGGTGCCCTCCAAAACCATGTGGGCCCCCACTGTCCCTGCACTCCATCTCCCTGTCATGTGCTGAGAGAAGGGAGGGCCTGAGAGCCTGGCAGGCTGTCCCTCCTCAGCCCCACTCAGTGCAGCTTTGTTTTCTCCTGTGAAGGACCCTGAGTTTCCAGTGGTGAAGGGGTGTGAATTTTGTGAAACCATTTACCCTCATTTGGCAATGCGTTTTCCTGTCCCCTGCGGCGATCCGACAACTTTCATTCATGGAGTTGTCAAGGGCATTTTCTGTTTACTGGAGCGAGGCAGGGTGTCACTGGGATGGGACTGGTCTCATTTATTTCTACTCCAGTGTTCCTCAGACCCTCCCCCATCTGCCTCAAATACAAAGGCAACTGTACAAGGAAGCACTTTAGTTGTACTGATTCTAAATTTATTGCCTTTTAAATTTTATAGTATTTTTCTCTTAATGTATAATGCAGAGTTTCTTTCAGGCCCCCCGAATGTTTAACAGGACACACATCCAAAAAATCCAGTCCTGGTGGTAATCAATAAACAAAAGAGCCTTTTGCCAGTCAGAGTAATTAATCTCCACATTTTATTTTTCCTCAGCAATATGCTTCTTAAAAAAGAAATGAAGAGGGAAAGACAGTAAGTGAAAATTGTCAACTAAGGCTGTACCTGTGGGTGTAATTGTCTGTCTGTTTACTTCTCTATTAAACTTTTATTTTTAATCAAGCCTTTCAAAACCCTGTTTTCTTCTACATAGATCAATAACTTCCTGTAAGCAGTGGGTCTACCCTTTCTGATAGCTGCCTTAAAAGTTTCTGAGGGATCATTTTGTTGTGATGCTTCAGTCGAACAGCTGAACAGACTGTCTGTAATCAGCGGCACCAAAATGTGGATTTTTTGCTTCCCAAAGTGTTTAAAGAATCTTTACAAGAGTTGCTCTGTGTTACGTCTTTACTTCAGTCTTTTGTCCAGTTTTCTTTTTACACCTATACCATGCTTCTCAATCTTAGCCTGGGTATGAATTCACAGGGATGTCGTTAAGATTTAGATTCTGAGCAGATAGACCTTTGACAAGACCAGGATGTCTCCATTCGTAACACACTCAGGAGAGAAGGATTTCCCCCCGGCCTGCCTGGGACTGTCCTGTGGGTCAGGAGCACAAGGCCCAGGTGTGGCCCACGAGAGTCTCTGCTGCTTCCGCTGGCACAGTGAAGTCCAGGGAGTTGTTCACATTTCCTCAATCTTAGTTTAGTCACCTGTAACAATAACTGTCTGATAATTTTCATTTGGGGTAGGAGCAGTAACGTATGTCAAGCACTCAGCAGCAAGCTAGCCCCTGAGAAGCCCTGAAGAGAAGACCACGATTATTATTTCTCTTCTCTGCCTTCTGCTTTGTATTCCTTTAAGCTTTTTGTCCGTCTACATGGGAAGGAATCAGTATCGAGGGCTCACAAAGGAGGAGGAGTTCTTGTAACTGAGAGAAGAACATCGGCAGCATCTGCGCTCTGGAGCATCTCAGGGCAGCGAGAGCCTAGACAGTGCATGTGTGCTGTGAACCAAATATTGGGCCACAACCATAAACCTCCTAGGCTGAAATAGCATTTACTGAAATCCTGACTCCCGTATGATGGTGTTTGGAGATGCGGCCTTTGTGAAATAGTTACTTCCCAAGGATGGAATGCACAGAAATGGGATTAGTGCCCTTTTAAGAGCGGCCCTGGGGATCCTGCTACCATCTTTTGCCGTGTGAGGTTGCAGCAGAGAGACTGGCTGCTATCCGGGAGGCAGGAAGCGGGCCCTCACGAGATGTCCAAGGTCTGGCATGCTTGGCGTGGTCTTCTGTCCTCCAGGATCTTGAGAAATATATGTCTGTTGTTTCTCAGCCACCCAGCTTATGGTACAAATTTGAGCACCTTTTATGCAAAATGCTTTGGAGAAGAAGTGTTTCTGATGTTGGACTTTTTAATTTTGGAATATTTGTTTATAATTTAGGGGATCTGAGTCTCAAGTGAAGACTTTGTTAAGGAAATCCTGCTATAGTCTGTGTATTTCTGACGGACATGGCCTCAAGGTCATCACCCGTAAACTTCTCTGCGTACCTGGGTTTGGGCTGCTCTTTGTCCTGTCGCACTGACTGTGAAATTTTCTCCTTGTGGTATCCTGTGAGAATGACTTTGGAGCATTTTTGATCTTGGACTAGTGTTGCTGGAGCCACACCCTTTGATAGAAGCCTGAAAATAAGTCCCACCAGGTACTTCCATGCTCCCAAGGAGCAGGCCGGGGTCAGAGGATCTTCAGAAAAATAGGTCAAATGCATGATGTCCAGCGCAGATGTGGCACTAAGGGGCCACACAGATGCCCTGTGTCTCTCTTGTTCAAGAGCAAGTAGGGGGAATGTGTCATGTGAGGTCACCCTGAGACCCTGTCCACTGCGCTTTTCTCCATATTGGCTACAGAATCTGCTCCTGACTTACAGATGTTTCATGTCACCTGTTACATTTGTATGTCACTCTTTTATGACACATCTGTAAACTTTCCTCTTATTCCATCTGTATATTCACTTCCTCTGTGGGAGGAAGTTGCCATTTTTACCTTTTTCTGGTTTTAATATAATGAGCAATAGAGAGGCCTAGAGACAGTATCTGGAAAGTTGAAGAGCCTCCAACACCAGCTCTGAAGGGGCTCTCCTTGGCTCCGCTCCTCCGGGAGCTTGAAGCACCTCAGGAATACAGTCTAGGTGCCCCAAGCTTAGTGAAATGGATTGCACTGAAACTGCTAACTACGTCTTCATGAAGTCAGTTAATGTGTTCCAACTTCTTTAGATTGAATGTCCCTTAGCCAAAGTGCACTAGAGAAGTGTTTCCGGTTTCAGAGGCTGAGGTTTTGGGAATGTGAACAGGATCTTTGTCTAGTGAGGAACCATAAACCAAGTACCTGAAATTCGAAATTCTCCAAAATCTGAAGCTTTTGAGTATTGTCTCAGCACTTAAGAAGTTCAGAATTTCAGAGCATTTTGGATTTTGAATTTTGGATTTGAGATACTGAAGCTATGTTTACTTTCTCAAAAGAGAGGGACAAATTGTAGGAAGGAAACTAATCCAAATTCAGTGAGTATCACGGGCAAATTGGGGGTGACAAACACGCTACTGCAACAGATCAGAATTCCCAGGTTGTCATTTTACTAAAAATAAAATTCTCACTGTTTTGTCTTTTTAAAATGTAGATGAAGGGAAAAATTCATGAACAGCAAGGATAGAACAGAAAGCCACGGGCCGGTCTTACCCACAATAACCCCGACGCCACTCTTCTTGCTTTTCTCCCAGCACTTTCCACGCTGGCTCCTCATCCTACCTCAAGCAGAATCTCAGATGTGGGAAGCAGGCTCGGGCTCCTCACTGCAGCTGCCTCATTCTCCCTAGGAGAAAGTGAACGACCAGTGGTGGCATGGCTGGAAAGAAGTTTCCATGAGAAGCCGTCTCTTGATTTCAAGTCAGTTCCTCAGTTCCTTCACAGGAAGCCGCTCCTCTCTTGCTCTC
>NW_004524615.1:5790080-5792718 GCF_000260255.1 Octodon degus
GTGGGCAACATCTGCATCAGTGGATTTGTCCATTGATGGGTTTGAAGATGAAAGTGCTATTAAGTGGGGGACTTGGCTGGAGGCAGGTCTCTGGGGGTGGAGCCTGCAAGCCTTTATCTTGTTCCTGGCTCCTTCCTTCTCTTTCTACTTGCTGCCTGCTATGGGAGTTGTTATCCTATGGCTGTCCTGTGGGAGCACCAGGTCCTTGTACCATATGCTTATGCCTTGGACTGAACTGACTGAATTCCTGAGTCAAGTTGTGGGCGTTGAGTGTTTTGTTCTAATGACTGGGAAGTTGCTAACGCAGCCACAAAAGTACTTGATTTTCCAGATTCTTGTCAGAGGTTCCAAGAACTTTGTATTGTCAAAGCTTCATTCAGAAATAACTACATTCTCAGCAAATATCTTCACTACTATCCACATTGTCTTCTGGCACACACGTCAGCATCATTCTTTTCTCTGCCAAATATATTCTGTCTGGACCAGCACGACCCATGGTAGTATATGCTGTGTTATTCCTGGAATGATGCTTTTAGTGGAAAAAATGAAGCCTATGGGAATACTAACTTGGAGTGGACAAAATTTTGGGGGAAGGATTTGGAATCCAGGCTGTATTGAGCAGACCCACTTTTTCCAGGGAGCAGCAGGTGGTGGTGCTCTGTGCAGAACAGAATCGATGACCCTTGGAGGGGCTGAAAGCAGTTTGCTGAAGGAGCAGACAAGTCATTAAATTAAAATGATTACAAAACAAAGGGTCTCCTCAACCTAACTTTGTTTCCATCTTTTTCGGTCCAGAGGTCCCTACCTCTACATTCGAGGCCAGCACAGTCTCTTCTATCAGCTTATTTACTTTGGATCTCAAATGATCTGAGAATTAGTTCATTCAGCCTGAGCATGCTCTGTCACAGAAATGGTCATTGTGTTCTTAGACTTTCTAGCTACTAAATACTAAAAGCTCTACTTTTATATTTTCCAGTGAAGGATGTCCATAGCCTGCACTTCAGCTTTGTAAAACTGGATCTGAAACACCACGAGTCACATTGGTCCTCTACCAGCTCCTTTCACGGAAGGTCTGCGAGTTTACACTCTTGTGAGTAAAAATAACAACACAAAGAATATAACATACATGGAAAATACAGGTCCACTGCGTAAAACAGGCTTCTAGCCTTGTACTGAGTGGAGTCCACGCCGCAGCATCTCAGATGCAGGATCTGCACTGCTTGAAGGAGGAGTCACTTTTCTTAATATGAGTAACTCGCCATTACCTTGAGGTACAGAGCTTATTGATTCTGCTCCTATGAAAGTGGCATCATACGTGATTGGAAATGTGCTGATTTTTCAATTTAAGTTAAAATATTACTTTGGCTGGTCCCAAGCATGCCTTTTGGTTAGATCACTTCGTATATTTATGAACTTAACTAAAATTGCATAATGTATTTATCCATGTAAAATTTATTTTTTTATTCAGATTAAACTTGTAGGTGAAAAAAGGGAGACACATTCAAAAAGAACTAATTTATGAAAATAGAGAAAGATTCATTCTGTCCTAACCCATGTGGAAAAGCAGAGAAATGACATTCATGTGTAGCTGCAGACACAGACAGACAGACTGATAGACAGATGCGTGTTTGTGCATGCACGCACGCACACGCACACACACACACTGTTGCACTCACACTGGTACACTCTCACACCAAGACAGGGAACGTGGGTTGCCCAGTTCTTTTATTTGTGTTGGCCATCTACTGCTTCCTTATTCACCCTGTTGGTTAGATCTCTTTACCTTCGTCAATAAGCAATTTTTGTTCAAGTGGGCAGTAACAAAGGAAACGTACAAACTGAAGCTCAGCAGGGTGTTGTTTTTCGGTCCACTTTCCGCATTTAGGTGACGAACGTGTGGACAGTCAAGTTTCACGGACATGTGTTCTCAGATGGTCGTGTGACCCCTTATGTGATGTGCCAGAATTTGTAGAGGGGAGAAAGCTTGACCTCTGCTCCTCCACTCTTGTGTACGAAAGTGATTTGCAGGCCCGTCCTGCCCTTTCTAGAACAAGCTACTGAGAAGAGCCCGTGGAAGGTGTGGTGGTGCAGGAGAACAACACTGGACAGTGTCCACAGGGCTTTGGGGAGGGCATCTAAGGCTGTGGCTTGGCCCTGGGGCATCTAAGAATCAGAGAAGACTGGAAAGTCACGCAGCGTGATGTGAGACTGAACAATAACACTTTTAATACTCTTCAAGCAAGCCCACAGGGATCCGAGTGATGATTGTAGCAGCTTCCTAACTGGTGGTCGACTTATTACTCCCAGCTGAGCTCAACTAACGTGGTGCTGGGTGCAGGAGGCCCACCTAAGGACAGTTGCCAGCAGCCTAGAGGCAGAACAGGGGGAGCTGCTAAGGCGCTGTTAGCGGAGCTGCTTAGAAAAGCTGTTGGAAGCCGCTGGTTCTCTTGGGCTGTTCTGCGGGAGGACCTTGTCCTGCTGGCTTTCCTGGAGCTTTCATGACAAGCTTCTCCATGAGGCTGAGCAGTGCACCATCTTCTCCTCCGGAGCCAGGAAGCGATGCTCAAGATGAGGCCAGGAAAGTGTGTGTCCTAAAAGTATCTCTCTCTCTCTCTCTCTCTCTCTCTCTCTCTCTCTC
>NW_004524615.1:5792818-5795217 GCF_000260255.1 Octodon degus
GAGAAGAGTGGACTTAAAATCCCTGACAAAAACACACAAACTCTCTCTCTCTCTCTCTCTCTCTCTCTCTCTCTCTCTCTCTCTCTCATACATACACACACATACACACACATATATATATAATAAACTCTTACAGTAGCAGATGCTGCCATGAGTCCACTTCCAGCACACGCCCCCTCTCCTCCCTGCACACGCACTCCTCCTTGGCACTTTCTGAAGCAGTCCTGGAGCTCCTCTTTCTGCAGTGTCATGCAGCTTAGCAAAGGCGCACTGTCCAAGGGCAAGGGGGGTCCTAGCAGCATCATGTTGTGTCACCAGACACGGCCCCATGTGACTTATGGCTTTTCCATAAAGACGAGATGACCATGAAAGGGACAAAGTTCAGGACACCAAGTCACCCAGACTGTCACCTTTCTTTGGCCTCCCTCATTACCTGCATTGTTTCTTTCTTGAAATGTGGTTCTTTTTTCTTTTTTTAGTTTGTTTTTGTTTTCTGTTTGTTTGCTTGTTTTGTGCAGGGTCTCACTACGCAGCTTGGACTCTTAGTGATCCTCCTGTTTTCAGCCTCCCTAGTGCTGGGATTATAGGTGTGCAGCACCACGCCCGGACTCCATCAGGGGCTAGTGCACTCGGGGGCGGGGCCAGCGCAGCATGTGGTACCAGGGATCGGACTCTGGCCCCTGCGCTTGCCTAAGCAAACATTTAGTCCTCTGAGCTATCTCGCCAGCCCCAAATCAGGTTCTTTTCTGAGGTTTTTAAAATCCCTTTTTACTAGAGCCACACTGACCCTAGCACTGGTATGGTCCAGACCTGGACCTGGCTGTGCTTTCATTCTTATTTTTTATTATCATATGTTTGTAATACATAATTGTTACACCATTTGGATGAATTAATATGGACATGGTTCCTACAATCAGCACTGAACTCTCCTTTCAAGCTGAATGCTTCCTGCACGCTCTACCTGGAAATCACCTTAACCTAAGGTCAGCTGACTTAACCTTGACCTCAGAGGCTGTTCCCATGACCTCCCTGAACCCAAGCCCTCATTCACCCTGCTTTCCTGAGTGAGAACATCGATGCCGTTTTGTTCAGGAAGTGAAGTGGAATTCGGTTCACCTCACCTGCCTTACCTGATTTATCACTATTATTTACAGATTTATCCTCACAATATCTTAAGGATTTTCACTTAAATCACTATTATAATTTAATCTACCCTGTCTGCTACTCACAAAAAATCCTGGTGTAGAGCTGTGGTTAAATCCTGTTCATATTCAGTAGAGCCTTTGACCCGTGCCGGCCTCCTTCTCACGTAACTCGTTTGCGGTACTACATTTACGCTTATTTATCACCCTGCGAATGTATGAATGGATGAGGAGATACAGAAGCCAAGCATGTGGAAATAGTGTTTGCTCATTCGTGTTAATTTTCATTAGAAATGGGCCAACGTCCATCACCACATCACTTCTTTAATGTTAGCGTATCACACTTCCCTCCTTATCACCTTGCAATATGTAACAATCTTTATTTCTCAACATATCGCTGACAATTCTGAGTCCACCATGGAGTTGCAGGGTCTAGCAGTAATTGTGATCAATGTAGCAATGAATATAAGGTCCTGTTATTAAGATTAATTTATAATCTGCTGGTTTTATATCAATCACAAAGAAGAAATTTCTTAATTTATTACGTTTAGAAATATAAGTCATAAACTTAGATGCTTGAAAAATTAATTCTCAAGTCAGTTATTCAGTAAGTAAACAATGACTCAGAAGCATTCTGGCTATACCCAGTCATTTATTAATTTTATCAGTGAAGAATTGTCGTTGTTCCCATCCACTACCCCGTGCCTTCCTCTATCAGAATTATTACTTTTGGACACACTTGAGTCATTTTGTGGGTTATAAATGAAGTAAATCATTAATCATATTCTGTTGGTATTAAATTCTTTATTAATCTGAAGAATTAAAAGACTGTGGGTAAGCCAATCATCCATATTAGTCAAATTTACAGTTGGGTAGTGGGTTTTGAAGAGATCCTGTTTTTTTTCAGGCTATAATTTGTACACATTGTTTCTTTAGTCTATCTTTGGGATGTTATGCAAGAAACTCTAGCTCCCTTGGCAGGCCATGCCCGGATGCTTTCTCGGCTGGCCGGTGAACTCTCAGTCTTCACGTGTTCTGAAAATGATCCTGGGCTTTCTTTTAATAACCAACAGATTAATAAAGATTTTTTTGTTTACCTCCTAAAATAACATAAATTTTCTTATATAACAAAACTTCCTGATGATGCTAAATTAAAAATTAATGGAAAAATCACTGGTGTTCAATTCCTAAAGAAGCATTACCTGAATATATAGTAATACAATATAGTATACATTAAATGTTATATAATATATTACA
>NW_004524615.1:5795938-5814503 GCF_000260255.1 Octodon degus
TTCCAAGCGAAGGCGGAGTACCTGGTCAGGTCAGTCCCTTGCTCGGCCCCTTGGATCCTCCCACAGCTCAGCTTTGTCTGCCTAACTTGGAGCCCCATATTGACAAGGTGACTCCTTGCCACTCTATTTTTGTGTCTTTCTTTACATTTTTTCCCTCAACTTATTTTTCAACTATTTTGGTGTGGAAGAGAGACTTTTCTGTTTGTATTATTACTTGAGTGCTTGATTTTTATACAGGAACCTCCTCTGAGACCTCAGAAGCATCGACTTTTCTTAGTTATCAGCATCTGTAATGTCTTTCAGGTCATGAATTGGCAGCTGGTGTGCCAGCCAGGGGGGCTTCAGGGGATGACTGTCTTACAAGGGCTCTGACCGCATCTGTGGATGATGAACTCATTTGTTATTGGAGGTTGAAGGAAAC
This sequence comes from Octodon degus, assembly GCF_000260255.1. Classification (NCBI taxonomy): domain Eukaryota; kingdom Metazoa; phylum Chordata; class Mammalia; order Rodentia; family Octodontidae; genus Octodon; species Octodon degus. The sequence goes on from NW_004524615.1 coordinate 5,796,360, forward strand.
TGAGGAACAAGAGTCTAGCTGAACAGGCGAGTCACTGGGGGTGTGGTGCTAGGCATCTGTCTGTGCAGGCCACTTTCCTTCCGGCCCTTGCTGTATGTCTCAGGCACCTTGAGCCGAGCAGTTTTCCACCACAATGTTCCATTTCAGCACAGTCATAGCTGTCCATGGCCTAAGGACACCAACATTCTCTTCCTGTAAATTGATTTTCCCAGGTATTTTGTCACAGTGACCGAAAGCTAACACAGCTTTTATTCATTTGTATTTTTAAATGATATGTTCTAACAAAAATTCACTGAAGCAGCTTCTCTGGGTGTTCTAGAAAGATCCAAAAGCAATGTATCTGTATGACATTTCCAGAGTCAAAGAAGTTTAAAGAGCACAGAAACCTAGCAGTTGTAAGATGCTGAACACAGATGAGGTAGCTGAGGTCGGCTAAACTGAGGAAATGCACTCACCAGAGCTGAATGGTTAACAACTCCTTTGGTTCTCATTTCATTTCCCCATTTCCTCCTCAGTCATCCCTAAATAATCCCATGTTTTTCTGTACCTTTCACAATAGCTTTCTCACTGTTCCATTCATTACCATTATCTGAGACCACAGATCTAGGAAATACCCCGGTCCAGCCTTCTTTGACCAAAGGCATTATTAAAGGTCTTCTTGCTTTTTATCTGGACAGTAACCATCAAGTGATGACTTGGTAGGCCTCAGGCAGCAGAAGTCCCAACTGTGGTTCAGTTATGCTGCAGACATTTGGTAGGTCTTTGGGGAAAAGGGGTTGTGATCGCAGTTCCTGGTTTTTGGAATTACCTGTGGCTGCACTGGGAAGTCATTCCAGGTAAGCCATGATAACTCCTTCTTATTGCAAATTGCTCTGCATTTGATGCCCTTTTCTCTTTGAAGAATGCTTGGCTTCAGAATGCTTAAAATAAATTGTTGCATCAGGTAGGGAGCTGAGCTGAGTTGAGAGGAGAACGGGGTTTTCTCTTCTAATGACTAACAAGTTTTGGGTGCTCAGAAGAGGCTCACTCACATCATATCATGCTTCTTTGTTTAAGGATAGATGACATCTGAGACACAGCTGCTTCACGGGACTACAGTGAATTAATAGAAACTATATATATACATATATATGTATATGTATATATGTATTCAAGTATGTATGTATTTAGTACAGGGTCTAAAGGGTCTCACTACACATATTGGGCTCATAGTGATCCTCCTGTTTTCAGCATCCCAAGCACTGGCATTAGAAGCACATGCCACCATGCCTAGTCTCAATCACTGACTCAGCATGCCCTGCAGGAGCGGGGTTAGCACAACACTCCAGGGATTGAACCCCGGCCCCTGCGACTGCCTAAGCAGGTGCTTTAATCTGCTGAGCTATCTGACCTGCCCTTAGAGACTATAAACTTCAGTTCATGGAACATTTCTAGAGCCTTAAATCATGGGATTTGGAATAACTTGATTGTCTGCTTTGTTTGAATATTATTCTCCACAGTGGTCATTATTGCCAACTCTGCTTTCTTCATAGACAGATAGGCAGTGTTTAGGAGAAAAAAAAACAATGGCTCCAGCCAGGGACTCTTGTGCAAGGTGGAGCAGCCCACGCTGGCAAAAGTGGTGGTGGAAACTAGGTGGAGGAGTTTGAGGAAAAGACAGAAAGGAGGCAAAGGTGTCAGTCTGCTCCTAGAAGGTGGTTTCAGTGCCTGTCCTTCTGTCTCTTCCATTTCTCCTCACAACAGAGTAGGTTCTCACTTCCTACTCTTCCTCTCATCTTTTGCTTACTTCTAGGGTACTAAGGTTCTCATATTTATGAACAACAACAACAATAACAACAACAAAAACCTTTCTAAAGCAGAGCATAGTGGTCAGGGTTCAATCCCTGGTGTGTGGTGCCGGCCCCGCCCCCTGGGCACACTGAGACTGCCATTGAGACCAGGTGTGGTGACGCCTACCTGTAATCCCAGCACTTGGGAGGGTGAAAACAGGAGGATCACTATGAGTCTGATCTACGTAGTGAGACCCTGTACACCCTGAGGACCTTGTCCTAAATTCATTTGAAAAAAACCCTTTCGTTGGATCTACTTAAAATGTATGAATATGAATTTTACTAAATATTTTTATTATTCTTTTTAATGTATTTGGTTGCTGCAAGGTCTCACTACCCAGCTTGGACCGACTTGTGATCCTCCTGTTTTCAGCCTCCATAGCACTGGGATTACAGGCGTGACCCACTATACCTGCACCTTGGCTGGCTCAGCCTGCCCTGGAGGTGGGGCTGGTAGGGCATGTGGTGCTGGGGATTGAACTGCAATCCCTGAGCTTGACTAAGCTTGCCTATGCAGGTGCTCTAGTCCGCTGAGCTATGTCACCAGTCCAAATATTATTCTTGAGGCTTTTCTGATCTCATTATGGTTAGAATGTTTCAAGCTACATTGAGTTGGAGGGATTGCTGTGAAGACCAAAGCTCTTGTATTATATGAGGGTGCCTGACTCTGAGAGGTCCTTCAAAGGGTAGATCATTGCTGTCCCTCTGCACCTGCGACCTGCCCCCGGGGTGGGTCTTCAGCAAGTGCTGCCCTCCCTCAGCTGGCCCTGAGCTCACCTGTGCACCTGAGCTCAGCCCCCATCACCCCGCACTTCTGGATTTCAGTGCACTGAGCCTTTTCCTATTTACTACAGCCTGCAGCTGATCCTGCATTCACCTTATACACTTCTGATTGTCTTCATACCTTTGATTTAAATTAAACGAATTAAACAAAAACTGCCTATTTGATAGCGTAAAACCAAACCTTCCACCAGCTAAACTTAATCTGGATTTTTAAAAAATCTAAGCCTTGTTCATATTCCATTAAACTTCCTGAGACCCTTGATGTTTACATTATTTAAAGATTTCAAAAAAACCTGTGATCTTGGTTAAGGTTTTCTCTCCACAAGAAACATTCAATTTCCCCTAGTTTTTTGCTCTATTTGTCCCGTTTGATGTTCTCTGAGGGAATCCTGAGGAGCTTCGGGGCTGCTAGAGCTGGCTCCTTGCCAAGGATAACCTGCATTTTTCCTCACTATGTGATTGTGAGTGAGTGAAAATACAGATTTTCAGTGGAAATGAAAAGCAGGGGAACATGCAGCCCCCACAGTTTCACCTTCCTGGAATTCCCCGAAATGCAATTTATGCCCACCTAAGTCTTTCCATTTCAGGGCAGAGGCGGCTTCTGCAGACACTCCGAGGCAGAGTCAGCGTGACGGATGTGTGGAGAAGGAAGCTTTCACCCGGAGGACGCGGCGGTGTGAGCTAAGGGCGGCGGGCGGCGGCCGCAGCGCTCCCCATCGCTTTCGCTTTGACTGGAGCTGTAAGCTTTTTCTTACTTGCCGCAGCATAGAAAGAGATCTTGTTAAATGTGGATAGCGTCCAAAATGGTAAGTATTGTAAGAAGCATCCACCTGCCGGTAGCTCAGAAGCCTGGATTTTGTTCCTCTGGGTCCAGGGCTCGCTGGCTGCTCTCCGGGCGGTGCGCTCGGTCCTCTGGGGCCGGGCGTGTGCAGAGTCTGGGCTCTCTGGGGATCTAGCTGTGAGCTGCAGGACGCTACAGGGTGCGTACACTCACCGCTTATTTCAACTGGATTTCACCTCATCCAAATTCCCGCCTCCTTCCAATGTGTGTGCAAAGCCTGCTCCTGCACGTTGGAACGTGAGGGACCACGCGCACCGCCCGGACTTCCTCCTCTGATTTCTGACTTAGGATAACATTTTATTAGTGGATGTCTACGGATGTTCGCAGTGCATGATTCTCACACACGCTGTGTTAAGTTGCACGTAGCACATCACAGTTCTTTTAATCCTTTTTCCTGTACCTCTTCATCTCTCCCTCGCCTCCACCTCTTCATCTCCTTCCCATTTGAGAATGTTCCATCCTGCAGGCCCTCTTATCTATGTTTTATTTCATTCTTTATTTATAGTTTGAACTGGCTGGAGAGATAGTTCAGCAGATTAAGAGCTGGTTTAGGCAAGTGCAGGGACCAGATTTCAATCCCCCAGCACCACATGCAGCACTGGCCCTGCCCCTGGGCACACTGAGCCCACCACGAAGTCTGGGCATGGTGGGGCATGTGCGTAATCTCAACACCAGGGAGGCTGAAAACAGGATCACTGCGAGTTTGAGCTGCGTAGTGAGACCCTGTACCAAATACGTTTAAAAAATAAGTTCACTATTTACAATTTAGGTTTATTATTTTTTGGTTTTTTGTTTGTTTTTTAATATAAGAGAAGCAAGTTGATATTTAGGCTTGTGTGTCTGATTTATTTTACTTAACATTATGGGCATCCGTTTTGTTTTGATGAGTGAGTAGAGCTTATCATGTTGATGGCAGAGTAATGGTCCATTGTGTGTAATCCCACATTTCACTACCCCTTGTAGAGGAAAACTATTTTGAGGTCAACAGGTATTGACTTTATTCACCAGAATATGAAAGATTTGAATATGAAATGTTGAATATTTGAAGATCAATGTTTATGTGAATGTGTGCATAAAATAATTTCAATCAAAATTCATTTTTTCAAACATAAAATATTCAATATATCTGTTGGTCTCTATGAGCCCCAAATCTAATACTTCATTAACTTTCTAGGCCTTAGACAAGTAACATAGATTATCAAATTCTAATTTATGGAAAACTGAATGTAGATATACTACTTCTGCATCCCTATCCTAGGTTACAGAATCCCTGAATTTTTGTGTGTTTTAGGAATCAGTCCCTACTTCATTTTTCTAGCATACATTGAAATGAATTTCTTCAACTAATGAGTGGGGCATGTCTATGAAATCCACATAGACATGTGGGTTATGAGCAGGGTAAAGATAAAATAAAAGCAACGTTTTCAGTAGGGGATGAATCTGAGAAGAGCGTGCGCCAAGAAATGCCTACATCTGAATCATCACATCTTGTATGAAGCAAAAGCTATTTTTGGATGTGAACGTTGAAGTCAGTTATGGGGATCAGAAAAGTGGTGCTTCAGGAATTTTAAAGGTTTCAATGGACACACACACTCACACACACATACGCATACATGCACACACATACACACACAGAGTTTGGACAGGTGAAATTAAAGACAAAATCTCAGGAAGCAGACTAAGTGAGGAGGAAAGAGGGCACTAAGCGGCTCTTGGAGCTCAATGGGAAAACCCCGTTGCACGCTCAGGCTGAGTGTCAGAGTTTCCGGCCAGTGGGAGAGCTGGGGTCCCAAAGAGGAAAATCACATGCACATAAATTCAGAGACAGGCGTTGCCAGCAGAGAAGACTAGAGTGTCTTAAAGAAAGAAGTTTTCAAAGAGAGCCCAGTGCAGATGCAGAGAAGACGTAGCCCCACTGGACTGCGAGGGATTAGTTCCTTGGGCCTTAAAGGGCAATCTGGCATCTCAGTCCTGACATTTGCAGCTCTGAAGAGAAAGTGCTCCTACTGCAGTTGTCCTGTGGCCTTCTCTCAAGTCCCGCTTCCCCAGCACAAAGGGTGGAAGGAGCTGTGGTACGGAACATTAACTATTTCTTCTCTGACCAGGTAGGGGGTGGTGGCAGCGAAGTGGTTTCCCAATTTAGGAAGCAAAATAAATCTAATTGTTAAAAATGTATTTAGTACAGGGTCCACAGGGTCTCACTATGTAAATCGGACTCATAGTGATCCTCCTGTTTTCATCCTCTCAAGCACTGGTATTACAGGCACGCACCACCACACCCTGTCTCAATCACCTCCTCAGCAAGCCTCTGGGGCAGGACCAGCACGGCAGGCCGGGGATCGAACTCCAGCCTCTGCACTCTGCCTAAGCAGGTGCTTTAGTCCGCTGAGCTATCTGGCTGGCCCAAGGAACCAAAATAAATCTAACAAACCAACTATCGCAAAATGAAAGTGATGACTTTGTTCGCTCTCCGTTCTCCCTTCCCTCTGGAGCAAGAGTCAGGATAGTCCTTCTGATTTTGTCCTGCTCACAGTAGAGCTTTCCCTCACCCTCAGACTCCAGGGGAGGAAGGGTTGTCTGCACAGGTACCGGCGGGTGGCTGGTCACTAGCTCCCAGAGGTCCCCTCATCGCGCAGAGCCTCAGTGCTGCTGAGTAAAAGGCGCTGATAAAATCCTGACATTGGGCTCTCTTTTCCACGGGCCGTTTGAGGACCCTGGGCCATGTGTGGTGAGGAGTGTTAGCCAGATGAACCCGGTGTGAGTCAGTCACACAGCGGGGTGTCCCCGTCTCCCTAAAACATTCTAGCCGATAGCCTTTCTTCCCAGAACATGGTTGTTTATAGACACAGATGGTGAAGTACAATAGATTCTGAGCTAGACAAAAATAATACTAATTTTGCAAGTTTGTCTCAGGATGGATTGATCAGTAGGTTGATCCTGTCATCATCTAATCCAAAGTCCACCACGGCATCTCACGGCGTCTCACGGCGTCTCACGGCGTCTCTGGCTCTTCCGAAACAAATGTTGAAAGAAAACTGTAGTCATAATTATACACAAATTGTCTTTTCACTTGCATGGAATAAAGAATTTCCATGTTCTCAGTGTATTATTTTTAGAAAAGTGCTTGCAAAGAGCTGTCCCAGAACACCCATGCCCTAATTTAAACACACACACGCTATAAAAATACACTTTTTTTTAAAAGAAAAAAGATTACAAGCATCAGTTTATGAAAACATATTTGATGTTATAATTATAGTTAAATTTCAATCTGCTATTTAAAATCTGTGCATGAGCATGCATTCAGTACCCAAACCCAAAATGATACAATATACAATTTTGTATTTACTTGTTGTAAAAACCCACATTATTTGTAATATAATTATTTCACAGTAAACGGAACCATGTGTACTATTGTTAGATGGAAAATATTGAAATTTGTATTTACATGGGTGAATATTCTTAAGTGGTTCCTAAAAGTTGGAATATTGAATAATTTTCTGATCTTTTGAAAAGTTAATTTTGTTACACTTTACATCATAGATGCAAAGTGATCTTTTATTATTATTGTATTTTAGGAATGGGCCTACAGGGTATTCAAGGTCTCACTACTAGATTGGATTCATAGTGATCTGCCTGTTTACAGCCTCCCAAGAGCTGGGATTGCAGGCACACACCACCACGCCCAGTCTCAATTGTCTTCCTTGAGCGTCCCAGGAGCAGGGCAGGAATGGCAAGCCTGGGGATCGAACCCCTGGGCCCTGCACCTGCTTGCAGGCTCTTTAATCCGCTGAGCAATTTGGCTGGCCCTTAAAACGAACTTTTAAAATAGTTTCTAAAGGGTTTAAATTATGACTCTACTAAAGAAATAGTGTGAAAGAGACTGTCTTGGAGGAATTTAGATCTACATAATAACTGTTAAAAGATGTTAAAATAAATACTGAAAGCATAAGAAACTGGAAATTCCAGTTATTACTGATGTTTACCAAATACCTGTTGTTTGGTTGATAGAATGAAAACTGAAACAAATTGAATTGTGGTTGTTGCCCAATTAAATGGGAAAGTATAGCCTGTCAGTAATTTGAATTATACAAATTAGAGTCCAGCTTTGTACAAAACAAACAAATTAAAGAGCAAAATGAATTTAATGAAGGGCCCACAACTGATTGTTTCAGTGACTAACTTTGGTAGGTCAACACTTGGGGTCTCTGTGGATGTGACAATGACACAGGATCTTATAGAAACTGGCACTGAACTCAGCATGTAGGAGGCCCTCCGCTAGTATCTGCGATGTCACACGTGTCAACCAACTGTGGCTACTGGACACAGTATCAGGGGTCAGTGGCTTAAAAACCAGACATTTATTATTATTTTTTTTTCACTGCTACAAAATGGAGGTCCATGACCAAGGTGCTAGCCACGTGATTTCTCTGGAAGTTTCTGTCCTTGGGATGCAGAATATGGATCTTGAGCTGTCCTCATGTAGCCTTTGTCCCGCTGTGTCTTCCTGCTCATGATGTCACCAGCCCTAGGGCTCTACGGTGCCTCCCTTATGACCTCATGTAGGCTTAACTGCTTTTTAAAGGCCATGTCCCCAAACACTGTCACCCTGGATGACAGATTTAATGTGCAAAACGGAGGGCCCAGGTTCAGCCTGTGGCATCACCCACATCTCTCCCACTCAGCAGCGTTATCTGGCTGATTCTATAATTCCCTGGTGTGTGCAGGTCGGGCACGGGCCTGCTTATTGCGTGTCTACCACAAATGAAATAGGTGACTCTCCATGTCCTAAGTGCCAGACAGCATCTCAGGGACACAGCTCTGAGGATTCCTTTCTGCCTCAGACATCCTGGGCAGCAGAGGCACTCAGAGGGTCACTGGCAGGCCCCAGGTACTGGAGAGAGCAGTTGGCTTCTCATCCATCTCCACTGCTGGATCCTTTTCCCCAGGTGACCCATTCCGAAGCCTCCAGGGCCTCAGTCAAGAGTGTTGTGGCATAGCAGAGGTGAGACAAGATGCTAAGGGTGACTACAGCTGCCACTTGAGAGTTCACCTCTCAGGGATTTCAGAGAAGACTGGAAATTTCAACTTTGTGTAAAGACCTCCATTAAGAGGACAGAAAAGAAAATCTCATGGAATAAAGCTAAGGAAATGATCCCTGGGAGGAAGAGAGTGGCTGGCGGGTACTGCTCCTTGACGTCACCACTGGGCTGAGGCTCCTCTGGCTTTGGCTTCGTGTGTGCTGTGATCATCCCTTTCCTCACCTGAGAGCACCAGCAATGTTTGGGGGCGCTGAGTGGGAAACACTGCTTCTCTTGATAGCAGCGGTCAGCATCCCAGGCATAAGAACACTCTTAGTTCTTTGCACCTCTGAATAAAGCAATTGTTCACGTGAGGAGGATGCTCTGGATAGGAGATAGTATGAAAGATGAAGGTCTTAGGATACCTACACAAGGAATTCCATCAGAGAAAACTGACACACGTGCACTGGGGAAAGACTAGGATGAAAAGCACAGAACGAGCACACCCTACCCTAACCCTAGCTCTAACCTTTGTCCTACGGCACCCATAACCAAGCCTAACCCTAACCTTAACCCCACACCACATCAGGGACTGATCCAGATCAATTCAGGCCCCACCAGTGATCTCCTGACGGAGGATCCAGGGTGGAGCAGGACCCAGTGCCCCAACAATTTGAGGCTAGACACAGGATCAATGCATTCTATAGTGGCCCATCGAGATGGGGCATAGTACATTTTCTAATGTACAATATTCCACTTTCCGAAACTGGATATGGTATAATTTAGAAAATTCAATGCCCGCATTGTTTCTGTCCATTTAATAGCTACAGACATGAAAACCATAATTAGCAAGTAACCAATTTAGGGGTTTTAAAAACTTAAAGGACAATATGCATTTTCATCACCACACAGAGATTTAAGCTGGTTACTGATTACAGAGATAAGAAAATGTTCTCAAATACAAAAAAAAAAAAAATGGATAATTTAGAATGCAGGGTTCTTTTCATAACCTCTGGCTTTAATTTCAAGGTGTCCATTAGGGTCATAGACCGCTTTCTTTTGTACTGTGTAAAAATCATGTCACTTTGGCTTGAGAAAATTAAGTGCATATTCTTGTTGTTTCTGTCTTCTGGTGCTCTCTGAGAATGAATAATTGATTTAAAATTATATTTGAGAAAAGATCGACAATTACATACATTATTAACTTTTTGATTATAATTAACACAAAAGTTATTTAAAAATCAATAAAAAAATCTAACTTACCACAAAAATTCGTTTCTCTTTAGCCTGGTTGATGAATGGGGACCCCGCTTCATTGTAAGATTATGATGCCTCATGCAAGATGCTATTGTCCATCTCTAGTTGAAGTTTTTATTGGTCATTGAGCTGCCAGAGCTTCTAGAGTTTAGAGAAAAATAATTTATAAATTCCGAGTGATTTTCAGTCACTTATGCTTTCATCTTTGAGTACTGAAGAGTTGAAGAATGACTCATCTGTACCCTGTTTTGCTCTCATTAAAGGCCTCTGAAGCTCGGTTTATTGACATTGGGGTCTGGATACTTCTTGGTATTTAGCAGCATCCTGTCTCCACTCACTAGCTGCCAGCAGCCTCCATGCCAGTGTGTGCCAAATGTCAGGGGTGCCCGTGTTCCCAGATGACTTACAAGAAGGGACTGCCCCATTGTGCTGGGCTGGAGATGACTGTCATAACTGAGAAAAAGGTCAGACTCAAGTAGTCATGGTCAGGCACAGCTTACAGCAGGGTGTGTTCTCATGATGATTTGCTGGTTGTGTGTCAGCTGGAGGGGGCACTGACGTGAACTGGGGTGGCTCACTCTGTGGGAAGGACAGCCATGCTTTGCGGGCAGGTAACCCACTGCCCTGGGCCTCCAACGTGCCCCATATAAAGTGCACAGATGAAGTTCAGCAGGAAATTCAGCCTGCACCGTGAGCCATGGCTGACAACCTCTGCCTCGGGCACTCCTGACGCACAGAGCCTGCAGGCCTGGGGGCTGCTCTTGGGGCATCGGAATGGAGCAGTGAGCATGCAGGGTGCCCAACACACAGCGACGGACCCCTCTGCAGACAGCCTGATCCATGCTGCACTCTCGCACCACACAACTGTTGCCAACACTCACCTTCTTTCTTCAATTATTAAGTTAGCTTTAGCATACTGTAAGCCTTTTACTTCATCAACTATTTATGCTTTGAAAGCTTTGATTCATAGTAGTCCTTAGCTTGAAATATAAACAAATAGTGCATTAAAGTAATTTTTAAACTTTCTTTTAAAAAGATTTTATTAAAAACTAAGACTGTAGCCCCCACACTTGCCTAGACCTGGACACCACCATTGCCACCCAGTCTGCCTGCTTGTCTGGGCCCTGGCAGTCTACTGGACGGTGGAACCATCAAGATGTCCCTCACGGAGTGACAGTGTTTTTTCTAGCTTGAGGGTTCACTTGGGGATGTGCTCCCCTTTCCAGATATTCATCCAGAGAGATTCATGGTTTGGTTCCTCTCATTTTGTCATAGATTTCCTTGCAAGGCACTCACGTATGAGGGCCATCCCTGTCTATTAGTGCGAGGGCCATCTCTACCTATTAATGAAGACCTTTCAGCACTTGGCTCATGTTTCCAACTTAGGAAGGAGCTTGCTGAGGTCCACAGCAGCTGTTGCTAAACCTCTTTCTGGATTTTCTTGAAGGTTCTTCATTTCTCCTTCTACAATTTTCCTTTCTCTGACTTCTTCGTCAGATATAGTTCCTATTATAACTCCATTAAAATGCTATGGACTGTTGTGTGTACTGTCCACACTGGCTAGAACAGTGGAAGACACGACCAGTGGACATGCTTCTCACCATCTCTGCCAAGGGTTAAACAGTCCAGGACAGAGTGCAAATAAGCACTGCACCTTCGTGTATCAGAAAAGGACATCCAGGCCAGGCACGGTGGCTTGCGCACAGAATCCCAGCACTCTGGGAAGTTGAGGCAAGAGAATTGGAAATTTGAGCTCAGATTGTGCAGTTTAGTGGCTTAGCAAGAACTTGTGTCAAATAAAAAGATAGGCAGAGAGGAAGATCAGGGTGGAGGGAGGGAGAGAGAAAAATAAGAGAGAGACACAGAGAGAAAAAGAGACAGAGACATAAACAAAGTGACAGAGAGAAACAGACAGACAAAGGAGAGGAGGGGAGGGCCAGGGAGAAAAAGAAAACGTGAGACCCGAGGCCTACAGACACAGCTCAATGCCAAGGCTCTGGCTCAGTCCTCAGGACTGCCCCAAACTCTTGCCTGCTCAGAAATCCCTTCTTAAGTCCAGAGCTTTCTCTCTCCACCTTAGAGTGCTGTGCACAACAGAGTCATGACTTGTTGCTTTGGATCTTACTAATCCCTGAACTGTTCAAATTGAAAGGCTGCTTTCTGACAGAGAAATCCTTTGCAAGTCTGTGCTCCTTGAATTTCCTCTGACACTTTTGGGTGTCATTTAGATAGCTGGTTTTAAGGAGTTCCCATGTTCTCCCTTAATCTTGTTATCTTTTTCACAGGCGATTTTCCCCCTTTACCTGGGAGGGTGTTTGGTACAAAGGATTGGGTCATTACTGTGCCCAAAACCTCACTGAACAGAGATTTTCTAGCAAAACAATTGCAAAATGTAGACAAGAATAACATAATTTCAGAGTTGGCATGGGCACTCTCTCAGGGTCTTTGTGTTCAGTCTCTGCTCCTAGAGTGAAATCCGCCAGAAGAGGAGTTGAGAAGTACACTGCGAGTCAGTGTTTCCATCCACAAACAGCATTCACATGAAAGCGGTCCCCCAGCCCAGGTTTTGAGTATGAAGATAGATTTGAAGCAAATACTCTTGTCTCAGTCTTTGGTACACTTAGTCTAGGTAGCTTCAATAGCTGATGAGAAAGAATGCACTGAGTAATCCAGAAATCCTTCTGCAAACAGATGCACTTAGAAAAAACACCTTAAAAAGTCAAAAAGGAAAGACTGACATTATCAGTGTAGGGATATCCTATTCAGAACCCTGAAATACACAATCTTCTCTTAAGGGAGAAAGGGATTCACTTCACAAATTCAGGTGAACAAAAAGGAATGAGCTGTCACTTGCTCCCTGTAGGAATGTAAGAACCATGTTTGACAAAATCTTTTAGGATTTGACATTATACTCAAAAAGAATTTCAGGTATCTTTTTAAATTAAAAAAGTGAGGAAAGAACTGTAGGTGCCCACGTACTTAGTGCATGAGAAGACTGTAGGAAATAAGAAACAAGGAGCAATTTCTGGAAGGGAAATTATCTGCAAAGAGCAAAGCTGTGCATGCAGGGAGATGAGTGGAAGGGGTCGAGAAATCGCAGACGGAAACCGGGCAAGGTCGGACAGAGGGACTGAAGAAGCCATTGCTGAGCTCTGCTGTGTAGGATCGAGCAGGAAAATAAGATGAAGTCCCTTTCCAAGACCCACTCGCCCAGTTACCCCACGTGTCCTATCAATCCTCCTAAGTATGTAGCCGTCATTACACTGTAAAGGTCTCCAGACTTAGGAAACGAGATTACTCCTGCTTTACAATGGCAAGAATATAGCAAAATTGCTTAAGTACCTCTGTAATCTCCAGCACTTCATAGAGACAAAGTGACCCACCAGGATTCCTCATGAATCATACTTCAGTGGGGACCTGGGAAATGTCTAGATCAAAAAGTTGTGGATTTTAATCCAATGAAAAGGGCTGCATTGGTATGAATTCTCTCTCTCTCTCTCTCTCTCTCTCTCTCTCTCTCTCTCTCTCTCTCTCTCCCCAAGTGTGAAGTAACTTCATTAGAGTAAACTGTATACACAATAAACCAAGCAAAGAAGAGCAATTTTCAATGACTTTTTAGGAAAGAGTCATAGTGAAATCTAGAACTCACAATTCCTGACAGTAGTAGCAATTGCAATTTCTCTTCTAAAATAAAAAAAGAAGACTTTATTAACTAAAAGAATTATCACATGTTGAAAAATTCTAATAATGTACTGAAAAACAGCCAGGGAAAAGGAGTTACGAATGGCGGCTTAGATGCTGCCTCCTCTCAGCGATGCCCTGCTGGTGCTCTTGGACACTACGGCTGCCGTCATCAGGGCCTGGGATCATACGGCTGCCAACTCCAGACGCGAGTGGAGACAGTGACAGCATGGCTTCCCTGCTACCTTAACTTGCTCATCTGCAGGACAGTATGTATTGCAGAACTAGAATGACCACCAAATACTCTCCAGGCGGCATGGATAGCTGACTAAGTGGACAGTAAAAGCTCTGCACGCACACATTGTCTCCTTCCCTGGGTGAACCCACTTCTGAATGTTTTCAGGGCATCAGAACCGAAGGACCAAGTGTAAAGCTTGTAGTCATAAACTTTTCTCCAGCCACGCTCTGGCATGGGCTCAGGGACAGCAAGTTGAGGACAGTGAGGCCTTTGGTCCAACCTGGGTCATCTTCCTAGCACTTTCCAAGTAGGGCCGAGTGTGGTGAGACACGAGGAGTGGTGTTTGATCATGTTAAGTGCGGCTATAAGCAATGACCAGCACAATGGCAAGCCGAGATTCCCATTCTCACTTTTATGTCATCTTGTAATTTTTTTTCCAGGTAAAGATGTATTTACATGATACATACTTTATGAAGCAATGACTGAAAACTTATGGCTATTCAGTCCATTACAGTACATGTCTGTGAGCTCTGTGTATCTTCACAGTGTGATCTTCACCACAGCTTGCAAAATGTAACTAGTCAGCACCTTCTCCTTCACTCTGCTCTACTTTCCCACTGAATTCTTCCATCATAATTTGCTGATAGCAAGTGTATGACATGGGCTTTGGTTTGTTGCTACACAGTGGATCCAGTCATTTGTTTCTGGAATTTGATTAGTCTTTTTCCAGGTGTATATGCAAATCTTTCCACACTCTAATCCAACTGCCACCACACACCATTGGGAAGGGCTAAGCACCCGGAGGATGCTGACAGCTGTCACAGCTCCACCCATGTCCGGGACTGAGGAGCAGGGGCCAACGCTGTGCTCAGTGGAGTCATCGCTGGGGTCACACTCTCCACACACCACCACCTTCTGTCTTAACTCCTAGTGAAAAAATACTTGCTGTTGGGACTCCAATCACAGGACCAAATAATTCTACTGTACACAGAAGTGATTTTGTTGGTGAAGGTGAAGAGACTAGATTGAACTTGGGTGAGATTTATATCCTGCCTTTTCCACAACGACCAGGTTCAGTCTCTGGAAACAGATAGTAAGAGCTGGTCATTGGGTGAGAAGGCCATCCACATGACAGTGAGACTTTGGAAAACTAAGTCCTGCACCTGTTTCCAGGAATTAGCGTTCCAAAGTATGATAGCTGCAGGCTCTTTCTTAGCCGCCTTGAGAGCTCTTGTCTTGTAATTTTTAGGGAACTTTTTTCTTTTATTTTGGTGATAACAGGGATCCAATTTGGGACCTTGCACTTGCCAGGCAGGTGCTTATACTGCTGAGCTCTCTCCCCATCCTGGGAATTTGACACAGTGGGAGTAGCAATTACATGACCTACTGTATGTGCATAGGACAAGTGGTTGTCCGTTACCACCCATCTAGCTTGTTCCAAGCCCTGCTTGCAGCCACCCACGTAGGTCCTTCTCTTGGCCATTGCTTTCCACATTCACTGTCACTGATGTCCCCACATCATGTTATGGAGTCAGAAGTCACCTTACTGTGAGGTGAATAATCTCATGATTAGTAGTATTAACAATGACAGGTGGGCAGGCGCACCCTGAGAGGGAGTCTGAGCGGGAGTCCCTGCAGCATTTTCACCCTGAGCTTTCTGGAAGGACAGTCACCTTTTCCCATGGGAGCAGATCTCAACCCCTGCCCTTCCTGTGGAGCTATGGGAGTAGACTTGTAGAGTGCTGTGTGTTCCGTGACATAATACAGGGATTCAGAGGTAGAGCTTGGTGCAGAGGACAGAAGGGAACTGCAGAGTCACAGAGCTGTGTGCAGGAAGTGACCTTCGGCCCAGGCCTCCAATACAGTTCCCTGGAAGAGTGTTTACAATGTTGATTCATGCAGATAAAACCAAAGCAACAGAAGAGGCCAGATCTCAGGCTGAGTGAGATGTGTATCACTGGTGGCCCTAAAGAAACCTTGACAATTTGTGTCAGTTTCCCTGCACATGACTGGAGCGAGAGAAATATCCTTGCAAAAGATAGCACAGTTAGATCTGTGGTGCCCCAGTTACTGCAGTGGAAGGCTGTCTTTTTCTCCAGAATTTGCATATAGCAGGAAGTGGAAGTTTAGAAAAAAAATGAAATAAATGACTAAGAACAATAATGCTATGAATTTTGCACCAACTCTACATGCATTTGCATTTTGTTTAGCAAGAATTCACATTTTGGTTATTATGAAGTTGAAAGGTATCAGTGCTTGTTCCTGTACAGTGCATTTGGTTTTTAACTCATATTGGCTCTTGGGATTCTTGTTATAAAATCAGTGATCTTCGGATTCCCTTGCCTACTCTTTAGGGTTCATGCATTTAGATTTTAATTAAAAATTTTTCATTAAGGGATTTGTAAGAGAAATTTACAAGCTATAAGGACTGAACAATTGTAACAATTTTAATATAAAACATTTGCTTATCTTATAGATAGTTGTTTTATCATTCACCAAAACAGCTGACCAGTTAGTTGATAGCATTAGAATGGCAGACATGCACAGTTTGCCCTGTTGTAGCAGCGCATTAGCGCGCCCCCCATGGTCCTGAGCCTGTAACTCACACTGAGCGCCCAGGATCTTCTGGATCCTCCTGCCTCTTGTAAGGGAGGAGACACAGATGCCAGAGCGCAGGCGGGGCGAGGCGAGCCGCTTTGCAGTTCAGCACTGCTGAGCCAAGTTAGGGGCTGATATGCAAATAAAACAGCACATTTCTTTTTGTATTTCTAAATTTTTTTTTATTTTTTATTAATTTTATTGAGAAACAAATAGCAATGAGAGCTTCAAAGCCAATTAGTAGGACAGTTTCAACAATTAATACATTACATATTGTTGTCTTTGTAGTGGTTATTCATAGTACGGGATGCAGACATGATATCCGGTCCAAACACTATTAGTATAAATCTTTCTTCTAACTTTCTTGAACTAAGAGAAAGTAGCTTTATATCTATTTTACCTATTTTGTATGTACAGATACAAAATGGTCCTTCATTTATATCCCCTTTTTTGTTTAGTGTTGCCAGAGATGGGTATTCCATTGCCATTTAAATATTGTAGGTTCATGAATTCATCAAAATAATCCAGTATAGTCCAGTAGTCCATAATTGTAGTGGGTTATCCGTAGGACTGGCAATGTCAAAAATTGTTAACTTGAGCCTTTTACAGCTCAGCATATGAATATAGCTTTACTTTTTATACCTCATTTTTATACCTTTCTGCTGGATGGTTAAGACCAAGATAAAGCAAGACCTATATATCAAGAAATGTAACTTCTGTACATGACAAAGTCAGTCAAGTCCCTTCAGGATTTACCCTGAAACCCTGTACCACAGTTTGTAGATCCTTTATCAGTGTCAGCCATGTGGATGAGTCACAGCCATTGCCTGACCAATTTGCTCTCTGTGAAAGCCTGAGAGAATGTTTTCTCTCCATGCAAATAGTACATTTCTGGAAGGTCTAAAAATGCATGCCACCTTCCACTGACAAAATAATTTTGAATTAGCTCTGCTGAGAGGCTGTGGGTGGGGCAAAGCACATTTCCACGAAGGATAGAGAGTGCACTACCAGAGTCAGTATTCTGACTCATCCCTGGGAGCTTTCTCCTGCTCCTGTCTGCGTCCTTCTGGCTCCCAGGGAAGGGAGGTCAGCTGGCCTCTGCTCTGGAGACCAGCCCTCCCTGAATGCCCAGCCCAAATGACTCACTGTCAGGGAGGGCCCTGAAGAGGGGTGAAAGGCCCCAGTGATTGTAAGGCTCTTTGCATGTCTTATCAGCATGAGGGGAGATGAAGTGGAAAGAACGCATTCTGCTGCCACAAGACTGACTTTTAGGGCCCATTAGCTCTGTCCTCTGGGGCTATTGCTGTCTGTCCTGAGCCCCATTTCCTCATTCCAAGGTCAAGCCACTTCCTCTTCCAGAGTTGGGTGTGGCAGAAGGGATCAGCTGTGTGAAGAAGTAGGAGGAGCTTGGTGGAGCAAGATGGGACACACAGCACCTTGCTAAGGTGAGGGGACGACCTGCAAGGCTTCCTCATGCGCCTCTCAGGCCAGATGCACTCAGCAGTGTCCGTATTCTTCCATTATAGCTAGTCCCACTTTCTTTTGGAGGTGAAGGTCCAGGGCCTACCCAGGAGGGTGCTCCACCTGCGCTTCCTGGCCTATCTCCTCTGTGAACTCACAGTCTTGCCCAGGTTCCTATCTAATCCCTACCTCCATCCTAGATGGCAGTCCTCGCTTGCCTGCTTCTCCCATTGGTGATGACTGCCATGGTTTTGGACCCAAACATGAACTTAGCTGAGGAGCGGAGAAACACCAGTGAGAACTTTCCCTGCCAGGTCAGAGAGAGCAATGTGCTTTAAGCAACAGCGAAATCTAAAGGCCCCAGGCAAGGCAACAGCCAGGCATGGGCCCTGTGGTCAACACAGACTTCTTCTTCTTCTTCTTCTTCTTCTTCTTCTT
>NW_004524615.1:5814603-5817623 GCF_000260255.1 Octodon degus
GGCCCTTGCACTTGCCAGGGAAGCACTTATTCTACTGAGCCATCTCCCCAGCCCCCGGCCCTGTGGTCAAAGCAGGCGTTGTGGCTCAGGCCACACAGGCTGGATCTCAAAACTAATAGCTATTAGGTGCATGACCATAGAGAATAAGTGATCGTGGTGTGCTGGGGTTGCCTCCTCTGTCAGCAGTGGCGGTGGCTAACTGTACTACCTTCTCCCTGGTTTCTCATGAGAATTCAATCAAGTAAAAGAGATAAAAGGCTAGAAAAAAGCTCAACTAAAAGAAAACGTTGGTATGAGCTCCAATCTGGGTGTAGTTGAGGAATTCCTGTGGCCAGGTGGGCAGTGTCGGAGAACACTGTGACTTTAGTGCTTCAGCGAGGACAGGGGTGAACACGGAGGGAGCACCTTGCCTGAGTCCAGCTTTTCCTGAGGATGGGGAGTTGAGGTGAGAGCGAGGTGTATGGGTTCGTAGCCCATAATGTTCTCAAGAATAGATGGGGGATGAGCAAGCCTGGCAGCGAGCTGAGGGCGTCACCCAGGGGTGGCTGAGTTGGGGTGCCAGCGATCCGGGAGTTCCTGTGCCTTCCATATCTCCTGAGTGTTCAGTGTCTCTTTGCACATGTTGTGTGTCATCGTTCTTCAACAGAGTGGTCTCAGCATTAAGAACGCGAAGGCTTTTGTGCTTCAAGGATGTCAAACGTCCTTTAGTGCTCTTACTGCTTTCTATGTTTAATAACCATTAACACACCTTGCAAGTGTATGGGCTGCTTTTCTATAGCAAAAAAGTTAATAGGAAAAACGTGATGTAAGTCTCACCTCGTGGGCAGGGCAGCAGGGTTGGGAAGGTGTTCGCTAGTGGGCCTAGGGTCTTGCCTTGATGAAAGGCCTTTAGGTAGATTTGAGGGTCAAATAGAGTCCAGAAATTAGACCACCCAGTTTACCACCCTTCCAGTCTTTTCTACTCAGATTATCATGGAATAAGCTACATATTAAAATTTATCAAGCCAATGCCTTGCACTTTCATGTTGCTTTCATAACTACTGGTAATTTCCACCATGGCTTCACATTAAATACGTACTGTAGTGTTTTCCTTGCATTGCTGAGGCAGGTAAGACATGATCCCTGTTTTACAGAAGGAGAGCCAAGGCCTTGAAATGCAACTCATTTAAAGTTACCCCCACAGGTCCCATATGGAACCAACTCCAGAACTGAGATTTTCTGCTTCTTGGGTTGTTTTGGACAATGAGAAGCCCATACAGTAGCACCTTGGTCGGATGACAGCAGGCAGTGTCTCCCCTCAGCTGGGCCAGCCTAATCTCCTGACTTCCTGTGTGTAGACCACAGTAAATTTCCCTGAAAGGTTTCTGCAGCAGCTGTAATACTGGGGTAAACCTTTCTGAAGCACCAGCACCTTGCATTGCGTGATGATTTGACTGATTTTAAAACACATCTATGTTAGTAGAGCCATTATGAGTGGTCAGAAAAATTTCCAGGAAAAATGAGCAATACCGATGCTCATGTCTGAGAAGAGTAGCCAGTGCTTATATCTACAGCTTGAAAAATTGATTTCTGGGCTGTAAGGTATTTAGAGACACCAACTCATGGCTTTCCACTTGATGTCTGGAAGGGTCTGCAGAACCCCAAGACCCAGAGGGATGTTGCCCAAGGAGGTTCGGCTTTCTTGAGGCCTTGCAGCCTTCCTCCCTGCTCAGAAGGTTTGGACTACACAAAGGCACGGCTGCCCCGCAGCACTAGGCTCATGCTGAGGAACCCCTCAGGGAATTCATTCCCGCAAAGTGCAATTGGGTGCTCAGCACCCCAGGAAGCAAGTGAGGAAGACAACACCAGCCCACTGAAAAATTTCCCAAACTTTCACAAAGCAGTGTGTCTGAGGTTTTTGGGCCTCCAAAATGCTAAAACGAAGCAAAAAACATAGGAGAAAAAGGAGATGAGCTAGGATTGAAGGGCCAAGCCAAGCACTCTCTGCACAACCTGCAGATGGTTGCTGGCAGGCGGATGCCCCGGGCTGCTCCTCCTGTGTGGACACCATGCGCCCCTTGGAGCCTCGCTGCTGCGCTGGGTCCTGTGCCGCCTGGAGACTGGGTCTTCCCTGAAGTCACCAGCTGTGGTCATTGACTCCATTTGCCTCAAGGAAGCTGCTTTGAAGGAAGTTTGGATTTCTCTAATTTTAGACTCATAAAAGAGCTCAAGGCAGGGATTTGCAATGCGTTATGACTGTCCTTCTTTTTCTGGCCATGGAGTACACACAGCTGTGTGTGTGTGTTTATGTGTCTTAGCACCTGCGTTGTGGGTGTGTGTGTGCACATGCGCATGCAAAAGGCAGAAAGGGAGGTAGAGGAAAGAAACCTCTGCAATTCGAGCCCCTATCTGCCAGTTTACTGCTGAAAAAGAAAATTAGTGAAATTCTGAGCAAAACTAAAATTGTATTACAATAGCATGTAAATGTGCAATACTTTTTCCTCTGTATAATTTAATGTAAATTAGACTACATATTTAAATCATAATGCATTAATAAAATAATAGAAAGTAGCAGAAAATATTTTTCTTCAAATACATCTACGTAATTGGGAATTACACCAAACAATTTAGTTTTCAGACCTTAGGTCATTTTCAAAAGCAGTGAAACAAATCTTGTGCCTGCTAACATAAAAATGTAATAAACCTGCTTTGAGAACAAAGGATTAGAGAATCTTGTTTTCATTTATGACACTAGAAAGGTAAATGTTAACTAGAACTTATTTCAAAATGGCTTCCGACATCAAGTATATTTGAATTATCAAATTATCTGTGTGCAATAGACATGTATATTTATTTATTTATTTATTTTTAAATGATATCTTTTTTTGACATCAGTTATTTTATTTTAAAGAAAAAAATGGTACAAAATCTCAAAACAAGATTTTAGGAGAGTAACAATGGTTAGTACATTGTGTATTGTTACTGCCAAAGTAGTTTCTCATATTACAAGATATAGGCAAGAAATAATAAATAAACAACAT
>NW_004524615.1:5819170-5838645 GCF_000260255.1 Octodon degus
TTGGATCTGGCTGCTGTGCTCCACTTCTTTCTGCTGCAGGTGTTAGAGCTGAACCCTTTGTATCTCTCTGGCAAGATGTTCTGCTCCTGAATCAGCTGCGTGGGTCTTGCCTCTAGCCTCTTTGCAGGGAGTTCTGCTGAAGGGTTCCGTGCTGGGCCTGCACTTTGGGTCTATTCAGGATCTGGAGGACCCCAGGTCGTCAGACATGTATATTTATATATACAAAAAGTAGGTCTCTCTACCTCAACCATTATATCAGTGTAAAAATCTGCTTTGCATCTTTCCTGATTACTTTGCTGTTAGTCTATCTGCAGCCCCCAGTCCCAGCTTACAGATAGCATTTACTGGACACAGAACAATAGTCCATTTCACTACTTGTAGAGTTTTCAGGTTTGTACTTACTTTTGAATTCATTTTTCTCTAAGGGAACACCCCAAGTATTCTTTTTTCTAGAGCATTTCAATTATAATTTTATTACTTGAGCATTATAGGGACCTTGATCAAAGCTAAATCAGAGAGTGAAATGTAAATACACACATAAAAATCCAATTTTCATTTTACTTAAAATAATAATTAGCCATAATTTATCAAGTATTGGGTGCTCTGCTAATAATTTCATAAACATTTTTCATTAAAACTTGATGAAATCCTGAGATGGTTGGTATTATTATCTTTATTTTTACTGATAACCAGACTCAAGCATAAGGAATTTATTAGATAAACTGTAGGGAAGATGAGAACTGGTAAGTTGCGGAACAAGATCCTGTACTGTTTCTGTTGCAAATACAAGCAATTTTACTTATTCCAACAATTTTAACTTCTAAGAAAGATGCTGTGAATTTCAAAGATCATGGTGCAAACACACACGTCTCTGAAGATTCTCTTCAATATGCTTTACTAATGGGATCCACAACATACCACAGTTCTAGGGGGAAACTGCCTCTTCTGGTTTCTAAAGATTTTCCTTCTTAATTATAAAACCTAAACATATTCACTTTAGTATCATTTCAGTCTGTGTAAACTTTGACAAGCCTTTCATTTTGCTCTTTGGAAGCACTTAAATATAATGTGATAATCCAATTGTCCTGAGGTTGTTTTCCATGTTGTTTGTGAAAGACAGATTCACATGGTCATTGAGAATTATCCTAAGTCTCATCTGATTTAGAAAAACCAAACTTCTCTTTTATGTTGGACAAATTAAAACTCCTGCTTATGTATTGCCATTTTATTTTTAGCCTTGAGTGGCAAGAAAACAAGTGCTCTTCTTAATCTCCTCTGCTTAGGGAATGCAGGTGGGTAATTTGTTAGTGAATCAGATTTCTCTGTTATGAGAGTTCTTGTGGTTGGTCAGGCTTTACAGGAAATTCCTTCCCACTTCTGGAGAAGCCAGAGAGGAAAAACTGAGGCCGAAGCTTCCCTGATAGAAAGATCTGCTACATGGAAGGATCTCAAGGTAAAGCTTCTTCACCACATGTTGAGGGTAAGTTTTGACTTGTTATCTCAAATTGGCAAGCTACTCTCGCAGGAGAGGTAAACACATTTATGTTGATCTATGGCAGCTGTATTAATTGGCTTCTTTGATTATGAAGTAATACTCTCTGTGTAACAAAATTAGCAGGCAGAGATAAGCCCAGGGCAGCCCCAAATTGCTTGCCATTTGCTTGGCGTGTTTTTCAGCGGCATCTTGAAACTACTGCAGACAGCTTGGCTGATCTCAACGCTTCTCTTCAGTTACAGTGGAATCATTAAACGCTTTGGGCTTTTCTATCTCGTTTTATCCTGCATCTGATCTCAGTATTACTTGGGCTTTACAGTAGCAGATTACTGATCAACTTTAGCCAAAATGGGTATTCATAGTGATACCTTATTTTTTTTCCTGAAGTTCTTCAAACACCTTATGCTCTGTCAGTGCCTTCATGTAGAAAATTGGGCAAGGTGAAGGGGTTCTTGCAAGTACGCAGGTGCTAGGAACCGTCGGTGGGGACCAAAGCCACAAGCATTAACAGAGATTCATTAAAATCCAGGTCTCCAATGAATGCTTTGAACTTTCCTGTACCCAGGTGGAATATTACCCCTCAGGAAAGCGCACGGGCCCTTACGGCCGGCTCTCCTACCTCCGGTGGGCTGCTGTGGGCAGTCTTAGGTACCTGACGTCTCTTTTGTAAGAAACATGGCACTTTCACTTCCAACGTTCCTCTAAACCTAAGTAGTCTATGTTTAGAAACTGTCTGGGTTTTAAAAAATATCAATCTTGTGTCTGAAATCGGGAAAGCAACCATTACACAGGGCAACTATCGCAGGGGAAGAGGACTGAAATGAATGATCCAGTCGATCTCCTCTCTATTACCTGCATCCCAGGCCATCTTCAGTCAGCTGTCGGCCTTCCACAGAACTGGCCGAGTGTCTGAGCTATCTCCAGACTTCGTCTGCAAACCCTCAGGAGGCCGGTTGCGTGGTTTGTCTTCACTTTCTGGAAGGTGATGCCCACTTTGCACTCCTCTGCATCCAGCATTTCTCAAGTCGACCTGGTCTTATCCTCCACCCTTGCTCTCCTCTGGGCTTAGCTCAGCGGTGCTGCTTTTTGTTTCTTTTTTCTCCCATTTTGTTTCTGAGGGGTGATTGCTGCAGGTTTTGGCTTCCCTGGAATTGTTTTTAGTGTACACAAAACAGTCCAAATATAAATGTGTGATCTTGCAGAAGCCCTGAATAAATAATGTGTTGAAAAAAATCACCAAACTGTGTTGTCCTCTTTACACCATTGGGCTATTTCTGCTACTGGCCCCCTTCCCGATGACAGCTGGGGGTGTAGGCTCAGCTGGAGCATCTCTTCTCCTACTGGACACCGTGCCCTCTGACGGTGCTTTCTAGTTTTGCCCTTGATTGTCAAGGGAGCTCAGAAATCATCATCCTTCCTATCAATTCCTCCAGCCAAGTTGTTTTCTTACTGATTCCATGATCCTAACTTCACCTTTATCCAGGCAGCATATTAGACCAAGCTAGTCGGTGAGGATTTACACCTACATGGTTATGTACTTGTGTATGTGTATATGTGTGTATGTGTGTGCATGAGAGAGAGAGAGAGAGAGAGAGAGAGAGAGAGAGAGAGAGAGAGATTGTTAAAAGAACATAAAAATTTCATCTGAAAAAGCTGGGTAAATTAC
The DNA here is from genome assembly GCF_000260255.1 of Octodon degus. Taxonomy (NCBI): domain Eukaryota; kingdom Metazoa; phylum Chordata; class Mammalia; order Rodentia; family Octodontidae; genus Octodon; species Octodon degus. Next base: position 5,822,332 of record NW_004524615.1, read on the forward strand.
ATCATGATGTTTTTACATTGTTCTTTGAAAGTTTTTAATGATTCATGCATAGTGAGATGGATCTCTAACAATAGCAGAGAAGCCAGACTAATGCAAAGATAAAATGAATATTACAGTGTGATATTGCAAAGAGTTCGTTTGTTGAAGCTTTAACACCCTATGTGATAGGGTTTGGACAAGAGGACATTAGGAGTTCAATAGTTCAATCTTCCTAGTCTCTCTCTCTCTCTCTCTCTCTCTCTCTCTCTCTCTCTCTCTCTTTCTCTCTCTCTGTCTGTCTGTCTCTGTCTGTCTTTGTCTCTGTCTCCCATTTCTCCTAGGTAGACGCAGCTTACATGGTCTTCCCACCATATTGATCTCTCTCTCTCTCTCTCTCTCTCTCTCTCTCTCTCTCTCCCTGCCCTCTGTCTCTCTTTCACCCATGAGAGGAATACAAAGAACACAAATCATCTGAAGATCATAAAACAATCCTCACCCAGGTCTGACTCACTCTCTACTTGACCTTGAACTTCCCAGACTTGAAACTGTGAGGAAAAACTCTTTCTGTTATTTGCACGAGCTGCCCAAATTTACGAGAATGCATACTAGAAAGCCACTCTATCACATCTTCTTAGACTAAGTAACTGCAGCTCAGTTCTTTTTAAAGAGGACATTCTTTGGTCTACCTTGTGTTAACACATGCATCTTTGGATGATTTTACCATTTTAACACATCCCTTATTTTTCTGACAACTTCCAAGAATTAGCACGTTGAAGAGATGACATTTTGATAGTGTTGGTTTGAAAAGAAAATGATTGCATAATGCAATGAGATAGTCTGTGTGATTTCTTCCCCTGTAGCCCATAAACTTAACTGAAAATCAAGTTGAAAATGAAGGATGCTCTAAGCTGAAGGAGTCACTTAATTGGGACCAGATGCCTCCTTTTAAGGCTTGAAGAGAAGCTGCAAATTTCCTCTCTCCGCTTCACCGTTCCCCACCATCACTAGTTCTGCTGTCTTAGGTACTGTCCTCAAGCCAAGGTAAGTGGAGGAATGGTGTCTTACTCTCCTCTGGCTGCTGGGACAAAGACCTGACACTTAAAATGAAGGCAGGAAAGGTTTATTTAGCTCATAGTTTCTGGAGGTTTCATAGTTTAAAGCAGCCTAAATTATGTAGCAAGACCTTGGAGCCTTATTTGCTTGGGAGGGAGGGTCAGTGCCTCTCTCTTCTCCAAACATCTCTCTGCCCAAGGCGGCCTCAATCGTAGACCCCGCTGCTGCCCCACGCTACAGGGTCTGGAGGAGAGGCTGGGGTGCCACCTTGTCCAGGATGACCCACTCTACACCTCAGAGAGACCGCAGCCCTGCGGAGGGCCACACGGCCAGTGTAACGGTTCGTGCCTCTCTGGTCCCGCCCCTCGAGCCTCGAACCTCGCGCTGTTCCTCCAGAGACATCCGCTCCACGACTTGCATGAGGCTTTGGGGGGACAACTAGAAATAAACCGTAAGAAATGGGAAAGGAAGGAAGTTTGCAGGAGCTCCAGAGGGCACAGAGACCTGAAAGCGATGGAACCAAGAGGGGCAGCGGGGAGCCTGCGTTGCTCGCTGGGAAGCGCACACACTGGGAGCTGGTTACCGTTGCTCAGGCAAGCAGAGGCCTCCACGCAGTCCCCAAAGACTGCAGGCTGTCCGCGCGCGGGGGAGGGGACGCGACATCGCGAGGGTCAGGTCCAGGGCAGGGTGCGCTATTGGCAGCGAGGGTTAGAGACCCGGAAAGGGGGAGGTTCACGTGTTCGTCCAGAAAGCAGAGCGCGGGCAGAGTTTAGCATGCGTGCGCGCCGCAATCGTGCTCTCCCTTCCCGCAGTAGAAGGTGTTCTGGTGGGAGAGAGAAGCCAGCGCACCCGGAGGGGATCTCCGCCGTAACCTCTGCTCTCCCCAGTTTGGGGGAAAAGGAGGGCAAAGGGTTTTAACGAAATACGAGGTGAACCAAGAAATGGAAAGGAGCTAACCATTAAAATCTGCCAGCTCAAGCTGCCGGACTGACTGAAAGCATTCACGGTCTCCTACTTGCTCTAACTCGACGACCTCTCGGTGGGGCGGGGAGCCTCACTGCGGCACAGCAGTGGCCATTTATTAGGGAAAAGCCACCCCTTTATGCCACGGAGCGCATCTTAGGCTGCATGTCGTACAAGTGAGCCCCGACCTGACTCATACGCGAGCGCTGCTGAGTCACGCTTCTGAGATGGAACTCGGACTGGCTGTGAGCTCCGCGCCCTTTTCAACATGCACATGTCACTTCTACTCGAAATGAGTCCACTTCTGTGGAAATGGAAGTGACAAAGTTGGGGGTCACGATGGCCTCCGACACGAGTTGAAAGAACAAGAGTAGAGCTGGCTATGCAGGCCCACAGGTCGGATGAGGAGCCGAGGCAGCTGAATCAGGGCGGAGGATGAGGCACTCGGGTCCAGGGGTCAGTGCGCAGGAGAGAGGAATGCTTTCCTCACCCGATAAGGTTGTGCAAACTGCATAATTTAATTTATTAAGCACTTACTGTTTTATTAGTTTGTCTCTGAATGCTTACTTGCAGGTGAGTTCTATATAACTATTAGTCAGACGCCAGTTGCCTACCGCTCAGAAGCAGATATTGCAGTCAATAAATACCATAAAATAGGCCCTCAAAATCAACAGTAAATATTGGTACTAATAAAAGCTATGATCTGGTACTGAAATTATTATAGATTTAACTCCATTGCCTTCAGAATTTGACAGTCTAGACTAAATCCTATCCAGCTGCTGTGGAAGCTAAATGACTTCCTGCTAGGAACTATGCATTTCTATTTTCATTTTATTCCTGCTAGTGCACCTTTGCAGCCCGTAGTGACCACTGTCTTCATGTGGAGCTGGAGCACATTCTCATTCCTGTTTTCCACTTCTTTCCCCTCTCCTCCTATAACCTTCCTTTTGTCTCTTAATCCCCTTTCCATTTGAGAAAGATCTACTTTCCTATTTCCTGGCTTATCTTTTCATTTTTATTTTTAATTTGAGTTCTCATATAAGAGAAACCACATGACATTTAAGATGCCATATCTGATTGATTTCAAATAGCATTAGGGTCTCAAGGTGTATCCACTGTCCTACAAATGATTCGAGCTTATCCCTCTTCATGGCACAGTAGTACTCCATGGTGTAATGCCACATATTCGGTATTCATTCATCTTTTGGTGGCCTACATGCTGTTTCCAAAATGGAGGCATTATTAACTGTCTTCTGTAAATTCAGGTATATATCTGTGAGGTGGTGCCTTTAATTCTTTAGGGAAGATCCCAGAAGGAGACTAACTAGGTTAAATGAAACTTCTAGTTTTACTTTTTTGAGCAATTTCCACACTGATTTCCATACTGGTTATACTAGTTTACATTCTCACCAACAATGTAGGAGTGTCCCATTCCCGCCCCGTCCCATAGCTTCTTTGGCATTTGTTTTCTGAAAATAGCCATTCCTTCTGATAAGACAGTATCTCAATGTTATTCTAATTTGCAGTTCTCTAATGGCCAGAGGTACTAGGCAAGTTTTTATAAACAAAGAAAAATTAAGTGATATAAATGTCATACTGCTATTTATTTGTCTAATTAGTTGCATTTCCAAAGTCTATTTAAAATTCAACATTAAATATTACATGGTTCTCTAAGGAAAAATATCACTTATCCTAAAATCAAAGCAACCTCACAAAAGTACAGTTCTTCATTTTTATGCTTTAAAAGGCCGAGTGCATATTAGGTATCAATCACTTTTGGAGTCTGCCCCTCCTAGATTAGGAATCAGACAGAATTTTCACGGAGAAACTCTCAGCTTCTTGCTGTCTCTCATGGAGACGCGGTGAGCAGGGTCATTAAAACTCCTCCACCCTCTGCCCGCCTCGCGGCTGTGTGCCTGCCATTTGGCCACAGTGGATTAGCCACTGTTCTCCTCGGGCTGAATGGAAGGTCACTCTGACCTGCTGCACATTTTTACTTAAGAATCGCTTTTAACAATAAGCCACCAGTGTACTTGTTTCTGGACTGACTTGAGTTTTTGGCACAATATGAAAAGCATTTGGGAAGTATAAGTAAAAGCCTTCTATTTCATAAGAAATAATGGCCCCATTTGCCATGGAAACCGGAGGACTTTATGAAAATGCACTCAACTGTTTGCTGTAGTGAGTCAAAAATTATTCTAAAAATAAGTTGCATTCCTGGCATCTGCTAGCCCATGCACAAAGACTGCATCGCAGAAGGTTTTCTCCCCTAGATAAAATGCCATGCCACTTGACTTCTTCATTTCTCCTGCAGTGCACAGAAGATGCAGGGACATGCACGCACAGTAGGGTCTCAAGAACAAAGTTCTAATTAAATTAAATTAAATGCCTTTTGAAAGGCAGCAAATAATTTGGATCCTGCCTCTGAATGCAGAAACAGTGGATGAGAGCAAATATAAGGGTTTCCTTTGGATTAGAATGGATCTTAAACTCTTCTCCTCTTTCTGTACATAAATTTTGTTTATTTCAAGATAAAACAATACTATGTCAAATGATGGAGCATTTTACCAAATGGGGTGAGGAAGCAAAGACCCAGAGTCTTAGCTACAAGTGTTTTGTTACGTATCCAGAATAAATGGCTTCTACTCTTCATGTGGGCAGACAAGTGGTGAGGGCGGGATGCAATGCTCTCACCCAGCTATGCAAACCTGGGACCATGGCGAGGAGTTCACTGATGGGGGGGAATGCCACTTGTCACCGGTGTCACTGGATGGCCAGGTGGGAAAGGGCAAATACAAAGCCCTACAATGAGGTAAGCTAGAGTCCAGATGGGTACAGGGCCTCACTGGCTTAAGATCATCGTCCAAGCAACAGACACACCAAATAGAACAGACCATTGGTTCACTGCAAGAGTCATTAATTCAAATTCCATTCAGTAAGTGCTGACCAGGCCCTCTGCATTGTAGGCAGTTGTCTGCTGCCGCAAATAAAGCAATGACAGATCCTAACCCTCACATTATTTATTGCTCTGTGGAGACAAAAGTGTCTAAGAACTCCTCGGATCTCATTACAAGAAGAGAGGAAATTGCCTCCCTAAATGCCACTTGGAGATGTGTCGATGAGTTTTAAGGAGGAGATTGTTACAGAAATTAAGCTCATCGGCTCTATTACCCATAACTCTGAGGGCTATAATGTGCAACTTACTGTCCATTCCAGGATACTGGTCAGCGTCAAGCAGTGACTGTTTAATAAATGCCCTGGACCACAACTGGGAACAGAGACTGCTTCCAAGCTCAGCATACACAGTTGCTGTCTCCATAGATGCAGGATTATGTGTGAAAACTAAAGAGTGATTTTTCTGCATCACTGACCATTGTTTCATTGACAGGATTCCAGGGGGCCTTTGTTTTATAATTTCACTGGAAATAACGGTGCTCTTAAATTTAAATAAAAATACAGATGCATAAATATATAAAGAAAAAATATGGTTTAGCTGCAGTGTTTGTCAAAGAACAAATACATCTCAGCTATTAATTCTAGCTCAGTGGTGTAGTATAGAACTTGGGTAGAAATTTTATAGAAGGATTCATGCTTAGCTAGATAACGGGGGGACTGTACTTCCAAGCCTGAAAATCTGTAATCTGAGAACTGTGCTAACACAGGGCGTATTCTATGCGTGAATGTCACCTAGGCATAGGGGGCATCGAAGACATGTTTGTTGGGAGGATCACTAGACCAATTATGAGCACTGAGCACCTAAAGGATGGGCTGATGCATTTTGGAGGTGTCGGTGTCCTGTTACTAATGTGCCCTGTGCCCTTCTTCTTGGAGCTCCCCCCACAAAGCCCACCTCTTAAGGCCCATTCTCATTTCCACCTTTATAAAACACAGTCTCAATGTTGTGAATCAGCCTAGTGGCCCAGAGGGACTGTAACAGAGAAGGCAGGCCTTGTCAATCACCACTGAAGGTGGTGACAAAAGTGTCTACTCCAATGCATTGTTTACCCACGAGCTCTCATGCACCTATCACTTAATCAGCAAGCTCACTTTACTGCAAGTGAGCAGCCAGGCAGGCAGGCTGGAACAGGGTTCGAAGGACTTATCTCAGAGCCACACCCCTGTTTACCTGTGTTTCCCCTAGAGGCTGAAGGTTGCTCACAGATACAGGTTAAATGTTTATGTTGTATTTACACCATCCAGGGCAAGTGATGGGCTATCTGTGCTTTCTAGTCCCCATGAAAGTCAGAGTCATTGTTCTTTCTTTTCACTTCTATTAAATCCTTCTTTAATCAGTGAGTCAACTGAGGACACTGTAGATGACTAGGGCTTGGATTACCTTAATACCTAGTTGTCTTACTGAAATCCATGAGATAATTATCCACTGGTATGGTCAGTTGGACCTGGCCTAAACCTGCCGACAGGTTTTGGAGAATAGCTATTTAAAAATACAGGAATTGTGGTCTACTAGTCAAAGGGGTTTAAAATTGCACTCTCTAAGCATCTGTCTATTAAAAACTGGAAGCAGTGTTTAATGTATAAATGAGTGTTCCTCTGATTCCATGCATAGAACTCATAGGAATTCTTTCTCTTTCTTTTCTCTCTCTCTCTCTCTCTCTCTCTCTCTCTCTCTCTCTCTCTCTCTCTCTTCTCCTTTCCTTTTCTTTTCTTTTTGTACTTTAGTATGTGGTCTACAGGGTCTCACTGCACAGATCAGACTTGTGATCCTCTTGTTTTCAGCCTCCCAAGCGCTGGGATTACAGGTGCGTGTGACCATGCCCAGTGTCAGTAGCAGTTACAGTGCGCTCCAGGGGTGGGCCGGCATGGTGTGCTGGAGATCTACACTCGGTCACTGCATCTGCCTAAGCAGGTGCTGTAGTCTGCTGAGCTACCTGGCTGGCCCTTATAAACATTCTTAATGCAGCGCCAAAGTTTGAAATTGCTCTTGCAGACAACACTACAGAGTTGAGTGGTGAGCTTCTACCAAGCAGCTCTCTTTCCCCTTGGCTTTCCATTGTGTGAGTTACTTTTTTTTTTTTTTTTTTAAAGGTAAATAATTTTGGGTAGGTATTGTTTTGAAAAAAATTCATGCAACTTTGTCACTTCAGAAAGAATTCTTATTTAACAAGTAACATGTTTTAACAACAACGTAGGCCTCCTACCCCTCATATGTGTAGTAAAACACATGTGTGTACACTGCTTCAGTATGGAGCCATTGCAGTCTTTCTCCTATACAGGTCTGTCAGAGAATATCATGCATCTGAAAACAGTGTATTTGGACAACAGGAGAAAGCAGCCTTGGAAGCGGAAGTTGGCCATCTCCCACCATGCTAATGACTGCATCCTCTCTCAGCTGTTGGAATAACAAACTTGGACACAGGCTATGGTGAGCTAATGACTGTGCTTACTTCTAAAACAAACAATTGTTTTCTTTGTCCAGTCTCCTTAGGCATGCATGATGTGTTAATAAGAGAATTTCAGCAGAGCTGATTTCATTTATGTACTGTTCTTTGCAGCTGTAAAAGGCATTTTGGCATTTCTTTTAAATCAACATGACTAGTATCACTAAATAGGGGACTTTACATTTGTAATTTTGGAAAATTAAGAGTCATTTAGGAATTAAAGTAGATACAGTTATTTCAGTTTGGATTGAAACCTAAATTGAAGTTTTCAGTGAGTAGGTGGGGGTAGGATGAAACTCAACCACAGTACACAGTAGGAGTCCAGCAGTTGCTGAAGCTATTTCAAGTGCTCTGATTGATCCTTATTTTCTGACAGATCACATTTCCCACCACTCTCTCCTGAAAGATACAACAAACACGAACATGTCCAAGACTGGAAGCACATGTCTTTAGAGGAAACAAAAACAAATACAAACCTTCCATTCACATGCTCTGACGGTAGTTCATGAGGCCAGATATTATAGACATTTAAGTTTAAATACACGGAGGGTTTAAAGCAAAGAGTCAGGAGCTTCCTTTGAAGACGAATTTCTCAGGTAATTTGAGATGGGCCAGCAGTGGCATTCAGCTATCCTGTGACTCATTTCCAAATCCCAGATGAGGCAAGTGGGGGGTCTGACACTTATGCTTTGGGGAGGATTTGAGGAGAAGTAGAAGCCAAGGGCCGAACAGTGGAGGCAAGAAGCATCAGATGCAGGTTTCTACTGCTGATACGAAGCTTAGGTGAAGCGTGTTTAGCTCAAATGGTTCTTATCACCAGTTGCTCTAGTTGAGTAGTATGGAGGGTGATTTCCAAATATCAGGAAATCATAACAAGTTAGTATTGAGTAATATGGTATTAAATACGATCTCAATTCTGAGTAAATGAATATGCCTGGGCTCAAAGCCTGAGGAAAAAAACCTTAGGCTGTCTTTATTTTACTAACTTGATTCTGTGGCACATTTTTGTTTCCATAGCAAAAAGGTTAACTTATTTTCCCAGAGTTCTTACCAGAGGAGTTTGTATTTCAATAACACCAGTAGAGGGAAAAAATGGGGAACATTTTTTATTCCACAAAAGTGTTCAAAAGATGCTGTGATTTCATAGTTGCTTTCTTCCCTATTTTTTTCTTTGCTGTTATTATTGTTGTATGTTTGTTTTATTATTTTATTTTATTCCCTTTGGAGTGAATCTTCACTGTTGCCTAAGGCTGTATCAGAACACCATTATATAGAGAAACTTTTTTTGCCCAATATAATGTACTGCAAATTGAAGAAGTTGTCATAGTATACTTGGTAAATAAATTTTTAAATGAGCAATGCTAATTTTACCCATAAATCCAAGTCAACTCCTCCAAGAACCTGAAGGTGACTGCTTTCTTCTGCTTTGAAGAAGATGCATATAGGGATGTTTATCAGTTTTATTTATGTTTGTACCTGCCAATTTTCTTGTGAGGTCAAGATCCTGTTTTAGATAGGAGATGGTTGTAAAAGTGATTTTTCTTTCCTAGATAAATGGAGGAAAAGCTGTCTGGAAATGTCTTCATGCAGATGAAAAATGAAAAGCAAACAATCTGCACAATGCAAAAATGCAAAATCCGGAGTAGCCTGAATGCCACATCAGCAAAATCGAGCTCCCCACAGAGATGCAGCTCCATCGGATGCTCACGTAGAGAGACTTCCCCATGGATCTGCCAAGACTCCCTGGGTGCTGGGCTTCAGGAGAACAGTGAGGCTGTCACATGAAGGGAGAAGACCCCCAGCTCAAGGCAGTCACCTGTCCTGGTGGAATATTCCAGGCTCCAAAGGCACTAAAGCTTGGGGAAGCGAGGAAGAAGGGAAGAACACACTCGACCTTCAGAGCCGTACATATAACAGCATGACAGGGTACCTCGAGGTGCTTCTTTTTAAAATCATTTTTAAAATCCAAGCTTCATTCAGTGCAGCTTGTTTTCCTTCTGTCCTCTGTTAGTGCAGAAGGAGCACAGCTGCATGCACCTCTAGCATGAGCTTCTTTTGCATGAACAATCCCCAGTAGTTCTCTCCTCGGTGGAACTTTTCAAAGGTGTGTCCGGTGTCAGCGCTGCAGTTTTTGATCACTGGTCCTGTGTGCCATGAATTCAGATTTGTAAAGGGAACCTGGGATTTTTAAAATCTGAGCTGTTTTATACATTGGAAGGTAGGTGATCCCAGCACGCCAAAGTGTAGAGCTTGTGTCACAGCCCAAGAACGACTGAGGTTTGGCAAGCGTGGGGGTGGCAAGAAGACCAAAGTGCAAGCAGTGAACGCCACCTCTACCCCAAAGGGCTGAGTGTCAAATGGAAAACAGCTCCTGAACTGAACAAATGGTGAGATGTGTAAGCCCTAAATTCCTTTTAAGCCACCGATAAGAGGAACTAGTAAGTAGGACACTGGCTATGAGAAAAACTATCTTTAAACTTTCATAAAGGAGATAATGTCCATATTAGACAGCAAATAATTTGGGAAAAATATTTTCTATCTTAAATAGAAAATTAATTTAGCTAATGCACTTCTTTAACCCCACTTTAATTTAAAGTATATGAACCCTAAATTGTTCTAATTAAAGCCTATCATTAACTTTGAAACCTCAACTTGGCATAAAAAATCTGGCATAAAATGATATTAAATATTTTTTACCCAGTCATAAATTATCAAATTACTTTGTGAACTGTTATTTTAACCAGAACAAGATGAGCTAAGGCAATAAATGGAGTGATCTGCATGATTTCGGGTAAGTACATACATTATGCGATTGCAAAGGGCAATCTGTGTCATTTATATCATAATTGGAAAAGAAAGTAAAATGTTCCTGCAGTTCCGACATGCACAAAGGCGTCAAGAATTGGTTCACTCACAGAGGAGGTGGAATGGGAAATTTGTGAGTGTCTTAGTTACTTTTTGCTCATTACTGGGACAAATACCCGACACTCAAAATGAAGAAAGGGAAGGTTTAGTTAGCTCACAGTTTGTGGAGGTTTCAGTTCATATTCTGCTGGCTCCAGGGCAAATGACAGCAGTTCATGAGGCAGAAAACAATGACGAGCAGGGAGGAGCAGCCGCTGCGGCGTCCAGCAAGCCTCTCTCTTCCTTCTGTGCTGACTGCAAAGAAGTAACATGGCTGCGAAGATCAAGCCCCTCCAAAGAGTGGGGCTTCCAGGGCGCAGGGCTGCAGGAAGCCTTCCTCAACTCCTTTATATATATATTTTTTTGTGCTGAGTGACTCTGGGGCGGCCCATGGCCCAGGGTGGAACCAATCGCATCCCAGGGTGGGCCCAATAGTGCCCCAGGGTGGAACCAACTTTGGCCCAGCTTGGGCCCTGCTCACCTGCAGGGCAGGTGGACCCACATGCACCATGCACGGAACTGCCGGAGGCGATTCAGCCAAGTTGACACAATGTATCAACTGTCACCGTGGTCAGCATGGGGGTGTTCACGGTTGGGAGAAGCTGGCCGGGTGGGAAGTGGCACGGAGGTGAGGCCACCTTCCTCTACCTGCGGGACCGGCAGCAGGCCTATGGCGAGAAGGGCCATTGTACTGTTTTCCTACTAAGTGTTTACTGAATACCTCCACATAGGAAACCCTTTGGGAAGCACGCCGATTACCAAATCATGGCGGATATCCAGATGACCTAGGGTAAGGAAGAAGCGCAAAGAGGCAGAGCTAAAATATAGCTCTGACGCAATATGGCCCGTGCACGCCCTGCTCAGACGCTAAGGGCCACGCGTGCTGTGCCCCCTGGGAAAGGCAGCGCTTCTCGCCCTCTTCACTTCCCATGGGGTCGCACAGGATGAACCTAGACCGGGAACATTTCCTTGTCGAGAGTTGAGACGCCTCCCAGTCTGGGTTCAGCATCTCTGTGGGAATGGCTTTCTTCATTCTGGGTTCCGCGGTTCCCCCGCTGATCTGCTTTCATAGCTCCATCCACAGTGCTTGGAGCCTTCTCCACCTTGCAGCCTGCTGCATTCACTCTCCAGAGGAAAAGCTGGGAGTTTCCCCCCTCGTCATGGGGACTTAGCGTGGCTGTGGAGGGCACGTGCTGCCCTGTGGATGAGTGAGATGGAAGGTGCTGGATCTCATGTTCAGGCTCTCCTCTCCCCACCAGCACCTGCTGTGCCCCTGAGCCCAGGGCCATGTTGTCCATTCTCAGCGCCTTCGGTTCCCGCAGCAGCATCTGTCCAATGTGGTCCTCACCGGCTGCTTGGGCTGATCAGCTGGTGATGGAGGAGCACGTGGAGTTGGGCGGGAGAAAGGACAGCATCCAGCACCCGGGTTTCAGGAAGAATGGTTGAGGCTGCAGGTCGACACTGGACAGGAGTTGGCTCTTGATAAATAAAGAACTCAAACTCTCATCTAGTTATGTCTGACATGCAGAGAAGTACTGAGATTGGAAACTATGGCGTGTGCTCAGAGACTGGAGTGAAGGCTGGCTGGATGAGGGATTTCTATAGCAAATCAGTGGCTAAACATTGGAAGAGTGGGATGGAAAGGCAGTGGTGTCAGGAGGGTCCTTGAAATCAATCCCTCCAATCAAATGATGAAGTGGAAATGATTGTAGGAATCATTCTCAGAAGGCGGATGCCCATTGCTCCATCAGAATTTCAAGCTTTAACCAAGAACACTCGGAAGCCATCAGCCCTGCTCTGCCCTGGGAATGGCAGCAGGGATCCTCTTTGGACTGTGGAGCTGTAGGACGACATGAGCAGCACAGAAGGATGAGGAGGAATAAGGAGGGCAACGCGGCTCTCACGCTTTCTCCAGCCATGATGCACCCAGGAGCTCCCTTAGGATGCAGCAGCTGGAATGGAAATGAAGTAGAAAGGTGAATGAATTTGGATGGTGTCTAAGTACTGGGATGACTGGAGGAGAGGTGAAGTTCTTCCGGAGGCTGGAAGTGAGGTACGATGCCTGAGCAGAGTGCACTTTATTCCAAAGGGCACGTGGTAAAGTGTTCATATCCATGAGTGGAGGCGTGGAGAAAGCTTTCCGGGGAGGACCCCTGCAGATCATATGGGGTCCTGGCCACGCTTCTTTCCTCCCTCCTTCCTTCCTCTCCCCTTCATCCCTTCTTCCTTCCTTCCTTCCTTCCTTCCTTCCTTCTTTCCTTCTTTCCTTCTCTTTTTCCTTATTTCTCTTCCTTTCCTTCTTTCTCCCTTTCTTTCCTTCCATGAGCTGAATGTACCTGTGCCACCAAACACTCCTATCATGATGTGTTTTCTTGCCACTGCCCGAAAGTCAAGGCTATTACATTATAGATTGAAACTGAAACCTGTGAGTTAAAATAAAAAGCCTCTCTCAGTAACTTGATTCATCACAGGTATTATAGACACAGAAAGCTAACAGAACATCCTTAAAATGAATATCAAGTAAAGCAGGGTGTGATGGCACATACCTACAATCTCAGGAGTCAGGAGGCTGAGGCAGGAAAATGGTGGTGAATTTTAGGTGAGAGAGGGGTAAACAGTGAGTTCAAGACCAGCGTGTTCAAGACTATATATAGCAAGACTCTATTTAAAAAAAAAAGAAATAAAATTGTGATCTATAAAATTTATAGAATCTATAAAAATAAAATTTTCTTGACTGTCCAGGAAAAGATAATATGATCTATGTAGACAAGGATTATGATGCAGTGTCAGGGTGACACAGACAAAGCTTTGCATTCACCAGCTTTCCAACCAGGGTCTGCTGGCATGTTCCTTCCTGGACCTCCTCTTCGCATGTTCTTGGGCCTTCTCTTGGCATATTCCTGGACCTCCTGTTGGCCTCAATTCCTTCATCTGGAGAGTGAAAATGTTATAGTTGTCTTTCCTGTTTCAGGAGCTTCATTATTCAGGATTATCCAGAGGAATAGAGCCATGAGGAATGTCTCTCTGTAATATCTGTATCTCTATCTACCTTCCTACTTGTCTATTATCAATCTACTTTGGGAGATCAGGAAGTGGTTTGGATGAGCGTCCCATGATCTGTGGGTCAATCAGCGAGCTGGCGGCCCAGGGAAGAGAGCACTGTTTCTGTGTAGGTCGGAAGGCAGGAGAAGAATGCAGTCCTACTGCCAGAAGATTGGGCAGGAAGAAGGCCTTTTTATGTTCTGCTCAGGCCTTCTGCTGAGGAGGAGACCTCTGTCCCTGGGCAGGGCAATGTGCTTTATTGAGTGCTATGGGTTAGATCTGGGGTGTCCCTCAAAGCCTGTGTGTTGGATCACAGGGCTTTATTTTCCACTGAATTTATGTGCTGGTGCATTCCCAGCTCATTTGCTGTCAGGAGGAGGTGCTGGTTCCATGGTCAGTGCAGTTCTGACCTAGAAAGGTGTGTCTCCCCAGCCCTGCCTCCCTGAAGGGACGTGTCTCTCTCCCCCAAGCTCCACCCACTGCTCTCTGCTTCCTTGTCTCCATAATGTGAGCAGATTTCCTGGCTGGCAGACCATTCCAGCGTGATGTTTCCGAGTTTAAATCTGCCAGCCACAGAATGAACCCCCTGAAGCTGTGAGTCGATATGAATCCCTGTTGATGTGTAGAATTACATCCTGGTATTTGACTGCTGAACTCTGGCGGGGCATGTAGTGCTGGGGGTGGAACCACAGTCCCTGAGCTGGGTAAGCTTGCCCAAGCAGGTGCCTTAGTCTACTGAGCTATCTTGCTGGCCCCTATGAATGAAAATTTACTGACATTTCAAGAATAGGAGGAAAGCCAATAGCATCACAAGAGAGAACATGAAATGAGGAGATCAGTTCTGTTTGGAAGTAGCCAACAATCTTTAGCAGGTGAAATTCCAGAGAGTTAGTGAATCATTTAAGGATGTTCCCAGGATCAAGTGGCAGGCAAATGCCAGGATGCAGTTCCTCACATCGCCATGCTTGGCTACATGAAATTTACTGTGCATATTGTGTTACTTTCCCAGAGTTTGTCATCACAAGGTATCACAGTCTTTGGCTTTAGCTTTAGCAATCTCCTGTCCCACAGTTCTGCAGGACAGAGTGCCGAGGCCAAGTCTCAGCAGTGTTGGCTCACTCTATGGTCCCTGAGACAGAATCTGTTCCAAGCTTGACTTCTGGTTTCTAGTGGCTTGAGGGCAATCTTTGGCATCTTCTCAGCAAGTTCTTTGTGTCTTCGTACCACCTGCACCCTGCCCATTATGTTCCTGATAGCCTCATGCCATCATGGGGCAGACTTCTAGAGCTTGTGACTACCTCATGATCCACTGGGATTATGGGGTGAGTGCTCCTGGGATTATGGCTTTCCTGAGATAAGAATGCAGCTGTGCCTCCTCAGAAGCTCACCGACTTCCAGCAGAACTGCATCCTACCTTATTACTCGGGCAGAGACCCTGTTCAAGAAAGGTCTTATTCTGATGTACAAGGAGGTAAGAACTTAATGTGCAAATTGGGAGATGAAGGGCAAATTCATCTCATTGGAGACATGATCCTTATCTTCAGATATTTTGAGTCTTGTTTAGTAATGTGCTATCTTCTGTGTATTTGTGCAGAATACAGTCATAAAGACAGAAGGAGGAGCAGGAGAGAGGAAGGAGCTAGAGAATCTTTTTGAAGAATACAAAATAGTAATAAAAAGCATTAGAAATGATACATGGAACAAAGTAATAAGAATTCAGCAATGGTTGCTGTATTACATGACACTCTCTTCAAATTAGTTGTTCAGATTATTAGATATAAATGTGTAAAATCTGTTTAAAGAAAAAACAAAACAAAACAATAACAAGGAAGTTAAAAGAAATTCAGAAGAGGAAAAAAGTCAGAGTAAAAAAGAAAAACTATTAACTGCTCCTTTCAAAAAACCAGCAGAAATTGATAATACAAGTATGTAAACTAATCTGCATATATACCTAAGTATGTCTTCTCTCCTTCTTTCATTTGTCCTTTTGAGGAAAAATGCAGTTTTTGCTTTCTGTTGGAGAATTTCTTTCCCTTTCACAGTATCTGTTGTACCTTTTAGATTTTAATTACTCCTTCAGGTTCTTACATTAGTAGGATAATACAATAATACAATTTTGCAATGAGGATCTGATTTATTTCACTTGTCAATACAATCTCTAGCTACATGCATTTATTTACAAAAGCCTCAAATTTATCTTTTTTTATAGTAGAACCTGGTCCATTGTGTAAAAATGCCATATCTTTTTTATCCATTCCTCAGTTGATGTGCACTTGCGTTGTTTCCAAGATTTAGCTGTGACAAATGGCGCCCTATAAAGATGGGTGCACACATATCACTGTGGTGTAATGGTTGCCATTATTTTGGAAAAAATACCTAGGAGGAGAGCAGCTGCCTTGAATGGAACCTGCGGCCCTAGCTTTTTCTTTTTTTTTTTTTTTAAGGAAACTTCATACTGATTTCCATAGTGGTTGTAGAAGCCTGCACTCCCATCAACAGTGGAGAAGGGTTCTGTTATGGTTTGTCTGTATTTGTTCCCCGAAAGCCTCATGCAATCATGGGGCAGACTTCTAGAGCTTGTGATTAACTCATGATACACTGGGATTATGGGTGTTAGTGCTTCTGGGATTATGGGGTGAGTACTATTCCCAGCTTGGGGGCAGATAGCCTAAATGCAACATAAGAAAGACAGAGAGACAGACTTGCTCTCTGTAGTTATTGTTGTTACTCCTCCCTTTTGCTCTTGCTGTTTTATTGCCTTCTGCCACCATGAAATGTTGCTCTCTGTTGTGTGCCGCTCTGTCTTGGAGCCAGATGTGTATGGACTGAAATCTCCAGTAACTGTAAGTTAAATAAACCTTTTCTTTTTTAATCTTTAATGTTGGGTATTTGTCCCAGCAATGAGGAAAGAGTAACTAACACAGGTTTTCTTTTCACCACAGCCTCTCCAGCATTTATTGTTGGTTGACTTCTT
>NW_004524615.1:5845880-5867457 GCF_000260255.1 Octodon degus
CGGAAGTCGGCAGAAATTCCTACTCGGAGGGAGGGGTGGGGTGCGGCCCGAGGGTGCGGGAGAGGGTCTGGCTCTCGCTGCGCCTGGGCTGGGACTGGTCCCGCCGGCGCAGGGTAGCAGGAAGCTCTCCACACACTCACCGGACCTGGGCTAGGACTCTTGATTGACTTCTTAATGACAGCCATTCTTTCGGGTGTAGGATGATACTGCAGTGTTGTTTCAATTTGCATCTCTTGGATGGCCAAGGATGTTGAAATTTTTTTCATGTATTTATTTCACATTTGCATCTCTTCATTTGTGAAGTGTATATTTATCTCAGTTGCCAATTTTTGGGCTGGGTCTTTGAATTCTGGAGGCCTGATTTTTAAAAATTTTTTATATGCTCTAAATAGAAGTCCTCTCTCTGAAGGAAAGTCTGCTGTAATTGTTTCCCACTTTGTGGGTTTTCATTTTAGTCTGTTGATGATTTCATTTGCAGAAACTTTTTAAAAAGATGAGATCTCAATTGTTGATTCTTTGAAGTATTTCCCATGTAGATTGATTTTGGTTCATGAACTCTTTACCTACCTCTATGACCTTAAGGTTTCTACTAATTTCACTTCCAGAAGATTTATGTTTCAATTTTAATATTTAAATCTTTGATCCACTTTGCCTGTAGTTGTGTGCATGGAGACAAGCATGGGCCTATTTTAAGCCCACGCTATGTAGAAAGTCAGTATTTCTAGAATCATTTATTAAAGAGGCTTTCTTCGAGTGAGCATGTTTGGTGCCTTTGTCAAAGATAAGGTAACTGTGTTTGTAGTTGCATTTGTATCTTTCTTTTTTTCTTTTCTTTTTTTTTTTTTTGTATGTATTTAGTATAAGGTCTACAGGGTCTCACTAAGTAGATCTGACTCATAGTGCTCTTCCTGTTGTCAGTCTCCCAAGCACTGGGGTTACAGGAACGTGCCACCATGCTCATTCTCAATCACTATCTCAGCACAACTGGGGGCAGGGCAGGCATGGCACACTGGGGATCGAACCCTGGCTGCTGTGCTCTGCCTAAGCAGGTGTTTAGTCTGCTGAGCTATCTGGCCAGCCCTGCATTTGTGTCTTCTAATCTGTTCCATTGATCCTCAGGTCTATGTTATTGCCATTACTATGCTGATTTTATCATAGTAGCTTTTTAATATAATTTCAAGTCAGGGATTGTGATACCTGCTGCTTTTCCTTTGTTCCCCAGGATTGCTTTTGCTATTCTACATCTCTTCTGGTTCCAGATGAATTTTAGGACTATTTTTCTAGCTCTAGGAGGTATACTAATGGTATTTTAATTGGGATTGCATTTCATCTGTATAACATTCTTGGGAGTCTGGCCATTTTCACAATATTGGTTCTTCCTATCCAGGAGCAAGGAATAATTTTCCATTTTCTGAAATCTGCTTGGACCAAAGGAATTCCAAGGAGGCATATTTTCCTGGTGGAGAAGGATAGGCTGTGCAATGATCAAAGAAACCCAACAACAGCCTGGATTATCATGAAGTGTTGCCTGCTTGGAGCAGTGATTGCCAAGGGGGTGCCATGATGACCCCAGGGGGTAAGTGGAAATATCGTTCAGGGTGGTCACAGGTAAGAGCAAGAACTGCCATTGGCATGTGGTTGGTGTGAATGAGGGACACAGGGCATTAGGTGGCCTTGCTCCGCAGAGAGTTTATAGCCCATCGTGGCAGCAGTGGGGCAGCTGGGGTGCTGTGGTCCACTACACATGTATGGAACTTTGTTTTTCTGCTATGTTTTTCCTTTTCTTTTCTTTCTTTCTCTCTCTCTCTCTTGTTTTTTTTTTTTTTTTTGCGGTACAAGGGATCGAACTCAGGACCTTGTACTTGCCAATCAAGTGCTTAAGCCACTGAACTAAATCCCCAGCTCCCACTAGACATTTACAAAGGGAGTTTTAAAGAAGACACTCCTATACTGGAGGGAAGTTCAAGGTAAATGGTCCTAAAATAACTATGAAAAAAATATTTTGGTACCAGTACTGGGGACTGAACTTGGGACCTTGCACTTGCCAGGCAGGCATTTACACCACTAAGCTTTATCCCCAGTCCTTAAAACAACTTCTAACAGCACGATTCTGAGACTGAGTTTCAGTGGAAGACTTGGAGTTTCTTTGAAATTGAATCTATTTTTCTTACACTATTGTGTTGTGGTTGTTATGGTTACTGCTATCAGCATGTATTTAAGCAGCATTCTGCTAATGACTGATTCTTATCTCTGATATTAAGCCTGCATCTGTTTATCTTGTCCCATAGAGATATAGACTATGCCAGGCACTTTTCTAGGTCCCAGATATACAGGTGAGCATCAAATCTCACTTCTCCAGAGCTGGACTTCCTAGTCAGGGAGGTGATCAGTAAGTTAGGCATGGGGGAACTTGGGATGCAAGAAGCCTAAAAGACAAGGGAGGGCTGGCCAGATAACTCAGCGGACTAGAGTGCCTGCTGAGGCAGGTGCAAGGACTGCAGTTCAACCCCCAGTGTGCCGTGCTGGCCCTGCCCCCAGGGTGCACTGTAATGGAGACTGAGACCAGGTGTGGTGGCACACATTTGTAATCCCAGTGCTTGGGAGGCTGAAAACAGGAGGATCACTATAAGTCCTGTCTGTGTAGCAAGACCCTGCAGACCTTGTACTAAATACATAAAATAAATAAATAAGTAAATTTATAAAATAAAAAAATATAAAGAAAGACAAAGGAATGGCAGAGGGACACACCAGTGGTCTACACACTGGAACCACATTCCTCATGTGGAGCTTGTATACACACATTGCATCTGAATCATTTTGACCTGCTTTTCCCCTTCCCCTCCTCCTGTCTTCCCCATCCAAAATTTCCTTTCCTTGTCCACATTGTTTATCTCACTCTTTCCTTCTGTCTTTTATTTTGCTCTTTACATCACTTATAGGTAGTGTTTCTCACCTAAGTCATGCAGTATCTATGCTTCTGTGTCGGATTTATTTCATTTAGCTTCATGGTCTCAAGATCCAACTATTTTCTTACAAATGACTTAAATTTACCTTTGTTTATGGCACAGTAGTACTCCATTGTAGACAAACACATTTCTAAAGCTTTTCATCTGTTGATGGGTATAGAGGCTGCTTTCAAGATTGAGCTATAATGAGATCAGACAGACAGACAGACAGACAGAGAGTGCGTGAGAGAGACAGAGACAGAAAGAAACAGAAAGAGATGGAGACAGAGATAAAGAGAGGCATAAAGAGAGAGTGACAGAGACAGAGGCACAAAGAGAGAAACAGGAGAGACAGAGAGAGAGAGAAAGGGAGCAATAGAGAGCGAGAGAGCAAGAGAGCGAGAGCAAGAGAGCGAGAGCGAGAGCGAGAGCGAGAGCGAGAGAGAGAGAGAGAGAGAGAGAGAGAGAGAGAGAGAGAAAGAGAGAGAGAGACTAAGAGAGAAAGGCTGAGCCACAGCAGATTGTCTTCCCCCATTCCTGGGGCCTGCCAAGTAACTGCAGACACTGTGACCCCAGCTGTAAGCTTCTTGAGGAAATCTTAAGCTTTTCAACTCACAGGTTTGTGCTGAAATAGCGAGTGATGATTGAAGAAAGGAATTTTAACCCTATTGGCAGGTTTTTTCCCTTTAACTTATTTATTATCAAAAATACATTTATGCAGACAAGTAGTTGGGGTAGTATAAATGATAAACCTAACATCTGTTTTCAGTTAAATTTTGGTGTGCTTCCTATTAACTTTTAGGGCTGTGACCTCTGGAATAATAATTATTACCCATACTTTTGTAGATGTGAAAATGAATGAATGAATGAATGAGTAAATGAATGAAATCAGTGAAACTTCCTCTGAGTAATAATGAACTGGAGTGATTCATAGGAATAACCTAAATGTGCATTATAAGCACACAGGCACTGCTGGAGCCGGTGCTTGCTGTCATCCAAGAAGTGTGGAGCGTCTCTCTCCTTGATAGGCAAATTTTCTTTCATATCGCTTTGCCCACTCAAGCCTTCTGTGACTACGTAGCTAGGGTTATTCCTATGTAATTACTCACTGTGGAAGGGGAGGGGGAAGGCCTGACACTGAGCTGTGTTCCTGTGTCCCTTGATTCCTGTGGCGTCTCCTCTGCTCCCTAAGGAGGTCGTCACCACCGTCACCCTCACGGCACGACAATGCTGTCTGTCTCTAAGGATGTGTAACTGGGTGACCTCACTTCGCAGTCCAGAGAACCAGGGAGCTCAGAGGGAAGCTTCGCTTCCAGTGCGTGATGGGATTGGCAGGCAGAATCAGCGTGATCACCAAGCAACTTGCATCTGGGTAAAGAGAGATATTTTAAGTAAAATATGAGTGATTCTAGTTGCTGTTTGACAAGCATAAAATAAATGTGGACATAACTCTAAAGGATACTTTTAAGAAAACCAATGTGTAAGAATGTCTCAAAGAAAGTTTTGTGATAGGGTATAAAACTCAACTCAAGAAATTCAATTTTCAGACTGCCCTGTAAGTATCAATTACACAGACAGTCACAGACTCGGCTACTAGTAGTACAATATTTGAAAAACATCTCTGCCCACTTATGGGGTACTGGCCTTTGCCAAAGCGAGAAGGCTAAACGGGTTGTCCCCAGATGTCCCTCTGACTCCGCATTATGGACAACTGCAGTTTCCAGCATTTTGCATCTAAGTTCGATTCCCTTGTCCAATCATCACAATATTCAATTTCACTGTAATGCATAGAAACTACTTTATTCTGCACAGTTGAAAGTTGCTATTTTATGTCTAGAAATGTATTATGTGTTGAAAATGGTGTGAATAACAAATATCAGTGTTACTGGCCATGCATATTTTGTCTGAGCAAATATTGTGAGCGTGCGGATTCATTTCTCAAAAACACTACTGGTTCGCTCAGTGGTATTATTTTGCGTCCATCCCACAGTTCCAAAACGAAGACCTCCATCCCATCCATCTTCAGTGTTCTCTTCCTGAGCAGCCTATCTTCTTTTCTAAGAAAATTGGCAGCAAGGAGTCACAGGAAGGGCACTCAAACCGTAGAGTGCTACTTGTCTCCTGATACAGAGTAGTGCCTGCACTGTTATGAGAACCAGATTTCAGATTGTTGTAGTATTAACTGGGAAAAATAATCTAGGAACAGGAAGATAGTGTTCTGATGATGAAAGTGTACATTCACTCATTCCAAGGATATATTAGAATTCTGGAGATGGAGCGCACCTCTGGGATTTTCTGGTCCACACCCAGTATTACAGGTGAGAAAACTGCCGTTGAGTGATGGTGAGCACCTGTTAAAGTGCGGCACGGGAGACCAACACAACTGCAAACCGAGTCTTCCGACAACCTGACGTTTTCCTCTTTCCTTTCCCTCCTGCTGATGGAAGCGTGTGGTGGCTGCATGAGGAAGAACTCGCGGGTAGGCGGGGCTCCCATCTGAGAGCGTTCGTATTCCCAGTGGAGAAATTTCTACTTAATGGAGTTTGGAACAGTAATTTTGTTCTCTGTGTCTCTGTCTGACTGTCTCTGCCCCTCCCTCCCGCCCTCCCGCCCTCCTTTCCTCCCTCTCTCCCCCCACTTCTCTCTCTCTGTGTCATATCACTACTGAGATGTTACTTAGGTTCCACGCACACCCCCAATATTAAGAGACTGATTCTGTGTTTTTAGCGTCATCGCAACCTGTGTGCACCTATCAGCAAAATCAGTCCCACGCTTTATCACCCTGTTATTTAAGTCCCTAGTGATTATTCTGCATCTTCCTTCAAGCCAGCAGCCCAGGTATCCAGTTCCATTTTCTCTCTCTCAGGAATTGTCTCCTGGGCAATTACAGGATGTGGCATTTTGTGACTGCCTTCTTTCACGTGGCATGTGGTCACAGTTGTCTCCATCCTTGTGAGTGTCACATAATGGTGCATGATTTGCCTAGGACACTTCGGTTCTATTTTTCACTCAAAGATGGGTGTTTGGGTACAACAAACAGTGCCCACTTGGAAAGTCATTCCCTTGTGGAGTCCCCGCCTTTCCCTCCTTATCCCCTTCCATGTAGCTTAGCTTTCTGTAGTTTTAGTTACCACTAGGCAATGAAAATGGAAAATAAATAAAAAAAGGCCATCATGCCTTAACTTTTATTATAAAACGTTGTTAAAGTCATTCTATTTTGTTGTCATTTATTATTGATCACTTTCTGTGGCAAATCTGTAAATTAGCCTTATCTCGTGTATGCCTGTGAGGAAGCGTGACCCTCTGGTGTTCTGCCCTGGACATCGCGTGTCTTGGAACGTACCCT
The DNA here is from genome assembly GCF_000260255.1 of Octodon degus. NCBI lineage: Eukaryota > Metazoa > Chordata > Mammalia > Rodentia > Octodontidae > Octodon > Octodon degus. The sequence goes on from NW_004524615.1 coordinate 5,852,172, forward strand.
CTGGCTAATGGCTTAGTGCTCATGTAGTGGCAAAGTTGCTGGCTCTAGCACTATGCCAGGGTGGTGGAGCTGCTAGACTGTTTTCTGAAAGGACTGCGTCATTTCCTGTAACCATCAGCAGTGCGTGAGGGTTTCTATTTCTCCATACCTTTCCCTCTTCTGGATGGAGTGCATCGAATGAAAATAATGGTAATATTGGGGGAAGGGAATTAAGATCTGTGTTCCTTATTTTCACTTGTGTTTGACAAGATGAATGTAACTGAAGGAAATGACTTTATTAATAGTGTTTCTCTCAATTTCATTCTAGTTTACCTCCCACACAGATGTAGCGGAGTCCCTTCGTACTCTCACCATTTTTCCTGTGTTTACGTGTTTTTTCTATTTAGCTTTTATGAATCTCAGAGCTGAGATGTGGGATCTCACTGTGGATTTAATATGAATTTCCATGTTGGCAGTTAATACTGACTGCTTTAGGAAATACAAATTCATCTCTGAAGTAATATCTAGTTCTTTGCCCACTTCTACTGGTTCTTTCATTATTAAATTATAGGATTTACCTTTGCAATCTATTTTTCAAATATGTGAATATATCTATATGTTTAACACAAATATTTTGTGCCTTTCTGTGGTTTGAATTACCTTGTCTTAATTTCTTCTAATGACAAAAAACAATTTTGTTTATTTTGGTGAACTCCAGTGTGCCAAAATTTTACTGCTTAACACTTGTGTCTTCTCAAAGAACAGATTTTCTAGCCCCAAATTATGAGTATACATTATTGTGTTCCATAATTTTAGCTTTCATAATTATTTCAATGATTTATTTTAAATTATTTTTTGCTTTGCTTTTAGTTAGGAGACCAGTCCGCATTTATTAGCACACTTCAGAAGAGCTTTTTGCGTGGAGTACGCAGGGCGCCTGGTGAAAATCCATCGGCCCTCTACCGCTCGAGTGTGTCCCACTGACACACCTCTCCATCCAGGCAAACATACTAGACTTTTGTAATGACTGTAACTTTCTACACATCTTAGAAGCAATCTTTTAAAATAAATGTGTCCTTCAGAAACAGTGGCATTTGATAAGTCTTGCTTTGACTTCTATTTCAGGAGAGTTGACATTTATTAATGTCGAGTTTTCAAAGCATGAATATGGTGCATTTCTCCGTTCACTTAGATTTTCTTATTTTGTCAGTTGTAAGTTTTATCCTCTGAGGAATCTATTCTTTAGTGCTTCTTTTATTGGCATTAAGTCATAATAAGCCTATTTTTTTATTGACTGTAGGATGTGTAATCATTTTCCACTCATGTTGATCAGGATATTTACATTTTTCTGTTTTTTTTTTTTCCTTGACTAGCCTTAGTAAGAGTTGGATGTTCACAAACTTTTAATTAGATCTACATCCTGCAAGCTTCTTAAATTTCGTGCTTGTTTTCCTTTGACCCTCTGAAGTCTTTGACCGGCTGGGTTGCTAAAGAGAGTGATAGAGTTTAGGAAGAACCTGGCTTCTTGAGGAGGACTGGGTTTTATGTTGACCACATCTAAGAAATGAGCCAAAAGAGGTTCTTTGTGAAACACTTATGAATAATGGGAAAGAGAAGAATGTGGTATTTACATTTCCACAAGTATCACTGTACTTTTCCAAAACACTCTAACAAGAGAAGAAATAATAACATTCACTGTATTTTGTAGGTAAGAAGCTTTTAGAGCACCAATTATAATTTAATGGCAGTAAACTACTATCTGTTCAATGGACCCACTAATCTATCCATTTTATTTACATAAGAATTTAAGAATATGGATTTCTCATTCATACTTTTGATATTTGTCAGTTTTATATTTGGGGACTAATTTCAATTTCTATTGTTTTTAATATAATAAAGGAAAATTTGCCCTCTGCAGTGACATGGTATGTTAACAATACAGCTCTCACTGGGAAACCTGAGCTACCAGTCAGCGTAACCCCTGCATCAGGACACTGCGGAAATAGTCAAAATTTTATATCTCTTTAATTTTTACCTAAGAAAAAACAAAACTAATTTTTCTAATTATAGTGTTCTGTTCATTGTTTTATCTTTTCTTGTAAGCTTAGCTAAAGATTTCTAAAAACCATTCCCAACCTACACACACGCACACACACACACACACACACACACACACGTATATATGTGACCAACATGAATATATATTAATTTTAATTTTATTTTAAAATTTTGTTTCAGAGATCTTAGCACTACATGGGTACCACACTTTGGGTTTTGTCTTCCTTACAATTTATAAGTCACAAGACTTGGACGTCTTACTGCCTGGAGACTACTGAACCTGCAATTCTCCCAATGGTGTGGAACTAGGGGCAGTTCACTTCTCAGTGTCCTGGAGCATCATCAGCTTCAGACTGGTTTTAAATCAACAAGGAGTGTGTAAACGATCGTGCAAATTGGCCACATCTGGCTATATTTCTTCAACTTCTCCAAGATCACTTACCTCGGACAGAGTCCTCTTGAGATTCAAGTTGCAGGTAGATTGTCATGCAGAAAGGTGATGAGCGAGAGACCGCGAGGGAGCAGGCGCTGCTCCAGGCCCGCCACCGTGTGCGGCTGCGAAGGGGAGGATGACGGGAAAGCATGACGTCACAGATCACGTGCTCTCCGCGCGTGTCACGGCGTGCGGTCTCTGGTCAGGAGGATTCCCCTCGCTAATGATAGAGGGTCTGTTTCTGGCCATTTTTACTCTTCATTTAACAAGGGAAAAGCCTGTTTCTGTAGAGTGATCTTCAGTTGCCTGTGGGGCACTTGAAACTTTGTGCTGTTAAACCAGGTACCTTTGTTTTAGATACTTTTTGGGTGCTAGCAAAGAACCTATAATAAGTTTTTTTTTTTTTTTTTCTGGATCTGGATTAAAGATAATTACTGAGTAATTACTAGTGCTATTACTTAACATTGTTAAGGATTCAACTATCATTTAAATACAAAGTGTAAATGTAGCCAAAGCTTTTATTGTTACTGATTGAGATTACCTTCTGGGTCTAGCCGATTTGTGTGAATTACCACTGTTACCCTCGTGAGACTAGGAAAAGAAGTGAAATGACCTGGGCTGTGGGCGTCTGGGCAGCGAGGAGGAACACATACACACATCAGTGTTCGTCTGAAGGGACTCAAAGGATAATAACTACCCAAGGAAAAAAAAAGGGTATTTAGCGTTCTTGGCTTTTCTCTAAGGAGCTGGAGACAGCCCAGGAGCTCGCACATGCCGCGCACGCGCTCCCGCGAGAAGAGCCGGCTCTGCTGTGCAGCTGCGCGCACTCGGGAGAAGCGGGCGCTCGCGCCTCACCTGCCGCAGCAGCCGCCCTGCGCCTGATCGCACGCGCGCACCGGACAGCCAGGGCGGGAGCGCGGCCCGAGCGAGGAAGGCGCCACGCTGCTGCTGCTTAGAGGAGACTGCAGGCAGGGGGCGGTGCAGACGCCTGTCCGGGCTGCTTCTCAGGACGAATCGCCCACTATTGGAAATGGAGGACCCACTTGACCATTCCAGCTGGGACCCAGGAAGCCTCGTGATTTTCATAGATTTTACCACTTTATACAGAACTTTTAGAAATGCTGCCTCTCCTGCACTCTTCGGGGATGTTTGCTTCCATTTTAGATCACGTAGTTACAGAGACACTGCAGGATGAAAAGAGGATATTTGGAGTGAGAAACTCCAGGACCGAGAGCTCAGGGTAGCAGACTCAGGGTGGGGCTGGCTGCAACTCCTCCGCCGCCCGGAGGCCGCATTCTATGGCGTTCACTTCTGCCAAGCTCTTACCACATGTTAAAAATCGAATGTCATTCTCTTCTAAGTCATGGCAAACAGTTAAATGGAATGTATTTGTCCCAAGCCAGAGAGTAAACGATTCAAGAAGACAGTGAATATATTGAGTTCAATTTCCAAGAAAGGAGAAGACACTTTAAACTGAGAACATAATTTTGTGCAGTGTTAGGATGATTTCAATTCCCTAAGAAATATTCAGAGTAGTTTTATTTTTAACCAGATTTACACAAAGTTGTTGATTTCCATGGCTTGTCTTGAGACTCATCTTTTTCTCTATCTTGTCTCCTGGCTTCTTTAAGAATTGGACTAGAGGCTTTTTTTTTGTTTGTTTGTTTTAAAGAGAATGAAAAGCAACATTTCATAGCAAGATAACAGGAAAAGAATAATCATTTGTACATTGCATATTGTTGTCTTCAAAGTAGCTGTTCAGAGTACAAGGTATTGGCATGAAAAACTTGTCCAAACAGTATTAGCACAGACCTTTCTTTTGAGCCTGCTGTTCTCTCTGGCATCCCCTGTTGTAGCTCAGCTACTTCTTTACCTCCACGAAGCACGAGTTGGTGCTGTTTAAGAGATAACATTCTCTTTCTGTTAAGAGAATATTACCTCACTCACATGAGCTGAATTTCTGGTGGGACCCTTGGTGCCTTCACGCAGAAAATGGCTGAGGCACACGGGAAGGGTGCAGAATGCGTTATCAGGACAGTGACTCAGTGATGACCTAGTTCGATGAAGTGCTGGCTCTGATTTCCTAAGTCTGTGCCAGGTGCGTGCCTGCGCGGGAGCTCCTGGGCCCTGCAAAGTGTGCAGGCGCCCTTCTTCCCGTGCGCAGATGTTTTGTAAGCTGCAGATAGTCTAGTTGGCTGTACTCACATGGATATTTTCAGAGGAAGTGGCTCACCCTAGTTAAGTTCAAAATCTGTTTCAGAATATGGGTCAAATTCCCCATTCTCTGAAGAATGCCGGGACTGACCTCCCCAGAGTGGCCCAGGAGCCCACGGCGCAAACTTAGCTGAAGAGCACGTGGCAGACTTGGGCCACATCCCTTGGAATGATCTAAACAGAAGTTAAAGCCTGTATAAACCCACTGGTTTTTGTAAGCCCAATCATTTATGCTTGAGAGTGGCCACTAATTCTATGTTTTTCCTCTTCCTCAGACAAATACAACAGAGTATCTGGTTAATTTTATACACACCAACAAATGTTCATTTTTTTCCTGTAAGGAGGCTACTTTTTCAGAGGTGATTTAACTACTGGGTTCTTTCATTAAGTTTGTGTGATTCTGAAATTTGTAAAAAAACCAAATGAATAAAACTGCTGAAGCCCTGGACAAGGGCCGGTGATATAGCTCAGTAGCATAAGCGGCTGTCTGGCAAGTGCAAGGTCCAGAGTTTGATTCCTGGTACAAGCATAAATAAATAAATAAATAAATAAATAAATAAATAAAAATAGACTCAAGCACTGGACAGCTTCTTGGTAGGCGGGACTACATTCCATTGAAGCAAGTTATGAGCATTTGAGATTTTTCGAAATCTTTCTTTACCTCTCTGTTCAGTGAATATTGACATAATATGACATTAAGCTGTAAGCCTTAAAATGGTAGAATATATTTTCCATCTGGTACTGCAGGGGTGACTCGCCTATTGTAGGTAAATGGTAAATGCTTGCAGGATGAAATACCAAGCCTGAGAGAGCAGCCTTCTTTACATTCGGAGTTGCTTTGGATGCCTGGGCTACGTGAAGAGCTGGATCTGTCCATACATCAGGTGAGTCCTTGCTGCTGCAGTTCCCAAGGAAGTATCAGCCAGGCACTGCTCAGAAAACAGCATGGTTAAGATTTTCAGCAGAATGTAGTCAGCTGCTTTCCTCGCTTAGAACCAGCAGAACAGCTCTGACTGTACTTCCCTGGAGTTGGGCATCCTTTTGGAAAAGCAGGATGACATACCTGCCAATTTGCCTGAGGAACCAAGCAGGTGGGACCCAGCTTAAGGAGCTACAGCCTTGATTCTCCTGGTGAACACTTAGACGAGGGTCAGCACCCTGAGCCAAGTTACCATTTATTGCTGAGGTAATCCGCAAGGAAACCAAGAGCCAGACTTGCTGGGCAGCATAAAGCATGATGTCGACACCTCGAATTAAGCCCCGACTGTGTGCACATGTGCTCCATCATAGAGATTTATCTAAATGGATGTGGAATATTGTATTTCTTTAGAATCCATTTGAAAATAGATGCTCAAGTATCACTTTATTCTTAGACTGATGGCATTTGAGGATATGGATCTGCTACTTACCTTTTCTTTTTAGAGGTGTGTGTAAAGTGACTCTTTCAATTTTGCATTTGTTATTTGGAGAGGTTGTGACAGGTAAAGGTAGAAGACTATTATTTCTCAGCTATGGAGAGGAATTTTTATACAATTATTGAAAAATAAATTTCAATATTACTCAAGTGTAATTCTTATTTAAAATAAGATAGCTTTTGTGTGGAAAGCCAAGGTATGTCTTCTGTGTCCTGTGTACAATGGCCAGGAAGGCACATGATGGTGGGTGTTTCTCTTGGCTTAAAGGTGGTATCCAAGTAATTTCAGTGCCAAAAATAATTCTCCAAAATGTGCGCATTAGTCACTATTTTAAAAAGTCTATACAGAGTAAAATGCATTTAGAAGAAACAAAAGTTTTATGAGTTATCCAAATTAAGTGTTAAAAAGACAACCTGGTTGAAATTCTCTCTCTCTCTCTCTCTCTCTCTCTCTCTTCATTTTATAATCCACCAGGAGTTACTTAAGGCAATAACTCATAAATTCTAACCTAACCTTCTCTGGTAGAAATATCCCTGCCTGATTTTCTATTCTGTTGGTGATGTTTCAAAGATGGATTTTCTAGTACTTTCTGTTTACAGGTTTTTAAGTTATATAAGATTCTTGGATAAATATAAGGTCCACATTTACATTTAATCCAGGTATGTGCTAATTTACAAATGCTCTTCATTTACCTAGATTGCAGGAGAATATGATGGAAAATGGGATCCAGTTCACTCTGTTCCACACCCTCTGGATATTGGTTCATTAACTGGAGAGATCTGGCTCTTGCTCAGCCAGGCCTATCCAGTGTCTGCAAACATTTAGCCAACTTTAGTGATTACACGATGGTATTTGACATTATCCTTTTGGCTGTAATTCCCTCTTTCCTTACTTAATGAGTGACTTAATTTGTAGTTTTGTGGCTTTCTCACAAAACTGTGATGCTCAGACACAAGGAAGGCTAAGACTGGAGCCCTTAGTGAAACACATAAGGTGCAAACCCATCTTGTAATTGCTAGCAGGAGAGAATAGTTCCTCAGTGCTTGGGAGCCAGAGGAGCAACAGCTGCAAATACAGGCCACGGCTGCAGAGATCTCCTCTGGTGAATCAGAATCTGGAGATCCTCTCCAAATATCACAGCTCAAAATAAAGAATCAGAAGACAATGACATTATAGAAAAAGCCAGTAAAGAGCAGATAAGTGCAAGTTTAAGAAATTATACTGAATAACCCTTTGCGTAGAGCAGTTGGAGGGAGAGCAGGTCCTCTTTGATGTGTAGGTATTATGAGAGGAGGTGCTGGGATGGGGGAAAGTGTCCTGGTGCCTGCACAGAAGGAAGAAGAGAGGAGCTAGGGGGCAAGGTGCACGCACCCCAGGCAGGAAGCGGGACCAGGCAGGGAGGTGCTGACTTAACAGTCCTTGGATTTTGACCTGCCATTGGGAATTGTGATTTTCCTCGGGTGTTCCACTATGCAGGCAACACTGAGAAGCCCCGCTTATGAGGTTTGGAATCAGCCTTTTTTATTACATTGATACTAAAAAACAAGAGAACTAGGAAGAAAAAGGAAATGAGTGTCTCCGCCTGACTGATCCCAAGACGCCTCCTGCATGCAGGCTGAGCTAGCGGGCTTTGCGTTCCATCAGCTTTCTGTGTGACTCTTCCTAATGATAAGGCTCGTGCGGGAGATGGTGGCTGTGGAAGCATTCGAGGTTCCCACCAGTGAGTTGCTGCAGCCAGCTGGAACGGTTAATGACATCACGGGCTGTGTCATGGCCCTCAGACTTGGCTTGCTGGGAAAAATGTGTTTTCAGTTGAGTCCTCTTAAAAGGACTTGATCTCCCTACCAAAAGTCTTATAACATTTGCCTCAGAATTGTAAAATTCACAGAATACAGACCGTGTCATGGGATTTCCAGGTACAACACAAGATGGCCACATGCATTTCACATCTGAAGAGGCAATTAATAATTTTAGTGCCTGTTGTGATGGTTTAGATATGTAATGGCCTCACGTTTCTCGTGTGCTCAGATGTGAGACTTTTGGAAGGTCCCTGGATTGTGTAGGACCCTGTTCCCTGCTTGTGACATAGTGGCTGAGACTGGTGTCAGATGGAGGGCTCTAAAGGGGTGGGCCTGGGGACACAGCCAGAAGGGTGCATCTCACCCCTACTGCCTTCCTCCACCCTTCCACCCAGGCACCAGTACACTGGTGCAGGCACTCCACCAGGCCACCTCTGTGTTCCACTGTGTCAGTGCAGATGGAGACTTTTTAATCATGAGCCCAAGCAAACCTCTCCTACTTTAAGTTGTGGTTGTCAGAGAAAATGTTTGAAACACCTGTGATATATGAAAATAGTATTCATTGAGCATTGAACTTTCCAATTTAACTTAAAGGCCAGTACTATGTATTTTTTCCCCTAGACAACTCTAACAATAAATCCTCGACAGTGATGTCATTTTGATGGTGATTTCTTGGGAAAAGAAATGGTTCTCCTGGGATCCTGATCTGACCCAGAGCCCAGGCCCAGTGTGAAACCTGCTGCAGAATTCCCTGCAAAGAGGGTAGAGGCAAGACCCACCCAGCTGATTCAGGAACAGAATATCTTGCCAGAGTGGCACAGAGGGTTCAACTTCAACGACTGCAACAGGAAGAAGTGGAGCACAGCAACCAGATCTAAGCCACACTCACTTGGATGAGTTTGAACTTGGTAGATTCAGACCTGGTGCTAAGGTAATAACTGTATCTAAGCTCTGCACCAAAGGTCAGAAGACAGTGCTGTAGAAAATGACAAAAAGAAGGAACAAAATGCAGTCTCAGGCCCTGAATCCACCCAGAACAAATACAGAAGACACTAGCATAGAAGAAATTCAAAAGAACATACCTGAAATCTCTGGAATAATAGTGTCTGAAGTAAAGAAACATCTGCAAAAATGTATAGAGGAAATCAGATCGGAAATAATTTCTGAAGTAAAAAAAGAAATGATAACTATAATGAAAGAAGTACTAAGTGTTTCTAAAGAAGACACTGATAAAAAAATAGAGCAGAATATAAAAATGATGGAATCCTTGAATAAGCAATATAGGAAAGAAATAGAATGCAAGAAGCAGATTCAAATTGATATACAGGAATTTAAAACCTCAATCACAAGCTGGCAAAACCATTTGAATAAAAGTGAGAATAGTTTCAGACCTTAAAGACACCATTGCAGCTAGTGAAGAAGTAAGAAAAGATCTCTTAAAAACAACTAGGATGCAGGACAAAATAATTCACTACCTGCAAGAAGATGCAAAGATGAACAATGTGAGACTACTAGACATCAATGAGAAAGAAGGAGTCAATACAAATGATATAAAAAGAATATGGGCAGAAGTAATAGCAGAAAACTTCCCAAATATGGGGAAACTCTCTGACATTCAGCTAACTGAAGCATATAGAACTCCAAATAACATCAATCCAATTAAAATCAAACCAAGGCATATAATAATCAAGATCCCAGTAATTCAGCACAGGAACAGTATACTAAGAGCTGCTAAAGAAAAGAAACAGACCACATTTAAAGGAAAACCCATCAGGATAATGGCAGGCTTCTCTTCACAAAGCATCAAGGAAAGAAGAGCCTGGAGCAAAGTACTTCAAGTCTTGCAAGGAAAGAAATTACAACCTAGACTGATATACCCTGTAAAACTCTCTTTCAGGTATAATGGAGAAGTGAAATACTTCCATAACAAAGAACAACTTAAGACTTTCATGTTGACAAAACCAAAGCTACACAGACTACAAAAAGGTGTTCTTGAGAGGGAGCAAAATGGCCACAACTCCATGAATAAGAATGAAAGAACCCACCAAATAGGATAAACAATTAAACACAGGAGAATAAGAGGTATACAAAAGCAGTCTTTCAGTTATTCTTTTATGTATAGCAGCAAGATATTTCCATCAGCGTACTCTACAAATTGATTTGTCCTGCATCCTAGGGGTCATGATTCTGTCTGGGTCTACAGGGTGGATATCAAGGAAACAGCAGTAGCTCTGTCCCACAGGTGACACCTGGACACCAGTAGGTGTTATGAACATTATCCATGTCCATGACACACTACAACTTTGTGCGATATCCTATCCCCAAACTGTTAGAGGTGCTGGTCATTTATTTGCCATTCCAGTATTTATCTTACGTTTTATTCTTAGTAATTCTTTACTATCATGAAAACTTTTTCTTAGTTCAATTGTTTTGAAACATTTAATTTTTAATTAATTAGTATTTAATTTTATGAATATTGCTAATCTTAATTTTTGTTTTAAGATTTATACTGTATATTTGACTTACAATCTATTTAAAAGACATGGTATGATATTTTATCCTTTCACTAGAAATTTTAAAAAGTATATTTCCATCTTCCATTGACTTTATATTACATCTTCCCTATCTTTTATACACACACACACACATATATGAAAATAATATGTGTATAACCCAACATAAGATTGATACTATTTCATAGAAATCTTTAATGACTTTTTAAATGGGTTCATATGATATATTTTACATAGTCCTGCATAACTCTCATTTTGAGAGCTCTTTATTCTTCATCCAGGAGCATACAGCAACTTCTCTTTCCTTCTGAATTATGCTCTTTGTTATTTTCTACATGCTATGTCTAGAGGTATTAGAATATTTTGAGTTTGTATAACTAGAAAATATTTTACTTTTAGTTTTCAAAGGTACGTTTGCTAAGTATAAAATTCAAAGAGGACAAATCTATTTTTTTTTCCTTTTGTTCAGTCCTTTAATTAGTCTAGTTTCTTACACACTTGGTCTTTCTTTTTCTTTCTAATGTGGATTAAGTTGCTACTTAATTTTGTTCTTCCATATCGAATTTTTTATGTATATGCTTTAATGATTTTTTTACAATATGATTTGGACAATTTCATTTTTGTGTATCTGGGTATGATTTCATTCAAATTTCTTGTGCAAAAGGTTAATTTTTCTTGGAAATATGGTCTTATAAGTTCATATAAATTCAGAAATTTTAAGCCTTTAAATATTTATTGCCTACCTATTTCTACTTTGAGAATTCTAATTATATGAATATGTTTCTTGATTTTGACACAGAGTGAACTCTTATATGAATGATCTGTAAATTCTTTCTTTTTCATTTTTTTGGACAATTTTTATTGTTATATTCATTTAAATTTGTAAATAATTTATTTACAATGTGCAGTCTATTAAAAATCATAATAAAGCTATGAAAATAGAAAAAAGAAAAAAAAGGAAATGGTACTCCCATGCTTCTCCTCACCAAAGTTTTGATTCAGCAGCCCTGTAAAGGCTGCCACTATTGGTAAATGTGAAATTTGGATATTTTTGCTGATCTGTGCATATTCTAAAAATGTATGGCATGCAGAAAGGGAGTATCCATCTTCTGATGAATTGTACATTAAGAAATTGATAGGTGTGAGAGAAAATTAGTTGTTTTATTTATTGATGAGAATAGCTGAAATATATCTCCAGTCATGTCTTCAACCTTTCTCTTTTATCTTTTTCCTTCTTTTCTCGGTGAGACATGGGCTCAAGTTCTTTTTAGCTAACATGACAGTGCTTCAGGAAGGAAAGCTTGAAACAGCTAACTCAGGCTTGATAAAATGATTGTGATTCTGCCTAATTTGTGTGGGAGAGAGTATAGGATTTTTTTTCTTCAATTATCAAGAAAATACTAGAATCTATTCATCAGGCCTAAGCAAAGAAATATTTTTTTCTTTTTTCTTTTCTTTTCTTTCTTTTTTTTCTCACAGCTCCAACTTGTAGTGATCTTCCTGTCTCAGAGCTGGGATTACAGGCGTGGTTTCGGGGCTGGCTCGGCGCACCCAGCATTCCAGGGCTAGCACGGCATAGAGTACTGGGAATTAAACTCAGGTTTTTGCACTTGCCAGGTAGGCACTTAGACTGCTGAGCTATCTCCCCAGTCCAGGAATATGTTCTTGATATTAGTAGGCTGGAGGAGATTGTACTATTCTGGAATTCCTTAAATGGGAAACAATGTCTTGTAATAATATTAAGATAAGACAACCATTATAACTGAGAGAAAGTGAAAGAAAATTCATCAGAGATGTTTCTTATTTCTTTTAATGTGTTTTAAAATTGCATATAGTATTTGATATATGCTTGGAAGTTTGAAATTTAAGGTAATATTTTTCTCTTTCTTTCTTATTTCTTTCTTTCTTTCTTTTTTTTTTTTTTGCAGAACCTGGGATTGAACTCAGGCCCTTGTGCTTGCCAGGCAAGTGCTTATTCTACTGAGCCATGTCCCTGGCCCCAGGGACATGGAAAAATATTATGAATGTTTTTCATAAATGTTACATGGATAAGTATTTTATAATCAATTGTGTATGAGTACATTTCCCAACTAGTAAAACATTTTAAAATGCCATAAGTAATAACCAAGTACTTACAAGATTATTCCAGTATTTCTTAACATTTTTGGCTTCTGTCCTTTAGTAAAGATGGTAAAATACAGGCTCCATGCTCTGTATGGTGAAAGAGGAAAGAAATAAATTTATAAAGAGGAGAAAGAGAGAGAGAGACAGAGAGAGAGAGAGAGAGAGAGAGAGAGAGAGAGAGAGAGGAGTAAGGGGAAGGGAGGAGAAAGGGAGGGAGGGAGGGAAGGAAGGAAGGAAAGTAGGAAAGGAAAATATAGTTTCTTTCTCTCTCTCTTTTTTGTTCTTTTTCTTTATGATAGATTTCCCAAAAGAGACGAAAAGGAAACAGGAAAGGCCACGTGTCAGTGGCTCACCGAGAAGAAGCAAGAGGTGTGTGTCTGTGTGTGTTTGCACGCACATCCTTACACACGTGTGGTGTCTGTGTACTAAGTGTTTGCTTTACTAGCAGTTGGTTCTGAAGTGATTTTTCTTAAGGAGAGAAGGTACATCTCGCGTTTAACAACTTGAAGGAGGAAACTCATTTGAAATGCAATATTCTTTTCTTTTCACAGAGTCGAGCAAACATTGGTAACCGCAGCAGTACTGCTACGGGAGGACTCTGGTCACGTGCGGAGAAGCAGGGCAAGACTTGCTGCAAGCCCCCAACCGCCGTGCTCCTGGGGGCTGCCATGCGCCACGAGGCGACTTGGCAGCGTCGGCTGCAGTGGAGGCCTTGTGGACACTGCTGCCTCCCTTCCTTCCCCACCACGCTGCTCCAGAACGGACGTGTCCAGGCTCCCAGCTTCTTACCCTTACTCACCCACCGAGGCTTTCCCAGTTTCCTAGGGCTGTATTAACTCAAGCTTTAATGGAGAGATCAGTGTGTCACAGATGTGCGCAGCAATTGCACCTACAATAGTTAGGTTCCACTAATGAGCACCTTTACTATTTTGTGCATGTGTTTATCTGCACAACTTTATTCTTCAATTTTATTTTTTTCTATTTTGGGAAGGGCTACAGGGTGTCCAGGATCTCACTACTAGATCGGACTCCTAGTGCTCCGCCTGTTCACAGCCTCCCAACAGCTGGGATTACAGGTGTGTGCCACCAAACCCAGTCTCAATCGCCATCTCAGTGCACCCCGGGGGACGGGGTTGGCACGGCAGGCCCAAGGATCAAGCCCCGGCCCCTGTGTCTGCTTCCAGGCTTTTTAACCTTGTAAGCTATTTGGCTGGCCCTACTTCAATATTTTTAGAAGTTAGTGTTCTAACTTTTAGTTACTTTGTAATTAAACACAGTTATGTTAATGTGACCTCAACTTCTGCTGTTGTTGTCCTTTAGACAGGGTCTTTCTACATAGTTCAGGGTGGTCATGAGCTAACTAGATAGCCCAGGCTGGGCTCAACCTCAAACGACCATTTGCACTCCAGCAATGAAATCACTTAACAATCACATGCATACTTCTAAGTTAATTAAACCCCAAATAGTGAGGGGATGTGAGGATAAATGAATTCAAAATCTCTCCTTTTCTTACCAACTTGAACTGGATGAAAGGAAAACAGTGAAGGGAATATTTGTTGGAACAGCTTAAGAAGTGCACATGACTGTCATGGACTGGAAATCAGGGGAACATTTGACTGCTTGCAAACTCCTAAAACCCTGTGCACGTTTAATTTTTGCAAATTATTTATAGATTAAATAATAATGTTATATACCAGTTACACATATATTAAAATTGCAAACATGAGTTAGAAAAAAATGATTTACAGGAACATAAAATAGAAAGTTTTGTTTTCATCAAATTCCCATCATGGTTCACAATCCCCAACCTGGAGTGGGTGCGCTTTGCTTTTGCAGACAGTATAGATCGTGTTTTACACTTTCCTAAAGTGCTTGCCATTTGTACTCGCATTCAGTATCCTGTGAAAATCACTGCATAAATCAATGGTGAAATCTCACTGTGTATAAAAAGGGCAGACACACAGGCTCGCGACCGAGTTAAACACTTGGAATTTATCCGGAGACTTTCCTTAGAAGATGATGCTGTGTGGTTTCCGGTTAGAGATCAGTGAGATACATTCTTCACAAAGATGTTTCCTCCTGACTCATGACAGGCACCCAGTACTTAAACCACAACACAGAGCAAGTGCAGGCACCTGGGATGGGACCAGCACACACGCGGGCACACACACATCTCGCATAGTTTTAATTAGAATCCAACTCATCACCGAATAAGCGATATACTAATCCTTTGAGCAAGGTGTTAATTGTTAATCTCATTTTTCCTGTCTAGTAGCCTTGTATAATACTGCGTATAATAGGCTTCCTGTGGTACAAGAACGGACTCCTAAACCTCAACGCATGTGTTCTAGTAATCATGTTAGTGGCCGTGGGTCCTCCTAATAGTGGCTAATCTCCATAACATCATCATTAGTGGATGAGGCTAGCTAAAATTATAGAGACCCCTTGCTCTAATTATAGACTCGGAATTGCAAATCCATTCTTTAATCAACTGTAAATGCATTGTAAAGGGAATTGTAAGTTCTTCCCAGGGAGCAATATGCTTTCGAGCTAGCAGAGTAGAACAGAGCCGCATAATGCGCTTGGGGAGTAATAACTGGGCCTGCTCCTCATAGAGCCCGCACCTCAATATGGCTCCTCGCTGGAGGACGGTGCAGTGAGGCATGGGCTTCTAGTGCTCAGGTTCTCCTGCAATACGGCTCCTCGCTGGAGGATGGTGCGGTGAGGCAGGGGCTTTTAGTGCTCAGGTTC
>NW_004524615.1:5867735-5889140 GCF_000260255.1 Octodon degus
CCTGCACCGCTGCAAAGGTGTGGCGTGAACATTTCCCTTGCCTTCTCGCAGTCTTTGGCATGCCATGATCTCCAACATCTATTTTTTCATCATTTGGTCATTTTCAAATATTCCTAAGACCCTAAAAGGAGAATGCATTTCTCAGATGCAAGAGGCCGTGAACTCTGCACAACACTGTTACCCAAGTGAAGTTTCATTGGCTTTAACTTCTAGTATCCAAAGAAAAAAAGGCAAACAAATAACCCGCCCACACACAGAAAAACATGTGTTTCCATATCCCACAAATATTTTATCAATGAACATGGAAGTGCCAGACACATTTTTAGTCTTTGAGCCACAGGAAACATCTTGGTTTTAATCAAATGTGAGGCCAGTTATAGTGACTCTATAAATTCTTTACTAACTGGAGTAAGTGGTAGCAGTTCAGCGCCTACTCAGTTACTGGTGTCTGTATCGTCTTTATCAAAGATGAGATAGAAAAATAAAATCCTACTATTTCCTTGTCAAGAGTATCAGCCACGCTCCCATATTCCCTCCAAGGTCTGCCTTCATCTTCACCACTCCCTTTCTTCCCGTAGGAAAACAAACTCCGAATAAACACCCTCTTTGTTCATTTGAGGTCATCTCAAATCGTACCTGAGGAATTCAGTGAGAAAACAGATGTTACCTCCTTGTCAACACTGGATAGCTGTTCACTGAGTTCTGGAAACCATTACTTTACTTGAGCTAAATTCCTGACTTCCTTTCCCTCTCTCATTTGTGACAGTAAAATCAAGAAATCAGCTCATCTCACACGCTCTGATCTGAATCTGCCTTTGTATTTGCTTATTATCTCCTTAACAGTTTGAAATACACTTTATGTATATTTCAAGTTTATTGTGTTAACTGCTGAAGAGTTATAGTACTTGTTTAATATCCATTGTGTTAATGAAAAATAGTATTAAGCCTCCTGCGTCGTGATTTTGAAATGATTATTTCTCTTTTACATGGTAACCCTTTCTGTTTTTACGCTCTTATGCTGAGATGTTTTAAGATTTTGATTGACAGACATAATTAGAAAAAGAAGTTTCCATTTTCTATGGAAGACCAGTACAGCAAGGAATAATGGCACTCAATATTAATAAAAATTTGTGTTTAGCTTTTAACGTTGCAGTAGAATAATATCCTGCGTTTCCCGGAAATCTGGGGGTTCATTTATTGCCATGACGTTTCTCTCTTTGCTTTAATATTCCTTTGCTTTCAACAACAATTTTCTTATATTTGAATTATTACCAAAAGCTATAAAGGTTAACGTTAAATATATTAACTTTTTAATGTTACGCAGCGTTCTCGGCAATTAGTCTTCCCTAGACATCTGCCACTATTTACATAATTATTTCGTCAGTCTAGCCACAGCTTCTTACCTCTGGTGTGATACAATGCAGATTCATATTTCATTCCGCACAAGAAAGGCCAGGAGCCGGATGAAAGACCAGAGCTATGTCCATTCATGAGGCTGGCCCGAGCAGGTCTGCAGTGGGGGCGGGGCTGGCTCCAAATCTGCAGCACAGAAGGTGAGGGGAGCTGGGCGCTTTCAGCTCCCGGGCAGTGAATGCACTGCTTTTGTCAGCTGGCTGTTGGTGGTAAATGTGAGATTTTAGTTAAAGTGAACCCAGTTTTCCTAAAATGCCTAAAAACTCTTCCATAAACTAGCACACCATGTGTTAACTGGAATACTTTAGACTTTCCTAGAAAGCCCAAGTTTCCCTTTCAGTTTTATGTTTACTAGCTTGGGCTGCCAATGGGACTCCCATTGGCTCCCTATGCCTGCTTATGTGGACCTTGAGGCAGGGGGAGGTTTGGAGCCTCAGGTGGAGGATCACATTGGGGCCCTCTTGGCACCTTAAGTCACGCTCTGTTTTGGGTTCTTATCCACTGAGATCTGTGTGTTCCTTGGACAGAAAAGGGCAGGAAGACAACGTGCTGTCTTCTGTCTTCGACCCCAGCTCCCAGGTTTGCAAGGGCAGCTCAGAGAGTGTTCCTCAGCTTAGTTTCACTGCTTTATTTCTTGGGAAAACACAGCATGCTCAAAGAAGCCCACTAAAGTTTCAGACTCACCACCAACAGAAACTGCCCAAACAAGGTGAAAGCCCTGTTCTCATCCTCTTCCTAGCTTTGCATTCTCAACTGTAGATTCTAAAATGAAATCTGACCGAAGTATGAGCAAACGTACTAAAATTTAGTTTCTTTTTTCACCCGGTTTAATTTTTTTTTTTTTAACTTACTTTAGCTGGCAAATACAACTATGGAAAACAGGAAAATCACTCAAGAAAAAAGAGTGTTTTCTTGAAGCCAAAATTCCAATCCTTCTATTCTGTCAACACTCGCATCTGCTGATCTTTCTCCTCTGAAAGATTTTCTTCTGAATGTATGTAGTTTTGAAGACATTTTCTGCAGCTCGTTTTTAATTTGGTAACGTTTTCCTCTACCAAAATAAGGAAGTTAGACTTTCTTTTTTAAAATCCATGAAAGCACTGTTCATTTACAATATCATTCTTTTACCATGAAGAAATATGCTTTTACATGAAATTGAGGAAAAGTGTAAGCTGATGAATTGCTTGTATCACTTGTCATTACTACTCCATTACCCTGCAATTGTTTATGCTAAATATGGGGAATAATATTTACTTTACAGGGCGCATCAAGAGGATTTACGGCAGGGATCTTCTCTAGCACATGACTAAATTCCACTTCCCTTCATCTCCATAATCCTTGTTTTACGACTCTCCTTGAAGAGCCTTGTTCCCGCCCCTGCTTCCTCTGCTATCTTGCCTCTTCGTCAACCTTGTTCACAATCCTTCTTGTACTTTCTTTGAACTTATTCCAAGTGCTTCTCATGTCTCACGGACTCATTAGAAGAATTAAAATTCCTTTGGTGAAAGAAAAATAAAGCATAGCAGGTCCCAAATAAAAGTTACTTTCAATGCAAATATTATCCAGTTTTAGAAACAACACTTTGAATGTTTCCCAAAGTGTGCATACACATATTATCACTTGGAATTGTCATCATAATTCTGCAGAAATGGGGCAGTATTGGATGCATTCCATTTGCCTCTTGCTAGACCCACTCCGTTGCTCCCCCAGGCTGTGCTATGTGTACACCAGGACTGCTTGCTGCTGTCCTTCCAGGTGAGTGAGAAGGAGGCAGGAGGTGGGTGGAGATACTGGGCTTCAGGTGTCTCCTGTCTAGGGGTTGTCCTTTCCCCCACAACTAGGGACAGCCTCCCTTCCCGGCTGACCTTCACACCTTCCTAACACATCCTGCCACACCTCCCTTCAGTTGTAGGGTGGAACCAGCTTCCTAGAATTAGCAGCAGTCTTTGCGTCTTCCCATTCTTTCAGTCTGCCCATTCTTGTGCATGGCCCCTTGGACATCTTCATCCTGGGTGACTTGCAACTACTCCTCCAAACTTGCCCCACAAAACCAGACCTGCCTCATCATTTATGTATTTTGTGCATAGGGAATCTAGTGCACGGAGAAGTAAATGATTGATCTGACACTGTACAGGGCGCCCAGGGAGGAACCCAGTTGAGCAGCCAGCCCTGCATCTGCCGGTGTGTCCTCAGCACCCTCTTTGGGGTGCTGATCTCCACCAAGAGAGGACTCAGATCACTCCAGCACGTCAATCTCCTTGTTGCGCGGTTGGCTCCCCAGTTGCCTTGAGCTTCCTTTTAGGGGTCATTGATAGAGCAAGGTACAAACCGCTCCCTGCACTAACGTGTGAACGTGAGCGTGTCTAAGGGAGCTGCAGCACGGCCACCAGCGCCAGGAAGCAGCGAACACAGGCAGAAGGAGCAGCGCCTTTACCAAGCTTGAGGCAAGCGCCTGCTTCTTCTACAGCTCTGCTTCCAGCGCCACAGGTGCGGCCAGCTACTGCGAGCAACAGCAACCTTTCAGCAGGGACTCTGCCAGGAAGGAGGGAAGGACCGTGCTCAGCTTCTGTGACTGTCTCCACATCCGGGTGCCTGCTAGGCTTTCGTGTGCTTTGTTGGGTGCCAGAAGGTCTTCCTTTATGGCCTTTGTACATGAGCCAATGAGAAGAGTAGCTACCTGCTGACCACAAATAAGCTTAGGCTGGCCCTCTGGGTGTGGTTCTCCTCAGGGCTCACCGCGCTGCTCAGGTCTTCACCACGTGGGCTCAAGATCTCATTTCCTGTTGCGTGTGACCTGTTTTATTCCTGGCTGCAGTACCAGATCTTCTGAGTCCGGAGTGAGATGCTTTGCTGATTCCGAAGTGCAAGATTCCCACACACAGGAGTCACCACCTAGCCCTCCCTGCTCACCTTCCCTCAAAGGAAAAGGGAAGGCGGAGGACCTGGTGCTGTGAGGTGTCCACATGTGGCCGCTGGGGCCGAGGCCCAGCAGCAGGGCTCAATGCTGCCGGTGGAAGCTGGGACCATTTCATCTCTTCTCATTGCAGAGAGCAATCGCCCATGTGGCCTGAAGTTACATGCAAACTATTGTCCTTTCTTCTTCATATATACCTCTCCTATTTATTAAAGCTTGGGAAAATACAAAGAGAGAATTAAAAATAAAGGACTAGGGCTGGAGAGATGGCTCAGTGGTCTAAAGCACCTACTTGAAACAAGCTTGGCAAAGCACAGGGACCGCGGTTCGATCCCCAGCACCACATGCCAGCCGGCCCCGCCCCCGGTGGGCTGAGCTGGCCACACACACACACAATAAATAAATGTAATAAATAAAAATAAATAAATATTAAAAAATATAAAGGAATAAAAGATACATAATAGCTTGGAATATATGTGTATATATGTATGTATTTGGAATATATATGTATATAATTTATAATTTTGCTTAATCTTTGTTATTCAAAGGACCCTAGGAAATAGAGATAGCCTTCTATAGATGTCCCCACGTTGCTGCAGATCCTGGAGAGGTGAACTTTAAAGTCCAGCACTGTGTACAGAGCCCATCTCTTGTTAAAGGCCCTGAGGAAGTGCGAGGGACCGGGACATGTAATTTCACCAGGTTCTGCTCTGCTTGTACTGGTTTGACTCATCAGCCCTAATACTTATTTCCATTTCACTTTGCAAATAATTTTACAAATAAGATCACAGAAGCCATCCTGAAATGAAAGTAGTGAGCTGGGTACACACACCTAGGCACGTGCGTGCACACACACACATGCACACACACACACACACACACACACACACACATACTCAGCGGGCACATCCCTGGTTGCACATGCACCATGTGTCGGAACTTAGGGCCTCTTCACTCTTGGTCCTTTTGCTGCTGCCAGAGCACACTGGTGCTGCGCAGGTGCCTGGAGGCTCACGTCTTCTAGAACTCTCTCTCTGCCAGCTGCTCACATCCACTCCTGTTACCCTGCAGCTGCCTTCCCCGTTACTCCCTAGTTCCCAGTCAAGGTTCCCTCCCTTCATGCTTGTTCTCAATCAAGTAATTTATAAGTGCTCCTGACCTTCAAGGACCTACTGCTGATTTGGAATGTTCCTTATTCATTCATTCATTTATCCAATGCACACATTCTCTGTGACGTCTACAAGAGGCAAGGCGCTTGCTAGTTGCTGTGAACAGAAAGTGAATAAGGAAGATGTTGGGACAAAGAGAGTGATTGTCCTAGGGTGGACAACTCCAGAAACTACAGACAATTTGTTGTAAAAATGGTGACAGCAGGAAGGGGAGACTCGGGCGGGGTCCTCGTGTGCGCCCTGCGCTCCACTCTGAAGCTCTTCAGTCCGGGGGGAGGGTGGGTGGGTGCTGCCTCTCCAGGAAGCTTTCTAGCACCCAGTCCTATGGAATTAGGCCACTAACATGTTCATTTTTAGGAAAACTACCCACAGGCATACATTCCAGAAGCAACTCTAATGCACGTAGCCTTTGAGACTGACCCCTCTACTCCCTATGTAGGCTTCGGTCCTAAAGAGCTAAGGACTTGATGTTACTGTCATCTGCACACACCCGTGTTTATGGCCACGCAGCTCCTTACACGCTAAGTCCCAGAAGCAGCCTGTGTGAGCAGGAGCAGCTCAACAGATGAAGACACAAAGTGTGTCTGCACACAGTGGAGCAGAACCCTGCTGTGGAGAGAAGAAGCCGAGTCTTTTGTAGAAAACGTGCACCTCGAGTCTAGAGAGTTCAGTGGGATACATCAGATCCACACGCTTAAATATCACATGGCTCCTCCTGCGTGAGAAATCTAAAATCTCAATAAAGGGTAAAATAAAAGATAAAAAGTAGGCACTAGACACTCCTCAAATGGGAAGGGGACCTAGAGTTGTGGAAGGAAATGGAGCAAAATGTTCACAAAAGAAGCTGAGATATGATGTACATATGGTGGAGGTGAGCCTCCTGTACTGCAAACACATGCTAATACAATTTTTAAATGAGGACTAAAATTTTTTAAACATATTTGGCAGAGAATTTGCTGGCTAGATTTTTCTGTGCTGGCATGAAACAATTTTCTTCTTTGTTAATTAATTCTTGCCACTTTGGTCTTTGTTATGAGGACAGGCAGTGTGACTCTTCACAGTGATGAGACATTTACACACTGTTTTGGGCATTTTAGCTAAGTGAGGCTTTGGAACGAAGCACCGATGACGCCGTACTTGTTACATTATCCATACTCCTGTTACCCAAATACATTGGATTCTGAAACAATGAACCTTGATCTTGCCAAAGTATCAAAATAATCAAGGAGGAGGAACATTGACAGTACGCACTTCTGATGCTGTGATGTAGGAGTGTTTTCGGCCTTGTCAGGGTGGCAGTTCTTACCTCCCAGCACAGGCTGCTGACACAAAACGCCAACAACTGTGGAAATTCACTATGCATCCGATGATATCAGTGCTGCATCTACGCTATGCGTCACCCTCAGCTCTTCCGCCTTAGGTTTCCTTTTGAACACTCATTCTTCCTCTGTATGTGAATACGGACTGCCTTTGGCCTCAGTTACACATGTGCTGATGGGCCATCTAAGACCCTCATGTGCCAGGGGTCTTGTCCCAATATGGGCTTTCCTGTTGCTTGCAGGTTCTTGCTTGGCAAAGTGGCCTTGTGCCCGCAGGCCTGCAGTTCGCTGTATAGAGATTTTCGTCCTCCTCATCACCCCAGAGACAAAGTAGTGACACTGTGACCCTCTGTCACTTACGTGCTAAGTGTACTCTTCAAATTCAGACCATAGATGACCCGCCTTTCTACAGAGATTTTTAGAAACAGCAAGAGGGATTTGTTTGAAGGCAGATGCTATGTAGACTGGTGTGCAAGTTCTTTCCCAGATCTGACACTTCTCACTCTTGGTTTGAAAGTTACTGGAGGGAATTCAGGCAGCCTGACTGCCTGCTCCCCAGGAGGCTGAGCTACCCGGCAGCAGCGCCAAGCAGGCTGGGCTGGGAGACAGGCCTGCACTGGGTAAGCCTGATCAGTTGCTGTCTTCCCTGACGTTAACCAGTTACTCTTGAAATTCATTGGAAAGTTCTGAGATTTGTATTCCTTACTTTTGACAAATTCAGGATTCACTGATGCCTTTCATTTGGAGTAATCCTAGGTAGGGAAAAAGTTCTATACCTGATGTTTTCTGGTACATAGAACTAAAAATTGTATTGGAGTTTGTTTCTGGTGCAATGACTGGGTACAATCAATGCTAGCATGTGGGGGATTATAGCTGAACTCTCCTGGGTATGAAAATCTACAGACATCCGGGCTCTTCATGTACAAGGGCACCGCCTTTGGGCCTCGCCTGTGCATTCTGTGTGCTGTGAGGCATCTCTACATTATTTCTAATATTCAGTTGCAGTGCAGACACTACGTGAAATACTCACTACTTTATATTGCTTCAGAAATAATGGCAAGAAAACGCCTGCTTCTGCTCCACGGCTATTGCGACCTTTGGATGTGGAAATCCAGGGTTAGGGGGACCCCTGGCAGTTGGCGGCTTTTGCAAATGTGTAGCAATGCGTCAAAAGCTCATTTCCATGGTGAGTTCCTCTTCTAAGAAAATAGTACTGAAAATTCACCATCACTGCTGAGGAGCAGATTGCACACGCAGCGAGTCTTTAAAGAAAGGGATGGATCAGCTTCGCCACCTTTCTGTTACGCTCCTGTGTGTGCGCAAGGAGCGTGGCAAGGGATCTGCGGTCTCTGCTCTTGTTTGCAACTCGATTGCTGAAGCTCTGTGGGACTTGGGAGGGTCCGCTGAGTCATGCTAGGTCTTCTCTTATTAATGTGTGCGTGTGTGTGCGCGCGTGTGTGTGTGCACGTGTGTGTGTGCGTGTGTGTGTGAGACGTCTGCTACAGAGCTGGTACATTCACACATTGCATCGCAGTCATAGTTAATTCTTCTCACAGCCCTCTCGTCTCCCCCATTCCCAGCTCACCTCCCCGTTTCCACAGTCTTCCACTCCGTTTCCTGTCATGATTTCCAGAACGGTGGCTCTTGTGCACTCTCATGCGAGGGTTGCATGAGCCCTTCTACACTTTGGAGAGAGCTTACGGATTACGAAGTACAAGGAGCTATTCTAATATTTTGTTTCCTCATGGTAATGGAGCAGGGCCCCTGCCCAGGGATGCGTATGCCCTGCCTACGGGAGGAGAACACTAGAAACCACTTCAGCACAAGGCACGGTGGGAACAGGGTGGACTCGGAAATTCACCTCATTGCCCCCACTTCCTGCAGAGCTGCAAGCATTTAAGACATTGCTTGACCAGTCTGTCAGACCTGAGCCCAGTTAGATCTTCTCAGCATGACTCATACTTTTTTGAGATCCATTTTTGAATTATCAAACACACACAACAAAATATAAGGGGGGGGGCATATAGTTACACGGAGAATCACCCAAATGGGAATGAAACCAAGAAGACACCTCACTTGGAATTTTTTTTTCTCAAAAATCCCTTTAATGTATAGAAATACCAGTTTTCAGACTTTTGCAAAATTTCAATCAAATGGTAAGACAAAAGGTGAATTTTTTTATTATTTATTCAGATAACCCAGGTTCAGGTTGGGTTGCACTTCAGTATTTCTATATTCTCAACATTAGGACAAAGAATGCATACAAGTGTTGATGTATCTGATTAACTGCAGTAGAAGGATCTATACTCTTTCATCTGTGTGAATTTGAACAATAATTTCATATTTTTTCTTCAGTCTACAAAGAGTACTTATAAAATAATCTACTTCAGAGAAACAATTATCTGATGAAAAGAAGACCATATGATAATTTGATTGTAGCTTGGTCTTTATGGTGAATCTCCACTGTGCTAGTATAGTTGCATTTACAAGCAACAGCAATGATGATTGGTGGCCTGGTCCTCTAGTTGGTGGCAGGGCGACAAAAGTCAAGAGCATTAGTCTCACTTAATTTCCTACCAGTGATAATGGCCTCGCCTGGCACCAAACACCAGAACTTGCTGGCTTTAGAAAGTACTCTGTTTTGACTAGATTGAGACTATTTCTTACAGAAGAATAAACTTCATTTTTCAAAATAATGTTTTAATTCAATATTGTTTAGTGTTGTGGAATTTAGCATTATAGACTCAGTGGGCTCGACCCTTGTGTTCCTAAATTATGTTGCCGTGTATTGCAAGCCATTAATTCGTGGTTCCAACTCTCAGGGTTTAGTTAATACTAGAGCCATGGAACGTTCTATCTGACTGGCAGATCTATCAGACTTTCTATCCAGAACAATACTGACCTACTTCTAATTAGGACATGAATGGATATGAAGTAGGAAAAGAGGAGAAGGCAAGATACACTCTCCTGCCCCTTGCTGGACTCTCCTCCCCTTTGCCCTTCCCCCTGGGAGATACGCTCACCTGCAGCCCTTGGCCACCATGCCAGCGAGCACTCAGCAGAGGGCAGTGAGCGTGGTTCCCAGACTGAGGTCCCTCGGGCTCTCTATGAGTCCTCCAGAGCAGGGACTGCTGGATCGCCCTGGTGCGGGAGGATTTCGGGGCTACATTCAATGTGCTGGCTGCAGGGTGAGGGAAAAGTGAGAGCGAAGGGGCTGGGGGCGAGGGCGCAGTGGAAGGGCAGAGAGTTCTGTCGCTGCATGCCTGGGGGCAAATAGGAAGCAGCCTGGGAGCCTACCAGGGCTGTATTTATATCAGAACGTGCACTTGAGTTTCTTCCTTTAGGGACTTCACTAGTATAAAAGTAAGGACGACGCCCCAACTTCAAAAGTTCGAGTATCTCTCGCAGCGCTTCGCAATTCAGCGGTGCGTGCGCAGTTCTAGGCTGCGAGTCTAGTAGCTCCGAGCCACGTCGTGTGACCAGCCTGGAAAATCCTATCAGGAGAGCTTGATGACGTTTTCCTAGGTACATGTAGGGAGAGGGCTGATGAAATAGTTTCATAAATTATCCTCGTTTCTACGTTTCAGGAGGCAGAATGGCGAAGGTTCTCAAACGTGAGCTCATTGGCCACAAATGCAGCATTTGCATTACCTGGGAAGGTGGGTGTCTTGGGAGACACAAGGCAGGGGCAGAATCTGCAGGGCAAGAAAGAGCTTTCCATCCTTAAGCCATTGACAAAACTCAAAAGGAATTTTTTTTCCGGAACCAGGGATTGAACTCAGCCCCTTGTGCTTGCCAGGGAAGCGCTTATTCTAGTGAGCCATCTTCCCAGCCTTGACAATGTGAAAATTCTGTGAAATTCTGATTTCAGAGTCTGTAAGTGAAATACGTAGGGACACACAGCACACAGTGATGGTCACTCCACTCAGTGTTTTCTATGATGTTCTTTACAGCAGCAGGGTAGAGGACTGCGGCAGGGTCTCTGCGAAGCGTAAAACACTTATGATCTGTCCCTTTGCAGAAAAAATCCTATCAATTCCATTTTAGGGGTCCATGGTGAGGATGCAGGTGGCATGTGTGTTTGTAGCTGAGCCTGCGAGTGCAAGGACTTCATCTCTGGTGAGAATCCTGTTCCCAGGCACACATAGCCAAGCTTTAGGGCTGCATAGCAGGTGGAAGAAGAGTGGATGGGCTCGAATGTTACAGCAAGGTGCATTTTAGCAAGGCATCGTGTTCCAAGTTTTTGAAAATTGTGGTATAGATGGGGAACGAAAGAAATCTTAGATTTTAGATTGTTTAAATTTGTTTTAGCAAAATGTATGATCAATAAACAAGATTTGTTGAACTCTTCTAGTCACATGGACTTTTTGTCGTTGTGTTTCTTAGAAGTGGACTTCCCCTGGGTGGCAGTTAGAGCAGATCATCAACACACCCTGGGAAGACTTTTTCCATGTCTTGTCACTGGCTGTCCTGTAGTGGACAGGGCACAATAACAGGGTGTGTACTTCTCCCTCGCCCATTTATTGGCCTCGATACAAATTGACTGGTATCTGTCCAGTGAGCGTTTGGGGAGGCGTACTTCCTGGGGTGTCCAGCTGGCTCATGGGGCCACACCCTTGAGGTCTGCATCTAGTCCTGCTCCGTGTCCCTGCGCTGCCTCCTGGGTCCCACAGGCTGACCAGCTTTTCTCTGTTCCCCCACCACCTGCCACGATGCTCCCCCTCACAATGCAAGCCAGCCAGCCTTGCACAGAGCCCCCTGAAACTGTGAGCCAAAACAAGCCTCTGCTCCTGGGCGGGGTGGCCTCGGGTGTTTAGTCTAATACACCCTGTGAAGACTTTCTCCATGTTCTTATCGCTGGCCGTCCTGTGGTAACAGTAACAGGGTGCGTCCTTTCTCCCTCACCCCTTTATTTGCCTAGATGCAAATAACCCCACCTCTCCAGAAATCTTCTCCTGTACCAGACCAGAATAACAGTGCGTGGTCCGGTCACTTGGAGGATGGGGAGCATGGCTGCAGTTGCCTGGTGTCCGGGAGGGCTTCTCACAATTTATTTTCCCTCAAATTCCAGATTAAATGTCAGTGCTAATCCCATGGGGGAGAGGGTTTTCCTAGCACTGGGCTTCTACACTCACTTAGTTCCTACTTACCTTTCTTCACTTGCATATGTATGCATGAATATTATAATTTTACTTATAAGTAAGATTCTCTCATCCTTCTTTCTTTTTTCTTGTCCGTCCCAGTAGTTCCTTCCTTTTGAGCAGTTCCTTTCCCCTCCTAATATCCATTACGCCTTCGTATCGTATTTACTTTTCCAGTTTCCTACGCTAGACACACAATCTGATGCTTACGCGTGTGTGTCTGATGTATTTCACTCATGAGTGTGGTCTCTATTTACATCCACTTACCTAGAAAGCCTTGAGTTTACCTTTCTTTACAGCTGAGTAATACTCCGTTGTATAAAAATACCACATCATTGTTTATCTATTTCTTAGTTGGTGGACATTTTGTCCATTTCCAAGATTTAATCATGACAAATTGCACCCTGATAAACATGGGTGCATGTATAGAACTGTGGTATAGCTAAGATAATTTTACTACTAATTTCTATTGTTGAATTCAAAGGAACGGTTACTATTTAATTGTATTATCAGTTTTGGATGCCTATAACTGATAATCTGAACAATTACTTTAAAGGTAACAATATAGACTATGACAATGATTGTTAATTTCCTAACATCTTGTTTTGAATTCTGTATCATTTTTTGTTTCTTGGTTTTTTATTCTCTTACAATAAAAAAAGGTTGCCCTTTACTAGACAGAGAGCAGTTTCGAAGGAGCAAAATTGTCGTATTCTCTTACCTCCCTCTAGAACACATCATACTTCCCAGTGCAAAGTGGGAACCAATGTATTTTTATGTGTATTTACAAATTTTTATTACTATAGTAATAAAACTATACTATACAATATCTTTCCTTCAGAGAATACCTGTCACTGGCAAATGCTAGAGCTTATGTGACAATGAATAAAATCAATTAATACATAATGTAACACCTCAAAAGCTTATTTTTGAGGTCATATTAGACAATCAAATAATTTCTGATCTAGCTAAAATCTGGACTGTAAAAATGAATACAATTGGTATTTTGAGGCTTGAAAATTAATCATATATCCTATAGGAAGAATACTCAGTAGAAACACATTAAAGGCCATGGATATAATATACATTTTTCTAGCAACAGCCCTAAAAATACATAAACTAGCAAAATTAGTTGTAGCACTACCTGTGCCTTGCATAAATCAGCACACCCTGAACATCACGTTAACATGTGGTCAGTGTAACGTTATTTATGGCTTAGCTGTACGTTCTTCCGTGCTAACTTCAGAACCCTCTCATCCTTGGCCTGCGCACACTGCATGAGCTGCACTTGGCTTGAGCATGTCTTTGTGGATGGACAGCTCCCTCCGCAGTCACCCCCAGTCCCCTGTGTCTGGTGGTTTCTGAGGTGACCTACAGAGCTGAATAGCACTGATGACAGTGTCAGAGGATGTGACTGTACACCCACCACAGCGCTTCCCTTGCTGGCTGGTGCAACTTTTTTGTTTGTTTTTTCTTTTGGACAGAACCAGGAGTTGAACTCAGGCCCTTGTGCTTACCAGGCAAGCACTTATTCTACTGAGCCATCTCCCCGGCCCCCGGTGGCTGGAACTTTGCAGAGAAAATTCCATTCTAAATCATCATGATCTGGAGATGACTCTGTTCACCCCAGGTCTCTTCCTGCACATGAATGTGGCTGGAACAGAAATCAGTCTACAGCCTTATGCTTGTGCTCTGCCCTCAGCCGCAGGGGGCGCTGCGGGAAGGGGTGTGGACGCACTAGCAGCTGGGTTCACTGGAAGACAAGCTTTGCTGCGGGACCACCTGAAGCAGCTCAGGTCTGCCCCCACCAGAGCACAGGAGACACCGTTGTGCGTAGACACGCTTGCCGTGTGATGCAGCGCATGTGCAGGGCCGGTCCCAATTTGTGCGGCTCAGCTTCTGTGTGGACCGGTGTGGGGGCTTCTGCTGGGCCCAGTGGGACCGCATGGCCCCCACTCTTGTGCCAGCCACAGCTAGACACAGCCTTGGACATACTTTTCTACCTAGCCATCCAGATGTCCATGCTTTTAAATATAAGGCAAAACTAAAAGCAGTAATAACATGCGGGTCGTGGTAATGTTGAATGCGAACATAAAAAACAAACATGCCAGACATAAATGACCTGTGCACTGCATATTCACAGGCCCATACTGGAAGCCAATGATTGGACTTTTAAATTTAAATCATATTCATGCAACAGATGCAGTAGTTACTTAGGTATTTTAAAATAAATAACAACACACGTTCATATATTCTGTGCTGCAGATCCAAGCCACGTGGTGCTGGCTAGGTCTTCGCAGGTTAGCCTGGGAAGCTAGCTCTCTGGGGAAGTGAAGAAAGGGAGGCAGGTTTGGCAAGCTGCAACTCAAGGCTGCTGAGCTAGAGCGCTTCCAGCAGGAGGGCTTCCCGATATGCGTGGAGGGTGCGTGGCTTCCCAGCACAGAGGGCAGCTGTCCAGCTGCGACGTGTCACCGAGAGGTCAGTTAGCAGACTCCGAGGCCCATGGTCTCGGTTACCTCCTCACCGTGTCATAGCCCGTGAAAACACGACTTTGCGGGCTCAGGTCCTCTTTCCTGCTTCCAATAAATGACCATGGAGACGCGTACAGAATTG
The DNA here is from genome assembly GCF_000260255.1 of Octodon degus. Lineage (NCBI taxonomy): Eukaryota > Metazoa > Chordata > Mammalia > Rodentia > Octodontidae > Octodon > Octodon degus. Next base: position 5,882,305 of record NW_004524615.1, read on the forward strand.
TTGGGATCCATTTCAACAGCAGCTTCTGCGCATGCCCAAAATCTTCCCTTTCAGTTGGTTAATATTCACTTGTTAATGGCCTGCCTTTTATATATAAAGATATTCAGGAAGAGGATTGATTGTCTCCATAAATAATGCAGCTCTCGGACTTGGCTTTGCCCTGTGAAGCTCTCGCCAAAGACCAGTGGAACCTCAGTGTTTGCTCAATAGGTTTTTAAAAAACTTTACCTGTCTCAAATGGCATTTTGTTATTTATCTAGATTCCTTTCCTCGTGTTTTGCTGCATCCTGTTCTAAAAATATAAGCATATGGGCTCCGACAATTCTGCTTTCTGCCCTGTCAATATTCTGCTTATGTTATTTATTTCCAAAAAAGAAAATTGCCTGCCTTCAGCCCAACGCCTCTTGAGGTTACATTCACAATCAAAATACAATAGTTACATGGTCAAGTGATTAAGCAGATCGACCAGAATAATAGCTGCCATCTTTAGAATTTCACATATTTTTCCTGTGCTTCAAGGGAGGTGTGTTCGAGCAATAACTGAAAACAAATCCAAATATGAACAGAGAATAATCTGCCAGCAATAGGTAGTTCGGATGCCAGCTGCCCTTCAAAATCTTAACCTTCTAGTTCTCAACTGAGGATTGATCCCTGCAACATCAGATGCTGTCTGACTGGGAGATTGGCTCCTTCTCTTTGAACTTCATGGTGTCAGAGTTTTCTGGTCTAGAGGTAAATATCAAGAGTAGCGCCTCCCGTGGAAGTGGCTCTTTTGAACAGAGAAATGCCAACTGTAGTGGGTGATACATTGTGTCAATGGGTAAAGTATATTTTCCTGTAAAACCAACTAGTTAATTTAAATTTTGTAAAATGTCTATTATTTGATATTTACTGTGCATCTACTTAGTATCGAGCATAATGTTAGATTTTGAGAATGAAATAAGGGGAGATGTCTAGTGCCTCGACTCAAGCATTGAAGGTCTAAAAAGGGCAAGCAGGTGAAGAGTGGAGCCCAGGCCCAGACACCCGGAACGGCATCTGGTGGTGTGGGCCTGAGCTGTGCAAGAGAAGGGGCCGTGTACATGTCAGGGAAGGAGCTGATGTGCACAGGGGGAAGCCGTGCTGTATCCGAGAGGCAGGACACCTCGTGGGTGTTCTGAGAAGGGGACGACCAGGAGGGCGGCGCAGCTGCACCATTCAGCAGTTCTCCTCAACCAGGCTCACTGATCGCCCAGCTGGTTCCTGGGCACACAAGACCTCAGGTGTCAACCGGGCCATGTGGGTGAGCCCGTGGGCATGTGCATGTCACCAGTGGGCCCCAGGCAGGTTAGGTTTTAGCCTGGAAGCAAAAAATACAGTTTGTGGTGCCAGTGTGTAGTAAAAGAAATGGCTTCTAGCTCAACTTACAAAGAAGTAAGGGTTGTGCAAGCAATTGCTTTAGTAGTTAAAGGATCTAGAGCCAAGTATTTAGCTCAACAGGACAGCACCTTCTAGCAAGTTCCAGGTCTTGAGTTCAATTTTCAGTTTTAAAAAAGAAAAATCTAAATATTAAGGCAAATGGGGGTCCTGGCATAAAAAGTGGTGTCACTTTATGCTTTCTAAGCTTTGTTCCCAAGACGCCGGGATCAGCAGTTAGTGTGGGCCGCTTGGACTGCTGCTAAGAAGTACAGCTCCAGCGCTCGAGGGAGGACCAGGAGTGGCAAGCGCCTTGGGACCTTTATGACCACTAGCGTTTTCATTTTGTAACACGTTGTTGAAAACATTTAGTTTCTAAGCTCTGATTGTGGCTTGAAGAAGTTGCATTTCCAAAGTGTTAGAATCACAATTTCTATTTGGACTCAAAGTTGCTGCAGAGGCGTTTTCTGTGCTCCTGCCTTCAGGGCCACGTCGGTCCTGTCTTTAGTTAGGAGGCAGCGATGACATCCCCACAAGAGACGCTCTAACATTAGCAAGCGCGCTTCACTCTTGGTGCAGCTGGACTTCTCCAAGCCTTTCCCTGTCTGCTCCACTGCATTCCATTAGCTTTTCTGAGGCTGGAGCCGAATCCCTTTTATTCGACTGGGCCAGGAGAGCCAAGCAGGACTGGTCAGAAGCCAACTGGTTGCTTACAAAACTGATTCTACTGATGACATATAAGCGGTGTTAAAGTCAGACCCCAAACAAACAAACATATTCCTGCAGATCAGGTGCCGCACGCGCTTCTGGGAGATGTGGGAGCCGGGTGACTTTCCTAGTGGACAGAAACGGAGGGAGTGTGAGAATGACGTTCAAGAACTGTGACCGCTGTGCTGTGAAGGTGAGTGTGGCGTGCGACCAAGGCCTCGGACAGGCCCAGCCTCGGAGCGCGTCCCCTGCTGCAGCCGGTCGCATTTAGCGTCATGGTGTGGCGGTTGCAGCCACACTGTTCAGTGCTTGCGGTTTTGGTCTGCGGAACGTCTATGACCAGGATAACCTCATTAGCCTGGCTCGAAACCCCCATATACCTCAAGGTAGTTCAGCACTATCCCCTCTTCCCCCAAAGTCTTCAAGATCATAATGTGCTTTAAAAATATCTAATTTTGTTACCCTTTCAGATGAACAAAAATGGGAAGCAGTTTGCATTCTGAAAACCTGTGTGACAGACACCAAGTATTGCCTCTGCTCTGGACAGTCCTGTCACTGCGAAGATCGACTGGCCACCCCTTGAATGTCAAAGCGTAATAGACATATGTGTATGTATGAATATGTTTACATTATATACAATTTAAAGATATGTTTTCCTAAAAATATTCATGTACATTAAATATAGGACCTCCATATAAATAAGAGAATAAAATAAACATAAATATAGTTCATATTCTATTTGAGGATGTCATTGACTCAAATATCCTGGATGCCTCACTTTGTCTTTGCTACGGAAACAACTGTGTTTTGAAGTGTGAGATAAATCCACATCTTCCTGAACCAGGATTCGTTGCCGTGGAGCCCTGAATTCCTCTCACGTGGATGTCAGAAGATAGTAGAAAACACAAGATGAGCGGTTTAAAATTAGAGCTTGTGGGATTAGCGAGCCATATGCTTCAGCGGGGTGGTCTTTCTCTCAAAAGACTCGAGTCTTAGTGGTCAGTCTCCTAAGCCTGGCCTTGGAAGGACTGAAGGATAAAGGGAAAAGGCTTCCCAAATGGTGTGGGTCTTGCACGCACCACTCGGAAGAGTTGGCTTTCCCTTATGGTCTACTAGCAAGTGACCTTGAAAAGAGCTTTTTGTAAATCAAGGAAATGACCCTGACATAATCTGTGTATCATATTTGGGCCTGCCCAAGATATCTGTAGGTGTAGTGCCCACTTTGCTTCTTTCTTAATCCTGAACACATCCCAGTAAGCACAAGAGAGAAAGACTAATCGGAGCAGATTCAAAGACAGACTTGCTACTGGATATACACTGATTTTTGCAAGAACCAGAATTAATATCTCAGCATCTTTGAGTGTGTGTGTGTGTGTGTGAGTGTGTGTGTGTGTGTGTGTGTGTGTGTGTGTGCGTGCATTACAGGTTGTCTTCTGGACCTCTGGCAAATTATATTTCAATATGTTTACCATAACAGATAGAGTCATGACTGTAATTCTATCTAGACATAATAACATAGTATTTTTTTAAGTGTACTTGTATAGGGTCCACAGGGTCTTATTATGCAGATCAGACTCTCAGTGATTCTCCTGTTTCAGCCTCCCAAGCACTGGGATTACAGGTGTGTGCCACCATGCCCAGTCTCAGTGGTCATCTCAGTGTGCCCTGGGGGCAGGGCCAGCACAGCATGCCAGGGATCAAACTCTAGTTGCTGCTCCTGCCTAAGCAGGCACTTTATTCTGGTGAGCTATCTGTGTAAAAATATACAGTTTTTTTTTTTTTTTTTTTTTTTTGAACCAGGGCTTGAACTCAGGCTCTTGTGCTTGCCAGGCAAGCACTTATTCTACTGAGCCATCTCCCCAGCCCCCCTAGTAATGTATTTTTTAAAAAATAAAATGTACTAATATACTCTAAAAATCTTCAAAATTTTGTGTCTTCACCTCAAATCTTTCTCCTGATCTCAGGCTTATTTTTCTAACTGATATCTACAACCATATTCTTCAGCATTTCTCAAGCTTTTCCAATTCGTCATGTCTCAAGCTGGCTGAATTTCTGCCCAGCGTGCTTCTATGATTCCTTCCTCCTGGTTTATGACTTACAGCTAGGTGTCCCCAAGGCCCCAAGCCCTTGTAGGTGGGCTTTTGTAAGGTGCTTGCATCACTAGGCTTTTAGTTGGTGTGCAGCAGCAGCTGGGGTCGGGCTGGAAGAACCGGGTCACTGTGAGCAGAACCTCGAAGGTCGCAGCACCCTCTTCCAATCCTGCCGTGACTATCTCTGCTTCGTGGTGGCCACGGGTAAGCTACATTGCTCTACTATGACTGTATGTGTCATTTTGGGAGCCAGCTGGGCTGGAGTTTGAAACCTCTTTGAACTTGAGCCACTGCAAACCTTGCTTTCTCTGTTGTGGATGTCAGGTATTTTGCCTCAGCAATAAAATCAGTGACTAAGGCTTATAGTGGACGCTATTACAAAACACTCATTGTTCCAGCCTTAAACCCAGGAGTCATCTTTGGCGGTGCCCCATCCTTTATCTCTCCGCTAATCCACTGCCCAATCCTGGTGCTTCTTTCTCCAGAATTTACCACAGTCTCGTTGGATCAGATCTCCATTGCCTTGCGTGTGGGCTTTTAATTGTGGAGACCGCAGTACCTGCTTTTCTGCAGTGTCATTGTTAGCTCCAACCAAATCACTCTGATCACAGCATCTAGGAGAACATTTTCTGCGCAGTGCCTTTTCTGCATGGACCTCCATGCGTAAGGGCTGCTCTCATACCTGGGAGACACAGAACTGTTGAGGCTCCAGTGTCCCGGCCGCAGCCTGCTCACCCGCCCACAGCACACTCTGCACGCACGCTGGCACCCCGTGCCGATGGAACCACGTGTCTACTTCCCCCGAATGTGTGCTGGCCTCCTCTCTGCTGATGTCTGGGACTGTGGTCTTATTTGACATTTGGGCCACGTTAAAAGGTGGTCTCAAGTCTGCTACGACTGCTGGCCTCCTGCAGGAGGAAGATGGCCGAGAAGACACAGGAACTCATGGCTCGCCAGGTGACAAGCGGAGCAGCAGCTGCAACAGAGAAGTGGTTATCCAGGTGGCAACAAAGACAGAAGGACACCCCCGAAGTGGTACAGTGGCCCGGCAGGATTCTGCAGGGGATCCTAGATGCCATTGCCGCCTCATCTCTGGGCTTTGAACCTTTACATTATAAAGAGTAAGTTCCCACTGTTTGAGCCCCCAAGCCAGTCGTATTTGTTATGTCACCCCCAGTAAATGAACGCCCTCGCGCTGCTTTCCGAGCACACGAGGTCTTTCTCCATGACAGAGCTTCTACCTGCCGTTTTCTTTCCGGGAAAAGCCTGCCCTGGGACGAGCGCTCCTGCTCGGCAAGGCAGACGGCGCTCTTTCTCACCTTCGCTTAGACCTTCCTGCTGGAGGGCGCCCCACTCGCTCCAGAGTGGAGGTGCTGGCCCTGCTTGCTGCCTCCTAGGACTCCCTGACCACCGCCTTGTGCAGAGCTCTCTCCCCGGCGCACGCATGGTGGGGCCTTCTGAGATCGGCCGGCCGACATCTCAGTGGCGGGGCTCTGCTCAGAGCCTCGCAGCCTGAGCCCTTCTGTCCCAGGGACACAGTGCTTAGGACTGCTCCCTCTGCTTAGTATTGAGCTTTAAAGATATAGCAATTGAAAGCTAAAATTCCAAAATTTGAACGTAATTATTATTCAGCCAAGCTCAAATTCCAAATTACTAGAGAGGCTTTTTCTTTATTTTCTTCTTCTTTCCTTTTAATCTTTTATTTATTTATTTGGTACAGGGTTGCTCTAGATAGCTTGCACCCACAGTGGTCCTCCTGTCTCAGCCTCCCCAGTGCTGGGATTACAGGTGTGCACCTCCACATCCGGTTTTGGTTGCGGGCACGGTGCCCCCAGAGTTCTAGGCCTGGCAGAGCATTGGTACCAGGGATGGGACCCGGGTCTTCGCACTTGCCGGGCAGGCACGTAGTCCACTGAGCTATCTCCCCAGCTAGGGAGGCTTTTGCACACTGTCCCAATCAATGCCATATTCTATCCCACCTGCCGATGGCTGCTACATTTTTCTGGCCTCTAAATCATCTTTTATATTAAATGTTATTTCCCCTCAACCTCCACAACCACATATATGTAAGGTTAAAAGAAACCCTACAGACTTAATTTAAAATCACTGCTTTCCAATTTCTAAGGTGATGACTATAAGCATGGAGTTAATATTTAATAATTATTTATTTTTAGAAAAAAAGAAAGAAAGAAAGAGCCCATGAAGAGATAGTAATTATGTTCTCCTGGATTTCTTTGAAGTCCTGCATAATGGCCAAGGTCTATCTCTCTATTTCCTTATTTCTTTTTCTCTCCTTCCTTCCTTCCTTCCTTCCTTCCTTCCTTCCTTCCTTCCTTCTTTCCTTCCTTCTCCCCTTCCTTCCCCCCTCACTTCCTCTCTTACTTCCTTCTTTTATTCTTCCCTTTCTCTCTTTCTTCCTTCTTTCCTTCTTTCTTCCTTCCTATCTCCCTCCTTCCCTCCCTCCCTCTCTTCTCCCTCCCGCCCTCCCTTCCTTCCTCCCTCCCTCCTTTCCCTCCTCCTTCCCTCCCTTTCTTCCTTCCTTCCTTCTTCCCTTCCTTCTCCTCTCCCTCCCTCCCTCCCTTTCTCCTCCCTTCCTTCCTTCCTTCCTTCCTTCCTTCCTTCCTTCCTTCCTTCCTTCCTTCT
>NW_004524615.1:5891123-5898628 GCF_000260255.1 Octodon degus
TCTCCTACTATCTATCTTGTATTTTGTTCTTTAATTTTTTTACACTGAGAGTTTCTCAGAGATGGTGTAATATTTACTCTGTTATAATGAAAGACAAAGTTGGGTCATTCGTAGGGAAATGGATGCACTCTGAAACAATAAGAGAAATAAACTGGCTGAACAGCTTCACTCTGTTTTCATTTTCCCACTTCAAGCCTTTGCACATGCACATTAACTTTTTTCTTAATTTTTAAAAAATCATTTCATTTATGTGTTTGGTACATGGTCTTTCTACACAGCTCAGACTCGCAGTGATCCTCCTGTCTCAACCTCCCTAGTGCTGGGGTTACGGGCACATGTCACCACACCCGGTTTTGGGCTGGCAGGCACGGAGCACCTGGGGCTTCTGGCAGCATGGCATGCAGTACTGGGGACCCAATCCGGGTCCTTGAGCCTGCCAGGCAGGTGCTTACACCACCGAGCTATCTCCCCAGCCCGCACATTGACTTTGGTGGTGGCGGACTTGCTGTCACCTGTAGCAAAGACCAGAGTGTGATGAGTTGGATTGCGCATGTGACTGTCAGAACACAAATATTCTCACCGTCTAAAACAGCACCGATTGAAATACAGACTCCGTCTTGGGCCTGCCCACAGTCCTGCTCCTCTCTGAGTGGTGAAGTAGAGCACACAAAGCTTTGTAGACTAGACGGAGGACAAGTGGCTGAGCAAGAATATTTCACCAAAGCATAAATGTTTCTCTTAATTGGAAATTTATAGCATTCAAAGCAAGAGAAAAGTGAGAAAATGAAGGAACGTTCACATGATCAAGTTGGAATCAACTGGTCGCCGGTGAAGACACTTAGCATCTTTCGAAGCAAATGCTCCTGGATAATGTCTCCCAGAAGCCAGATGGGAGGTTAGGTTACCTAAGCTCTCTCCAAATAGCTGGGGTTTTTGTCACGATAAAGTGACATTCCCAGCAGAGCATCGGTGTGCTGCCTTTTGCCCTGCGTGGCCCGGGTGCAGCGGCTTCTTTCCTAGGAGAAGATGATGGTTTTGGAGGAATTGCAGGAGGAGCCCGAGTCTGCAGCCCAATAAAGGTTAGGGAAGAACTAGGACAGCAGAGAGCACGAGGAAGCGACCTGGCATCTGAACGCCACCACGTGAGCCGTGAGCCCTACCTGGGACTGCAGCCAGGGATACCACGAAAACTGAGAGCAAAATCTGAGCCAACAATGTTCACGCTTCATTAGTGCAAGTGCTGGGACTCCGGAGTTTCCCACACGTGTATCTCCAGACAACTCCGGTTTGTAGAATTGCTAGGTCAATTTTCTCTTTAGCAGTTTTTGCTCAATTTGGTCAAAAGTGCTTTGTGTATTTTTCTCACATCCCTGAAAATAAAGCTGATTGTGGTTTTAATTGACAATTTGGAGCAAGTGCTATCAGAGCCTATTACAATTATAATGATCTTAGAAGGCACTCTAAAGCGGGGGGGGGTTGGAGAATGTGGGGGGCACTTTCAGGAAGTGCATTAGGACTCCAGTGTGAATCAGCGCTGCCCCCGAAAGTCCGGCGCTGGGGCCCACAGTTTTGAGCTGCTTCAGGCTCTCTGTGCGTAGTTTTGCTTCCCTGTCCCTCTCACTCTTGCCCTACTGCCAGGCCCTTTGCTGGCAAGCGCCAGCCTTTCTGTCCTACATTTCTTTGATTTCACGGCTTCAGACAGTAGGCTGTAAACTGGGAAACCAGAAATTCAGACTAAATAGGGAGACCTGAGTCAGAGAGGAAGCGCACTGAGTGCAAGTTCAGCATGTAGATTATGCCAGGGTGACGATGCAGACAGAGGCCGTGTCGACAGACACGTGTCTCTGCAGTCAGCGACCCTCAGCTGGGCGGAACCTGTAAGTCAGGCTCGGCTTCGGTCCAGGTGGTTTTGCTCTGCAGCATTTGCTGCAGGGCTAAGGGAAGCTGTCTTGAGCTCTGTCCTCGACTTGCTCTGTCGGGACTGGTCAGTGTGGCTCTGTACCACTGCGGGGCTCTGCTGGACTGAGCAGAGGCTCCCCGGGCTGATGGCAGGAGCTGGAATTTCCAACGTGGGTGCCAGGATCTTGAGGTGCGAGACCCACATTGGAAGCATGGACACATCGCCTCCAGGTCTGCTCCTGCACAACTTCACATGGGATTTTAAATCTAGGCTCTCTTAATCAATCCTGATTAATGTTATAGGTCACGCTATAGTGATCATTCCTCCCAGTAGGAGGAATTTGCTCAATAGATTGCACAACAGCTGCATCTGCGTGGAACCCCAGGGCAGCTGGCCTGCATGGAGACAGAACATTCTAGAAGCCACAGGCATCCTCTTTTAGCAGCTTCTGGCCTGTGGGGTTGTCAGGGCTCCAATAACCCCAGTAAGCCTCATCTCTGTCTTCCCAAACCCGGGACAAAGACAGAAGGAATCCAAACCCTTAAGATGTTTATCATCAATTATTTTTACTTTACTATCAGTATCTGTGGGTTATGAAGGTAGGCACTTAATCACTCCGCCATTAATCACTCCGCCATCCCGTGCAAGACGAGTGGTGGACCGATCCAGCTGGCCCCGCACCTGCTGGGGAGCAGGAGACAGAGTTTGCGGGCCGTGCTGCGGGCTCCTCTGACACAGGGCCCGTGGAAAGGCTGTGCGTGGCCTTCACCGGAGAAGGCATTCTGCAGTTTCAATTTTCTTTTTCAAAAAAATCTTGACTTTCATAATCCCTAATTACCAGAGTGATTATTTGGCACTCAGGAAACACTTAACTTTTTAGAAAACCAGGCGTGGCAGCACTCAATTCTCAGGGTTTTTCTCTAGTCTCATTTTTATTAGTGTATGTTTATGATACATGATAATTGCCTGCATCTTATACACTGGCACACACACATATCACATGTTGATCATTTTTGCTTCCCCTTCCCTCCTGTTTTCCTCCTTTCAAGATCCTCTCCTGACCCCACTAAGCCCACCTCCCAAAGGTAGTGTGCTTTCCAAGCCTGAGAAAGAAGGCCATTCCAGGAGGCAGCTGTGACTCTAGGCGGGACAAAGTCCTGGAGATTTGGACTGTGGTGGGGGCAGGATGGGACTTCAGGAGGGACTTCCTGTGGCCAGTGTATTTCTGAGTCTTAATACCAACCCTTGGGCTGTTGGTCCAATGTCAACATTATGGCGTAAACGGGACCTAGTTTCACAGGTCCAATGGCCACGAGAGGGCTACAGCTTTCACTGATTTTGCAAAATAGGGGGAAAATCCATCATCTCTGAAAAGGAGCAGATCAAGCAGAGCTATCAAAGTGTGTGAAGAAAGGAAAAGCAGACAAAGGTGCAGACAAAGGTGCAGGGGTGAAACTTCAGCAGCAGGGACTGTGCGCCAGATCTGGGCAAATGGGAATGTCCATGAAAGGCCTGGCAGCTCCACGGGTCGCTTCCATACACGCTTGTCGAACATTTGGTGCCAGGAGACCTGAGAGACTTCTGCTCAGACTAAGAAGGTCGAAGTCCTTTTATAAACTCACATCTGGTAGGTGATAAACACATTTAAATCAGTAGGGAACAGGGAGATAGATTGCTTGCAAATGGAAAGGGGATCCAGAGATTGATGGGGATGTGGAAAAGGGAGGTAAAGGGGAATAAAAAGAATCGAGTTATGTAAATACATGTACTTACTGCCTAACGTGGATATAAAAAGAAACAAATAAAGTGACTATGGCATGTTATGATGAATATAATAGGAGAAAATGTTCTGAAAGCAGATGGGAACATTCATTATTGTGTCTATGGATTAGATGGAGAATTTCCTCAGGTGCCTTTCTGCTGGCTGTGGGAAGGTGCCGGGGTGCTGTCCACCTGCGGACAAGGAGTCAGCCTGTGCAGCTGCCACGTCGCCAGGCCACTGGGGTAGCAACTGGCCGCTACCTCTCGGCAGCCTGGAAAACTGGAAAATTTGTGCAGTGTTTTTGTTTCTATTTTGTCGCTTGTGGGGAAAGGGGATCAGAGGAGGCTCTCCAGAGGATTTTGTTAATCTGAAGAAAGACAGTAAGGCCAGGATTTAGGAATGAGCTAGAGTGCTCATTAACGAGGAACTCTGAGGCACAGAGCTGGGTTTGTCCCAAGGTGAGTGTCTGAGAGGTCACCATGATAGCTTAAAGGATCCTTGTAGAAGCTGAGGTGAGCTGGGGGCCAGGCAGCAACAGTGAGGCTCAGATTGTTGGGATGTCACTGTCTTTGGACATAAGATAGTGCCCAGGTTGGAACAAAAAGTGAAGAAGTGGTGCCCAGGGGGACAATGTATCAGATCAAAGCTCTGTCTCAACTGGAGCTGGACCCATGGTGGTGACAGGAGCAAGAAGTTAGTGTGGACCATGCCTGAATGAAGGCCAGAGGAATGGGTGCATTTGCATGGTGTGGAGGGTGACAGGGAAGTTTTTCACTTATGTGACAGAGTGGCTGACACCATCATCAGAAGGAACTGACAGTGCTTAGAAAAGAAAGTCACAGAGGAGAGCGAGGTGTCTCTTTGGAGCCAGGCAAATACATTTGGGTTTCCACGTGGGCATCTAGAAGGGGACATCCAAAGGGCCACTGCAAGAGAGCCAAGTCTTCTCCATATATATGACTGGTGGAGCTGGGTGTGTGTCTGTGTGAAGGATCGGAAGGGTCACTTCAAGGAGGATTTTGGAGACCCCAAGACAGCATGGCCTGGTCATCTGCACCCAGAAGACCTGGAGACACAGTGCCTTGCTCCGGGCCATCCTTTAGATTCGTCCTGGTTGGTATAGTCCAGCCTTGTAACTTCCTGCCATCACTTCCTCAGCCGAAGTGTTGTCTCGTGTCCCCTGGGTCACAGTGTGAACTTAACTCCCCTAGACATGGTGGTGTCAGGGTCCCAGGGACAGGAGGTCATGCTGTCTGAAAGAGCACCTGGGATGGAAAGACCATGTGTGGTCACAGTGGGGGAGGCAGAGGAAGTGAAGATGTCTGAGAAGAAGAGTCAGAGAAAGGAGGGAAGTGCAGAGGAAGCGACAACAGCAACCAAGAAGAAGAATTCTTGAGAAGGGGGGTAGGATCCAGCTTCTTCAGCGGCATTGAAGAGGTTCGGTATCATTCATTTTGCTCACTTGAAGCTGCACAGTGTGCAACCTTCCCTCTTTGACTTTCTAGGAGTTTAATGCCTCAGACATTAGGTTCAAATCTCAATCCACCCTTTAAAGGGTGGGCCACCTGTGACTTAATTTCAAGGCCTGAAGTGTTTGGTTGCATGAGATCAGAGCATCAAGACTTTTCTGGATTAGGTGGTAAAAGCAGTAACATTGGTTTTCCAGGATATTGTTTTCCCTATACTCTGAAGCTTAAGCCCACTGGGAGAGAAACACTGTGAGTCCCCATATTAGGTCTGCCGCTTAGCTACTCCACAAAATCCAGGTAAAGCTTCAGTGTCCTGATGGATAATGTACTGATGGAATGAAACTGACTCTGGGGCTAGAACCTGGGTAGCATCCGTGCTTCATTCCTTCTTCCCTTCTCTTCCCAGGTCCTCCAGGGACCTGTCGTCTTCAGATTTGAACGTCTTCACTGCTTTCCTGAGTTGATCTGAATCACTGGGAAGCAGCCTGTGGCGGTCGGAGCACTGTGCGTCTCGGTGTCCTGCGGGGGTGCTGGCAGATGGATGGACATCCCACACAGCGCTGAGGTCCGGAGTGAGTCCTGTGCTGCCTGGTGAGTGTAGTGTGCAGGACCTTAGATGCCCCAGTCGGCACACTGACCTCATTTCTGTCTAAGGATCTTCGACTTTTCTCTTAGCCGTCAGTCGTAATATAATAAAAGACCACTCTGAAAACTGCTGATCAGCGCTACTCAGTGTGCTCTGCACAGGACTCTAAGATCTTTCTCAGAGAAAGCTTCGCAGGAAGCTTATATGCCATGCTGTGCACATCTCGCAGAGGGGAGGACAGGACGGTGAGAGCTTCCAGAGGGGCTCGGTCAGGGTCACACAGTGCCAAAGCACCAGGGCCAGGCCCAGCCCGAACTCTAAGAGCTGAGTAGATAAAACACACTGAGCACTGTGTTTCTGTTTCCTGGCTCCGGTGGACTCAGCGTGGGTGACCTCGATCCTCCCAGGTGGAGAGTTACTTTCTGCCTTCTCTTCTGAGTTGCCGCTCTGGGTCTCTTGTTGGAGAGAGCACCTTGGTTTTCTAGGATATTGTTTTTTCTACCCTCTGAGGCTTAAGGTCACTGGGAGAGAAACACTTCGAGTCCCCAGATTTGGTCTGCTGCTTGGCTACTCCACAGCATCCAGGTAAGGCGTCAGTGTGCTGGTGACATTCACATTGTAGAAATCACCCAGAAAAGGAAACATCACGGGGATGTGTTTGCTGGGAGAATGGCACAGGTCAGCACTTTCCAGGTTACACAGAGAAGGCAGTGGGGTCACCAGGATGGCCACCTTGCACCAGCTGTGCTCCTGTCCACCCGCTCCTCCCTGCCGACTGCGCTCGCTTCCGCTGCCCAGGCGCCCCTTCCTCCTTGGCCTCCTGCTGGAGAATCTATCCGCATGTTTCCCAGAACCTTGCTCCCCAGGACCTGACTCTGATTCTGAGCACTGATAGCTCGCAGAATCTCTCTGGAGCACGGCCTTCTTCCAGGACCAGCCCGCACCTGCCTGGTTTCATGGTACCTGCCCATTTTCTCTGGCTTTGCCTGAGTTCTCGTGGTGCTTTGTCTCCTCCTCCATGGGGAGGCCCAGCTGCACCCAGTTCATGAAGAAACAAGGCTCTGCTAAATTCTCTGTGTTTATGGGATGATTGGGTTAGAGAGAGACAGAGAGGACAGTGAGCAAAGCTCACACAGACCGACTAGTGTATAATCTCAAGTGACCTTGCTTGGCCGCTGGGTCTCCAGAAAGCCTCAGGCTTTATACGTTTCCAATTCCTTCCGACCCTGTGTGGCACAGGGCAACTCAAAGGGCTGCTGCCCAGCTGTGATGGCTGATCTCCTGAGCCAGCTGAGGCCAATCTTGCAAGGCTGAGCGTGTCTCTGAGATTTGTCTTTGTGGGTGGAGTGCAGGGAGGCTGCGTCCAGCCTCAGGCTCCAACACATGCCAGACCTGACCGGTAAGCAGCCTGCTGTCTTCAGTGTGGCCCAGAGATCACCACTTCTGATAGCCTGTTTTGTGCTCAAGGAATTTGCATTGCTTGTAGAATACGTGGTATGTTTGATCAGAACATAGGGTGAGTATTTGTTCAAATAAAACTGACTTAGTACATTTAAAAACTACATTGCCACCAATCTCCCTCAAAATCCTGCACCTCACTTACAGTGTACTTAAAAGTTATGATAAAGAACATGGAGAATGCTGCTGCTGAGTGCCATCTCAGTCCTCCCTGCTGACTGCCCGCCTCCCACTGCCTAGGCATCCCTCCCTCCTTCACCTCCCACTGCCTAGGCATCCCTGCCTCCTTCGCCTCCCATTGCCTAGGCATCCCTGCCTCCTTCACCTCCC
>NW_004524615.1:5898728-5907953 GCF_000260255.1 Octodon degus
GTCAAAGTGGCACTTGTGGAGGGAGGAAGGAGAGAGGGAAGGAAGGGAGGGAGGGTGGAGGGAGGGAGGATGGAGAGAGGGAGGGAGGAGGGAAGGAAGGGAGGGGAGGGGAGAAGGAAGGAAGGACGGAAGGGACAGAGGGAGGGAAGAGGGAAGGAAGGAAGGGAGGGTGGAGGGAGGGAGGGAGGGAAGAAGGAAGGAAGGATGGAAGGGAGAGAGGGAGGGAAGAGGAAAGAAAGGAAGGGAGGATGGAGGGAGGGAGGGAAGAAGGAAGGATGAAAGGGAGAGAGGGAAGGAAGAGGGAAGGAAAGGAGGGTGGAGGAGGGAGGGAATAAGGAAGGAAGAGAGGCAGGGAGGAAGGGAGAGAAGGAGGGAGAAGAGAAGGAAGGAATGGGGACGGAGGGAGTGAGGGAGAGAGAGAAGGAAGGGAAGATGGAGGGAGGGAAGGAGGGAGGGAGGAAGTAAGGCAGGAAAGAAGAAAGGAAGGAAGGAAGGAAGGAAGGAAGGAAGGAAGGAAGGAAGGAAGGCAGGCAGGCTGGCCAGGGAACGGAGCAGCTCTGGATGGGTGCCCTAAGGGACACATGCTGGGTGTCTTCCGCCCCGCAGAAGCTGGACGACTGGTTCTGTTCTCTCCTTCCCTTGTCCTCCTCTTCGCTCTTTTCATATGGAAGTGGAGGCTGCGAGAGTGCGGCACTGGCACAGTCTCCCTGGCTGGGCCTCCACTCCAAGCCCGTTCTTTCACGCGTCTCTTTGCCATTGATTCATTTGTGCTTGGGCTTCCTTTTTCCACCTTCCTATGAAGAATGCATGACAATCTGTAACCTTTTATTCTTCACACAATCCCTTAGAGACATTATCTTTTTCAGATCTATAGAAAGCTGCTGCTTTTCTACAGTATGAAGAAGTGAGTAGGATTTGATTCCTCTCAGCACTCCAGAGCTGGATTCCTGCTCATGTTCTCCCCTGAAGATGCAGTGACTCCGGCTGGAGTTCCGCCAGTTGATGGAAGGCGGCTCCTGCATCCATGTCTCTTGGCGGCATGCCCAGGGCCTTCACCTCCCGGCCTCAGGAACCTCTCTGTCAGAGCAGACAGAAACCCTTTTTCAGGAATTAAAGGCATGGCGGGTGGGTGTGTTTCAGAAGACAGCCTTCTGCTTGGCTAGACCACGTTCAGCATATGACTGTGGTGAAGTATCAGTGTCCAGCAGGGCAGCCGCGGCTGGGCTTACGGCTCCCTGTCCCGAACAACCACCCACATCTGGGGTGCTCAAGTCCTTTCTGTTAAAGGCAGGAGATTCCCAGCTCTTCTCCATGCTTGAATCCTTTTCAGGTTGCTCGGTCCCCTCAGGACAGAGCGGCGGCCAGGCCGTGTTGTGGAGGGCACCCGCACGCGGGCAGAAGCGCCTCTTCTTCCACGGAGCTGGCCTTCCCCAAGTCCTTTCCATCCGGTTGGTTTACTTCCTGGCTGCAGAATCGGTCTACCCTGAGAGCTGAAGGTAAGGCAGTGCTCACTGAGTTACTGTGCTGATTACGTAGGAGCCCCGAGCCGATAATGATAACTAAGAACAATAATGATGTGGCCGCTTGTGCGGGTGTTTTCCTAGCTTCACTTCCCGGCCTGGAGAGCGGGGACTGGGGTTTTGTGGGTGAATCAGACTCTGCGCTTGCGTTCTGTGGGTGGACGCAAGCTCCCATGCACGCCTGGGGCTGCCAGGTCCCAGCACCTTCCTCTCCCCTGCGGCTGCACACCCCAAAAAGGAACTTGCAGTTTCTTGTAACCTGTTTTATTTATTTTTTTCCTTTTTTTCTGGCTGTCCTGAGGATTGAACCGAGGGCCACGCCATGAGCAACATGCCCAGCTCTCTTCCTTTCCTTTTGAGTCGGTGTTTCTAGATCATTGAGCTGTACAGGTGGGGCTTGTCTTTGTGATCTTCCTGTCTCAGCCTCCCAGACTGCTAGGATTGCTGGAGTGTGCCACCTCTTATGGCTTATAACCTGTCACTGTTCCTGACCTCAGACATGTCCTCATCTTATGCCCATTCAGCCTCACTGTCTAACACATGCTGTCCTCAAAGGTCAAGGAGGAGCAGGGCCCATGGTGCCCTCAGCGGAAGGGCGGGGTCTCGAGGATTGCTACCGACTTCCCCCGTGCTAGGAATCTAAGGCTGCAGTAACGGAGGAAGTTTTCTCCTCAAGACATGAGCACTGTGCATTTTTTCCCCCACCGTATTACATTTGTCACACAGGAAAACGCTATTCTTAGTCTCCAGCATGATCCATTCATTATTGAATAGACCCGACGTCCTCTAGCGAGGATGACAAAACCACATCACACAGCGTTTGTCAGCGCGGGCCTCTGCTGGCGGGTCTGCAATTCATCTGACAGCTGCGGGCTCTCCCACGTGCAGGCCACACTGCAGGCTGGGCGTGCGTGTGTGGGAGGGGTGTGCGCCAAGGTGGGGCTGAGCTTGCGTGCAGTTTCCCCTGTGCGTCCGCCCTTCTTCTGCTACAAAAGTGCACCTTGATTGGTAAGGAGGCGAAATCCCTCCAGCAGATGCTCTTCTCGGGAAGTGAGACTCCAGATTTGGACCCAGTTCTGTTTCTTACCACTGTGATCTTTGGACTCCTCCAGGATCTGTTGCATGCTTTCTAGGTTCTAGAAGTTTCTAGTGTGAAAATTAATCACATGCATTATCACTCATCTGAGAAGCATTTTTCTAGAGAGTGATTTTATTCCTTTTAGTGTTTTTGGACGACACTGGAAACTTGGCAGTTATGGTCCTAGTACTGGATGGGTCGTCTCTTTATTAATAATAATTAATTAAATAACCTTATGGAAAGACAGAGATAGTGACTAAGCCCATGCAAAGGGGTGAACACTTCTTAACTCATAAAATAATTAGGACAATGTTCACTTAACGCTGCATTCTTATTTTTAGACATGAAAGAATTGAAACTCCAGTAAGCTGAACGTGTTTCCTGCACATCTGCACTGGGATTGCCTTTGCACTTGAGTCCTGATCTTGCGAGTTCACCTGCTGCCTGTCCTGGCAACAAGTTGTGAGACTGAAAGGAAAAACAGGTTCTATTTTCCAAGCTGTGCCCCTCAGGCAGCTGGTGGCCGGGTTCACAGATCCATGTAGGAGCTCCGCTGGCCTCCTGAGTTCTTCTTCAGCCCCTGGAGGACTGGAGGCATCTTCTGTTTAGGAGGCTTATGCTTGACCATCAGAACAAACGCTTCATGTCCCAGCTTAATGGAGGGATCTGCTGTGTCACGTGCAGACAGAGAACCTCAATGCCAGCATCCAGATTCTGCCAGATCGAGTCTGACCCTGGCTCCTCAGAGCAGCTGCCACCAAAATATGCCAGCACAGAAGTAGCAGTGTGGGGAGAAGAAGCTGTTGCTGTCCAAGGGATCTAACTGTGCTGTCTTATTAGGCATGCGGAAATAGTTCCTGAGCAATGGTGCAAGTTCATTGGTTCTTCAGCAGGACCCAGTAGCGCCCTACACGCCTTAGGGAGATGCTATTGTGGAATAGAGAAGTGTCTCGCTAAATGCATAGCACACAGTGTTTAGTATGAAACAGAGCGATTATATAGAAGGAAGGACTAACTCACAAAGCAAAGCTTAGAATTATTAGCACATGGCTTTGACCAAGAGTGTTCTCACTGTCTGCAGACTCCCACTGGTGCCCCCCCCCCAGGATCTGTGCCCCTCAGTGTGACCCTGTCCCACATGGAAAGACACTGAGCACAAAAGGAGAAGTAGCTGCTTTTCTCAGGAGAGCTCAACTCCCATGCAGCAGGGTGAATTTACCCTGGTTTTAGTGAGCCTAGGAAAAGCACCATAAAAATTAGTAGCATTTTCGATATTAGCAAATTAACTATTCACTACTCCATGTTTTTAACTATGGACAATTTCATTGTATTTCAAAGGATTTCAGGTAATTAGATTTAATAGAATCTGGTGAATGCCCATGAGCCTTCCAACTCACTGCATTTGCTTGCAATTTTGCAGGCAATTATATGTATTGAAGGTTTGGATGCCAGGAAACCCATGTATGTTTTTGGTATTGGAGCAGAATTAACAAAAAGTGATTAAGTGGCATGAATAAATTTGCAAGTAGACAATAAGCCTTTGAGTAGGGAGGATCTTGATGGAAGGGCAGAAAGATAAATGGGCAGGACCACAAGTGACCAAGGAAGGGAGGGGGAGGGCTTTGTTTTGTTCTTTTCTTAATTTTGAAAAATGGGCTCATCACATTGTTAGTTTGCCCTTTCTGGGCTCCAACTTTCCAGCCTTCTGTCTCAGTCTCCCAGAGTCTTGGGGTTATCGGGGTGTGCCCCGCACTGACTAGGAGTCATTTCAAGGACATCTGTTCATAGGAAGCTGGTTGAGATTGTTTCTCAAGAGTGCCTTCTCTTCTCCTTAGTGCACAAGAAAGGATCCAAGAAAGCAGTTTATATTTTGACTTGAAACCATTAGCAGCACCCCTTCCTGTATTTAAAGTGCAATGTTCTAGTTACGCCAGAACCACGCCATGTTTTAGGGCTTTTTCTTTCACCTTCCTCGGCAGTTGGGTCAGTAGTTTTCAAAGGTTCTCACGCTGGAAGGGGCAGCCTCCACTGGTGTCCAAGGACAGTCAGAAATCTGTTAAGCCCATAGAGCTGGCCAAGAGAGAGACACTACTGTCGAGGAGAAACCCAGGAAAGTGCTCAGTTTTGCTAAAAGAAATGATTGCTCCTTAGTAGGAATAAAAAAAAGAACAAAGTACAGCCAGCATGTCTCCATGTATATCTGACCAAGCTCCAGGAAGTCAGAGCTGAGGCTGGCCCTCCTCTTACTTCGAATGTGGTGTGCTGCAGGCAGGTCACTGTCACCTTGCCCTGCCCACGCTGATCTGCTCCCCAAGTACATGTGTTCTTTTAAATACAAATTCCCCAAGCTTTCCTTGTACTATAGAGAAAAATTTCCCATGTCCTGAAGCCTGTCTTATTTTTTGCTTACTACTTTTTTTAGTTGGATTTGCATGGTTAAAAGATATTTTGTTAAATAAGAAACTTCCATAAATAATATATAGCTTCATTGAGCATGATTAACCAAAGAAAATCTTGGACAGGACAATAAAGGTTATGTCCTCTAATTTTAATTTTAATTTTTAAAAAGAAATACAAAAATAGTAAAAAAATAGAAAGTATACAGAATTTCACTAAATAAACTGATAAGAATTCAACAACAATTCTTGTATTGCATATTACTGTCTTCAAATTCACTGTGCAGATTAGCAGACAAGCCTGTAAGATTGGTCAAAAATTATAAAAATTAAAAAACTGATCAAAAAGTTAGGAGCAATATCCTCCAATTTTAAAATAAAAACAACAAATTGGAGAACCCAAACAATCAGCCACATTGAGGCAGTTTCAGGAACGTCTTTTAAGGGATGTGGCCCAGTAGGAAGGAGAGGTGCAGAGCTGCCTTGGGAATTGGGGTGCTGAGCAGGAAGGGACTGGGGGGGTCACAGGAGGCAGGGCGCAGGGGCCGCTCCTGTACCCTGAGTGTTGTGCGAGGCTGTCTCCCCAGGGGCCCGTGCTGAGCCCTCAGCACACAGCGCTCCCTCTGTTGCCTTACAGCCCATACTGGAAGAGAAGCCACTATATTAAAGGGAAGGACAAGGGAATGAAGTTAAAAGCCAGAATCGAGACCCAAAGCATGACCCCCAAAGCCCACCCCACAAAAGTGTTCCCGAAGATTTTCTTCGTGGAGATCTTATTTTCAACATTGTCAGCAAAGCTCTCACTGCTTTTCCGTGCAGTAAACACTACCTTTTCTCCCTGGCGCCGCAACAACACCTGCGAAGTCAGGGCTGGCCTGGGCTGGCTAGAGACGCACCGTGAAGCACACACAAGTCACTGGGTAATTTTAGAACTTCTGCACAGCGCCGTTTATGATGTCCGGAGCCACGTTCCAGGAAGCACAGTAGGGACGGGGAAGCCGAGTGGGACCCCTGGCTGCAGTTAGCCGCCTGCTCCCTGCTGGCCCTGTGCGAGGATGTGTCTGTGACAACTCTCCTCCGTCCAGGAGCTCCGGATCAAAGACCACTTCTCCCGCAGTGGAGGGCAGAGGATGTTATTTTACCAGCCTGAATGAAAAGGATCTCTCTTTGGCGGCTACATCCCTGGAGAAACATCAGTGACCCTAAGTCGCCGGATTCACCATGCCCAGGAGCTGCCTGAGAGCACTGTGTGCGCCGCAGGAGCCCTCTCGCCCACTTCTCTGCTGCACACTCGGTCTGAGGAGCACACACCGCCCTCACCCTCCCAGCCCGCGCACTCTGCGGCCTCCCCGGCGTCCCCGGGCCTCGCCGCACGACCAAGGCATCCCCGCCTGGCTGGAGACGGGCCGGCCACAGGGTCACAGACACGGCCGGAGCAGCCACTCCGCAGCTGAGGCGGCCACCATGCAGGGAGTCCCAGTTGTCCCTCGTACGTAAGAGCCTGGGAGACCAGAGGGTGTTTGATAAAATGAACACTTCTCGATAATCTTTTCTCCCCACCTTTACGAAAGAGGGTGTTTCACTTTTCGGGCACATAATGAGTGCTTTCGCTTAGTCTGTCTTTTGAGGAAGCTACTTTGATGCACTTTCCCAACAGGAAAGATCTGCCGCTAGCCCAGGACTAATTGGAGCCTGATCCATGGAAGAAGTGATCGGGCACCTCAGAGCTTTCCGGGACCAACTTCCTCGTCCCTTGCTTGTCGAGCAGCCTTGGGCCAGTCATTGCATCTGCATCTCTGTTTACTGATCTCTAACTTTATCTCATAGTGGCGTTTTACATATCAAATTAGTTGTTATTTTAAAATATATGAAAACACTTAGTATAACACACATGTAGTCTCAGCGCTGAGAACTCCATGACCTGCTCCTTCCCCAAGAAAGTGGATTATTTTCATGGTACTGAGGGTAGAGCTTCATGTGTACTGGGCATATGCTTTAGTACGGAGCTGTGTCCACAACTCTAGTCGTGTTATCTGCATGAAAATGTGGGCTTCATTCATAGAATAATGGCACCAGTATACTAGTATTGTTATCATATATTTAATTTCCACTTTGCTCTTTAGCGATATCCCATCAATTATTTCTTACGGTGTGTTGAGGAGTGAGCAAAGGAAGTGAGAGACTCTCTTCATGTGGAGAAGTCACTAGCTTTTGAGACCCAAAGAGGAAAACCACTCCTTTCGCTGAGATTGGACCAATATGACTTCTGGGGTGCTCCTGAAGTGTCCCTGAGTATAGAGTTATGGGGGTGAATGTCTAGTGCTCAGTGGTTTAGGGCAGTGGTGGCGAAAGCACAGCATACACCTGTCACAGGCTCTTTGTACCCCTGAAAGCTCTGACAGGACCATCGTCCCTGCTTTAGAGTCATTGCTAGTTGGATTCACCTGTGGCCAAGGAGGTGGGACTCTGTGGATTGCAGTTCATAGCTAGTTCTGTGTCCCAAATTAAAGAAAAAACCGGTGTGGATGGGGGAGTTCAGGGCAAACTGTCCACAGTGTCACCCATCACATCATCTCCAGCTTATCTTAATCAGTAATATAAAATGCAGCGGATACACTGAACTCCAAGGGGTACATCATTGGACAGAACTCTTTTTGTTTCACCGTCATTCGTTGTGTCTATCTTCTTCTTTTTTCCTCCTCTCATGAGTCTGTCCCTTTTTTGTACCACTGATAAATGTGTCTTCCAACTTTTATAGTTTCACACTTTTCTTTGCTTGGCACCTTCTAATATATTTTACTTTGCTGTAGAAGCCAGGAAGTATAGTTGAAGGCATATGGAACTCCAGGGTACCTAGAATTGGATTCAAATTCTTAGTAACAATTTGACTTCAGGAAAGTCACTTACTGTGAAAACTCCTTAGAATTTTTAGAATGTGGGTAATGGACAACAAAAATAAAAACAGAAATATTGGAATACACAAAAATTAGGAGTTTTTGCAATCAAAGAACCTAATCAATAAGGTGAAAAAGTGGGGAAAATATTTGCAAGTAATTTATGCTCTAAGGGGTTAATTTTAAACATGAGTAAATCACTCCAACAACCCCTGCCAAAGCCTCTAAAACGCAACTGAATGTGGGGTGGGCATGAGGCTTGACGTTCTCCAAAGATGCACAAACGGATAAAAGAGCACATGCAGAGACGCTCAGCACGGTGCGTCCAGGGCGAGCCTCAGCCCCATCCCCACGCACGCTGCTTTCCATCCACTAAGATGACAGCTAAGTACGAAGCAAAGCGAAACTCAAGGTAACAGCTGCCGATGCAGATACGAGAAACCTGAACTTTGGCGCACTCATAGAGGAGAAAACTGGTCTAACGCCTGGGGAAAGCAGTGTTGCTTCCCCTCAAACGGAATATAGGATACGACCTAGTGGCTTCTTTCCTAGTTATGTGTCAGGCAGAGTTAAAGCAAGCACGTGGGGTGAAACGCCTCATGTAAAGCAGCGCTATCCAAATGAGCCCCAGAAAGCAGCACAGGTCTTCACTGACAGACGAAGGAATTAAAAAATATGTATACAGTGTACCAATAATGGAATATTAACTAGCCTTAAGGGCGGAGAGCAGAGCACGTGGCTCGTGCCTGTCATCCTAGCTGGCATCGCGGGCAGCTGCACCAGGAAGATGGAAAACCCAAGCCCAGATTAGGCACTTCAGGGAGCTGTCAAAATCCCATCATATTATATGAGGCTGGGGACCTAACTTGGAAACTTGTGAGGGTTTAATCAGAGAAAGGGAGAGAGAAAGAGAGGGAGGGAGAGGGAGAGAGGGAGAGAGGGAGAGAGCGAGAGAGGGAGAGAGGGAGAGAGAGGAGGGAGAGGGAGACAGAGGCGCAGAGAGAGAGAGAAAGAAGAGAGAGGGAGAGAGGGAGAGAGAGAGGGAGACGGAGAGGGAGATGGAGGCGGAGAGGGAGAGAGACAGAGAGAGAAGGGAGAGGGAGAGGGAGAGGGAGAGGGGGAGAGAAAGAGAGAGAGGAGAGAGAGGGAGAGGGAGACAGAGAGGGAGACGGAGATGGAGGCGGAGAGGGAGAGAGACAGAGAGAGAAGGGAGAGGGAGAGAGAGGGAGAGAGAGGGAGACGGAGAGGGAGATGGAGACGGAGACGGAGATGGAGGCGGAGAGGGAGAGAGACAGAGAGAGAAGGGAGAGGGAGAGAGAGGGAGAGAGGGGGAGAGA
>NW_004524615.1:5916710-5926807 GCF_000260255.1 Octodon degus
GGTGCTGGGGGATCGAACCGTGGTCCCTGTGCTTTGCCAAGCTTGTTCCAAGTAGGTGCTTTAGACCACTGAGCCATCTCTCCAGCCCCATTTATTTTTAAATTTAAACAGCATTTTTGGTTTTAATCACACCCTTCGTGTTTGCACCCAATCCAATTTCAGACCGCTCTCGCCTGTGCTGCTCCAGTCCCACCAGGACAGGACTGTCTCCAGCCTGGCTGCAGGCTTCCCCTGGACCACAGCACTTGCAGATGCTGCAGCCCTAACTCTGGAAGCCTCTCTGCAGCGGTGCTCCTTTGAATGACCTCATTCATAATGATGAGGGCCATAAATTCTGAGGAACTCAAGACCATCGCATTCCTGCCCTGTCCGTGACTATGGGAACGAAGTATGTTTTCAGGTAGGGCCCTGAAGTTCAAAGAAAATCAGCCTTGCGGCTTGTGGTTTTCATCTGCATGAGTTGAAGCCCAGCCAACCCACTGTGTGTAGGAGGGTTCCAAGCACAGCCTAAACCATCCTCCTAATCTCCCAATCCCAGTCTGCGCAATCCACACCACCCTGATTATTGCAGATCTAGTCAGAATGAGAGGAGAGAATGTCATATTGCTCCTGTGGGGGTGGGCAGGTCTTACAAAACTGGAAGGGATCAAGACCGAAACCAACTTTCCAGAAAGAGATGAATGGAGAGAGGGGGGAGAGCAAGAAGTAGAGGCGACAGAAAGGAAAACCTGATTTGAGGGCTTCTCTGGTGACCCGGCTGACTCGATGCCACTGTGTGTCCATGGGGCACAGCCTTCAAGTCCCAACACCAAGTGGCTTTTCTTCCCTTCCCTGTGTGTCTCCTGCTAATCGTGAAATTAATTCCTAGGTGCTGTAAAACCAGGAAGCGTGGGGAAACATATTTTCTCACTGCAGCTGAAAAATTCTCAAGGCTTCACATGGCCTTTTGATGTAGAAGAGTGAATTTTAATTATTGGGCAAAATCATATTTTGTGTTACCACATAATGAAGAAAAATATGGCTAATTTCCTCTAATAGTAAATATAAATCGCCTCACTGAGCCATCTGCCTACCTCTTTGCTCATGAAATACGGACTGTGCTGGCGAGTTCCTTAAGGCCCCAAGGGAAATGAACAGATTTTTTTTAGCTCTAATTTTGCACAATTTGCTGTGTGGTTGGGTTTTTTTTTTTTTTTTTGCAAGCTTTATACTTTATAAAAACATAAACAGAGATGTAAGTATATGGACAGAACATCATAGGTTTCTGATACAACTATTTGTAGCTTTCACTGTATTGTTGAAGAGTTTCCATTTTCACCTGGACACAATCCATTCCAACTTGGAAATTTTGCCTGAATCACATGGAATCATTTCATGTTATTCCACTGCTAAAAAGCTGGGTTTCGGAGTCTTTGGTTCCATACAAGAGAAGGTTGGTTGGCATACACATAATTTCAACCTTCCCCAACTCACTGCTGTAGAAAGATAAACAAAGGAAAGGCTGCTGAGCCCTGGGCCTCATGGCAAGGGGGTACAAAGGCATTTACTATAGATCAAGGGAAGCAAGGTGTGGCACCTGAAGGAGGCATCAAGGTCTGAGGAAGGAACCTCACTGTCACGTCCAGCCGATTGCAAGTGTTAAACTTTGTCACTGTGTGCAGCTCACAGTTTTGCGGTGGGAAGCATGGGCCAGGAGCTCGCCAAGCTCTGCCCTGGCTGTCATCTGATGCACAGCGCTGGGCAGCCCTTCTGCATCTGTCCTCTTTCATTCTAGAACCTGAGGTCAAGAGAAACTGTGACTTTCCACAAGTAGGCTGGGGCCCTTGATCCCTGCCTCTGTCCAGCTCAAGCTCAGCAAAGCCTCAAGCTCCTCCTCCATCTGCTGCCTCGGCTGCACAAGGGGCTCAGTGTCAAGGAGACTGGAAAAACCAGTACTTGAAAATGACTTATTTAATCTACTGGTTTTCTTTATAGCTGGAGGTTCATTGCATCGCTCCAATAACTTATCTAAAGATCTATCTCATCTTCATGGTTTGGTACATCAATTTCATTGTTTTTATCTGGGTTGGTCTACGATATCTGCATATATATTACATTACATTACATTAATTAAACTCATTCAGCTATTTGTCATTGTGAATTTTCCATTTCATTTAAGAGAGTGTTGAGAAAGGAGGCAATTTTCAATACCATACACACCGAAGTAATGTTATTAAAATATTTGGATAACTGAAATCTTATTCAAGTCTTTAGGCAACTGAAATGTTATGAAAATATCTAGATTGTTAAGGCAGAGTTATTTCCTTGGAGGACAGAAGCATTTCTATTTACTTTACAGGTTAAGAGTTATCTAGGCATAGTGTGGAAAGTCCAGGGTTGAGAACCTTGAAGGGTGTGACGTTAGTCTGGGCTCATCTGTGACGAGCAGGGGTGGAAATGGGCCCCTGGCTGGCCTGATGCAGCACACTGCACCTCGCCTTGGGGACCATTGTGCAGGGCACTAGTGATGCTTTGGATATGTGTTTTGGAATTCCTGCTTTGGAGAGGTGGACCCCTGGGAAGGGCCCCAGGACATGAAGACCCTGCCTTCTGCACTGACTTATGGGGCAATCTCAGGAGTGAATCTTTCGAGAGCAAGCTCTTTTGGGCATGCTTGCCCCTCCTGCCATGGGACACTCTCTGCCACCTCAGCACCCAGTGCGAAGGTCCCCACTCCAAGATGGGCTGCGGCCAGTGCCACACTCTTGAATTCACCAACTTCTAGTCCCGTGAGCTGCACAAATCTCTGTTCAGAGTAAATGACAGCATCTGTGGCTATAACAACAGAACACGGCTCAGACAGCAGACGGATGATCTGTCAGGAAGGGAGGGTCTGAGCAGCCACTGAACACTACCTCAGCAGTGGGTGCACCACACTCCGAGCCCCGTCTGTCCCTACTGACGAGAGCGCCGTCCTCCTGACTGTGACCCGCTGCACATCCCGGAGATGGTGCGGGGCACACCTCCTGACTGTTCTGATTCCCCTGCCCCACTGACGAACCAGAGACTGTCTGCCGACCTCGTGCGGCGCACTGAGTTCCGCATCTGCATTTTTGGTGCTGTGCCAATTTTAATGAAGTTGTCTTGTTGTTTTCTAAATACGTTTGGACATCTTGGAGCGTAATGACTGAGTCAGGGTGGATGACAATGATAAAGTGTGGCACAAACTGCATGGGCTGGAGCAAGTCAAATTGGACTTGAACTGATGAGGTTTCTTGAAGTCTAATCTACTCTTTTTCACTCTTTTCTGAAAAGATGGGGCAATGGGAGGCTGCCAGCATCTTTGGCATTGACTCACAAGAATTACACGTCTAGGAGACAACATTAATTTGTATTGCATGACTCACACTGAATAAAAACAAGTTTGCATTTGAGAATCATGCATTCCCAGTTAATTAATCGCCCCTGTAAATGCTGGGGTGGATTATTGGTTAGTCACACACATTTTTTTCTTCCCAGAAATAAGGCAGGTGTGACACTCTGGCTCCCTGTATAATTTTTCATGCCTGAATCAGCCTTGTCTCCTGCTGCCACTTTCTACACCCTGTTCGTTAAGCTCTGTCTAAATACTTCGCTGTCCAAGTGTGGCACTGTGCAGTGAAACCCTCTACAAGCATTGCAGAAGCGATTTGGTTCTCATCTCCACATTTTGCAGCTTGAAATGATGGTAATGATTCTAATCCAGTTCTCATTATTTCAGAATATATACAAGGTCTGATACTGACAAACTAAGGACTTTTCTTGGTGTGTTATTGTTAATGATAGACTTCACAATATCTAAGGAGATACATCCTCAATAAGCAAGCTTAGGGCATTGTGGACCAAAAGAAAATAATTGATTTATGTACTGTATCTACACAAAGTAAGCTAGATTGATAAGAAGTAAGGTCCAATTATTGAGAAAAATAATGTTTGCAACATTTATTAAGTAATTAATATGTATAAATGGAAATTTAAAAGGTGTTATTTGAGGTCAGGTTCAAATTGATTAAAATTTTCTTAAATTTTAGAATTGATTTAAATTACAAAGGACTAGCTGAATAGCTCAGCGGATTAAAACACCAGGTGCAGGGGGCTGGGGTTCGATCCCTGGGCCTGCGATACCAGCCCCACCCCCAGGGCACGCTGTGACGCAACTGAGACTGGGCATAGTGGGGTGCATCTGTAATCCCAGCTCTTAGGAGGCTGTAAACAGGTCACTATGAGTCCGATCTAGTAGTGAGCCCTGAACACCCTGTAGACCCTTCCCTAAAATACAATAAATAAATAAATAAATAGATTGCTATTCTATAAATTGTTAAGAATACTAGATAACCTAACAATGATACAAAGCTTTGTTGATAGTCTTCAAAAAAGAACGTTTCTCATGATTTCAGAGTGAGGCTTCTATTTTAAAGACATTATCGGAAGCATTTGAAAGGCATATCACTGAACCAAAAGGAAGGATAAATATTTCACAAGAAGAAATACGTCAAAGACTTGGACTACGTGATGTCTAATATACACTTGGTATTCATTCTCACAGATGCTCACTGTGGTACCCACGGCTGTGACCTGCTGCATGACTGCCTCATGCAGCCCCCAAGGTTTTCAGAGGAAAGGGCCTCACTGAATTGGTTAATTGGTTGAAATTAGAAAGTGAGCGCATGAGACAGGATTCTTCTCAGATGACAAGGCGCGTGCAGGGAGCAGCATCCTCCAAACAGGGCAGGACCAAAAGAAAAGGACCGGTCCATGCACTGCACTGCGCAAGGTGAAACGGAAATGCTCAGCTGCTGGTCGCACCCGCCTGCTGGCATTCTGCGTTGCTTCTCCGTCGTCCATGGACAACAAAGCGACCGAAACTGCGACGCAGATGGGGGGGGGGCCACTGCAGCAGGGGCCACCATGCAGAAGTGCCAGAGGCGTTACTGCGTCCCTAAGTCTGCTGAAATCGTAACCGCAGTGCCCGTAAGTGTGGTCTTATTGGAAATGGGGCTGCGCAGATGTAATCAAGTTGCGCTGAGGCTGGGCCCTAGCGCTGCACGCACGGCGTTCGCGTAGGACAGGAGCGCAGACACGCGCGGGGAGAAGGCCCGCGAGCGGGTGCAGAGGCCCGGCTGCTGCGGCTGGAAAGCGAGGGACCGCGCGGCCGGCGACGCTCGAGCAGCAGGCGTGACGCGCAGGGAAGGGTCCTGCCCAGAGTCTCGGGTGGTAGGGCTTGGTCAGCAGCTTGGCCATGAGCTTCTCAGCTCCAGAACTGTCATAGAACGCATTTTTATCACCTGATGCCACTTGATTGGCGGGAGCTTGTCACTGTACCCCTAAGAAATGCAGACTTGGATTGATTTTTCAATATATTCTAAATATAGCAGCCGCCTCAAAATGCAAAGAAAAACAGAGTCATATACTTATAGCAATTCAAATTTGTTTTTCTTTTTCTTTTTTATTTTAAGGAAGGGTCTACAGGGTGTGCAGCTAGATCGGACTCCTAGTGATCCGCCTGTTTACAACCTCTGGAGAGCTGGGATTACAGGCGCCACCACGCCCAGTCTCAATTGCCTTCTCAGAGCGCCCTGGGGGCGGGGCCAGCACGGCAGGCCAGGGATCGAACCCCTGGCCCCTGCGCCTGCTTGCAGGCACTTTAATCCACTGAGCTATTTGGCTGGTCCAGCAATTTAGACTTAAAATTGCAGCTACACTTAAAACTTCTCCAGCTTAAAATTCTTGATATTCAATTTACTAATTTCTCTGAGGTTATTAGCTCATTTTTCCATTTGCAGTCATTAGACTAATTTTAAATTTTAAAAGTGAGTTTTCAGCCTGGAAACAGCAGGCATTGAGCCAGTGGTGAGGGTGCAGACAGTCCTGCCCAAGAGCATGAAGCAGGAGTGTTGGGAGCTGGAGCTCAGCTTGGACCCTAAGTGAGATCACCCCACCCCCACATCTAAGTGAAAAATAAGAAAGGCAGGGACACGGTTTAGTGGGGAGATCTGGGGTTCAATCCTCAGGACTGGGAAAAACGATCCTTCATTCTTCATGACAGTATTGGGTCGGATCTTCTGTTTCTATGTGGCCTTTTCTTTTTTAAAAAATTAATTTTAATGAGAAAGAAATAGCAATGAGACAATTTCAAAACAGGTTAGTAGGACAGTTACAATAATTATACATTATATAACCACTATTCTCTGCCTCACAGGATACTTGCTTATTCTGTAGATATTTGCTAATTTGCATGTCTTATTTTAACATGGAAGCAATAGGAGAAGAACGTGACAACAGCGTCAGAAGTTAGGAGTTGAATTTCGTCCCCCAAAGTTACAGTGAAGTAGTTTGTGCCAGGACGGAGGCACATGACCTTATTTGGAAACAGCAACTTTGCATACGTAATCAAGGTAAAGTGAGGTCCTTCCCAATGAGTCTCAATCTAGCGTGACCAAGGTCCTTGCAAAAGGGAGGCCAGTGAGCTGAGGACAGCACCTGGGCAACGGAGGGCTGAGGTGAAGGCCACACAGCTGTGCACTGCGGAGCCCCAAGCCTGGCCCTCTGCCAGCAGCGAGTCTCAGGGGGCACTGGGCGGCTCTTTCTTGCAGCCTTCCGGAGCACATGGCCCTGCTAGCGCCGTGACTTTGGGTGTTAGCTTCCAGAGCTGCGAAAGAATAAATGGTTTTCTTCAGAGAGGTACAGAAAATGCCGTTTTCGAGAGGTTTGCTCATAGAAGGTTGAGCAATAATCGCTGACTTATCTGTGTAGCCCAACTGTGAAGAGCGAGTGAGGTCTTAGAATTTTCTGGGTCAGAGATGAGAAGAGAGGTGATTTGAGCTCTTGGTCCTGCACACACATGCAAAATGTTCACCAGTTTTCTGTGCTTTGTCTCAATAAAACATGGAGCTTGAAAATAATTTTTTTAAATTTAAATTGAGTTTATTAATGCAACATTAAATTGAAATGACTTGGGCCACTGCCTGTGCTTCCCCACTGCTGCACAGATTGCTAGAGCCTTGCTCTTACCAACGGAGTTAACTCTTCTTTCTAGAAAGCTCTGTCTTCTAGTGTGCATTTGCTCCTTCCCAGCACACCATCCTACCCTCTAGAGGTGGAGCAAGCTCTCTTGGGTCAAGCCAAGAAGGACCATGGGAGGAGAAAGCTGCCCGAGCCACTCTGAGGGATCATAGATTTAAAGTTTTCATAGTCAAGCAGAGGACCCCACCAGAAAAATAGGTTGTGGCCTGCCTGTTGTTCCTTCAGCTTGCGGCCTCCATCGAGGGCCATACTCACCATGCCTGCTCTCCTCTCTTGCATGCACGATTGTGTTCAGCACACAGTTGCTAGCAAGATTGGAATTCTGGCCATGAACGGTGTCCCTCTGTAGTGCACAGGTACTGGGGACTGCTGTGAGTGCTCTTTGTTCCTTGCTTTACACTTCTTCCCTCCCTCCCTCCCTCTCTCCTTCTTTCCCTTTATTCCTTCCTTTTTTCCTTTTATTCTTTCTGTATTTTTCTAATATCTTACTTTCTTTTGCAACCACAGTTGCCACAATATTTTCTGGAACCCAAGGGCTACCATTATGACTGAATCTTGTTCTTTTAACAGTAAAACCCAAACCAAACTAGAAAGTTTATGGATGGTACTATATTAATTATGGACAAATTTTTGCCGTAATTTCTATATTACAAAGTAGCAGAGGCTTGTGGCAGCATATTTAGTAAGACATTGACTCTCTTAAATTTGTCACTTGTATGGATTAGAGGAAAAACTGAAGTGTGTATCTGCTTTCTGAAAGAAATCACCAAAAACTTGCGTAATACCAAACACTGAATAACAAGATTTTTTCAATGCAAATTACTTTTCATCTTACCATTAAATTGTTTTTGTTGGAGTTTGTTTTTCCCCCTGTATGAAAGGGGATATTATTAAAAAAATAAGCAAATGAGAATAAAATTCTATGAAATGCATAGACACAAATTGGTGGCTCTTTGCTGGAAAAAGAGGTAATTAGATCTATTCTAGTTTGTCAAAAGGCATTAATTTCCTGGGTTCACTACATCAAGTGTAAGGAGATTACTTGAAGGGAAGTCGCAGTAGCTCAGCTCCGCAGAGCTGAGGGCGCGTGTGCTGACGCCTCACGAGAAAAGGAAGATGAGCTCTGAAGAACAGAAAGACCTCAGGCGACAGAGGAAGGAGGACTGCGGAAGTTCTGCCTCTGTTTTTCTTTAAATGCGATTATTTGTAAGTGTTGGCATTTGGTCTAAATGATCTCTCTCTATGATCTCTGTCTGTCTCTATCTCTGTTTCTCTGACTCTGGCTTACAGAGGAATTAATAACTTGAAAAATCCCTCCCCACACCCCTGCTTCACCTGTATTTCACCTACTGAGGAAAATGTCATTATTTGTTTGTAAATAATAGTACCATGTTAGAAAGATACAAGGTCCCAGTAACCTTATGAACGTTGACATCCTACGCCATGGACATGACCTGAGATAAACAATATCAACCAGAACGGAAAGTGGGAAAGGGAACTGGAGGGGGAGGGGAGGGAGGAGAGGAGGTTAATGAGGGAAGCAAGCTGTGTGTGCGCCTGCACCCAGTGTCCGAGGAGCCCGTGAGACTCACGCTCGGACTGAAGACGTGTATAGTAAAATAAAATGAAACAAAACAAAATACAACAAAATAACCTGAAAGAAAATAAGTACAACCTTGAACCAATTTTATTTTATATTTTGGTACCAGGGACCTAGCTCAGGACCTTATACTTACCAGGCCGGCACTGAGCTCTCTCCCCAACCCTTAAATCTATTGTAATAAGAAACAGAAGTGACCATTTCTTGAGTTATTTCCTTTGGTCCGAGCAATGAACTACATATCCCACAGTGTTTTTCTTGCAAATGTGTTCTCTAGGCTAACAAGGCACGGAGATCAGGCCTGGAAGCTAGGAGAAGCCGCGGCGAAGTGTGCATTCACATTCTTAGTTTTGTTTTGTGTTTGTATTTTAGGGAAGGGTCTACAGGGTGATCAGGGTCTCACTACTAAATCGGCCTCGTAGTGATCCGCCTGTTTACAGCCTCCCAAAAGCCACATTCCCAGTTTTGAATTTCCATTTTTACCGCAGTTCCATGTTGCTCCTGGGAACGGCAGGGCAGCACTGGTGCCTGTACTGACTACATATTTGCTGTAGACATGAATGAATCAGTGGAATACTTCACACCAAAAATGCAAGCAGTTTTCACGCTTCGCTACCATTAAGTATCAATGCTGATAAAGCAGGGGCGGTGGTCCTGAGAGCGAGCTTGGACCCGCTGCAAGTCACTGAACTGTGGGTGCGAGGTGTCCCTTGTCCCTAAAAGGACACATTTCTGAGTGAGCCCATCCTCCAGGGTGAGGGTGCAGAACCAGTTCATAGAGTATGATGTCACAATTTTAAAATGTTCACAAGCCCCTCTTCTCAGGACGCAGTGGCCACGTGTGCAACGCCTCTTCATTCCGCTGTTGCCCTTCTCTTCCTCTATCTCTCGGCCATCTTCCTGTTTAGTGAAAGCCCTACCTTCCTGTTTCCAGCTGTGTAGCTTTTCTTTTGCTTTTTCATTTCTTTGTACTTTGGGTCCTCACATTAAGTGCAACCATGCGGCATTTAAGCTTTTGAGCCTGATTTATTTGACATTAGTACTAGGCTGACCTCATGCGAAGAGGCTGGTGACAAGTTATGTATTAGAACAAGCATCAAGGTGACAGGTTGGCTCCTGGAGGGGGAACCAGGTTTAGCAAATAAAAATGTAACCAGACCAGGAGAATTGGAGTGCCAGATAAATACTATTTTTTAAAAATGTGAATATGCCACAAATATCAAATGTTCTTTGAAAATAATCCCCTTTTCTCCTGAAGGCTTAAATTTAACTAGGAGTCCAATATTTTATCTGACAACTCTACTCATGGGCAATATAGAGCCAAGTGATTTGAAAAATAAGATTAATAAGATATTTTCATATCCAGTTCATCTTCCATTTCTCCTCCCCTCCCCTCCCCTCTCCTCCCCTCTCCTCCCCTCTCCTCTCCTCACTTTCTTTCTCTTTCTCTCCTATC
>NW_004524615.1:5926907-5964015 GCF_000260255.1 Octodon degus
TTCCTTCCATCTTTTCTTTCCTTTCTTTCCTTTTGCCATAATGTAGATGGAACTCAGGAACTCATAATTGACTTTTGCAGATTAATTGATCCTTAATGATCTTTAAAATTCTCTTCTGCTGTTACAACGGGCCACTTATACAAGTTTGTGCTTATGCGAAGAGCTAGAAAAACTATATTCACAAAAGTAAGGGCTAAAATACTTACTATAACTTGTTCTCAGCCAAAGTGAAAGCGCTGACCTGCCGGGGACATTATGTGTCATCCCTTCCAGGAAGCATTACGGGGAAAGCTGCGACAAGGTGGATTCCCGTCCTCTGCCCCAGCGCAGCGGAGAACGTTGGCAGGAGCGGGAGGTGCCCCTCTGCTACATCTTGAAGAGCACAGCCCCGACGCCGCTTGGAACAGACTTGGCTTCATCCTGAACCCTCCGATGTCTTACCCTCCCTCACGCTTCTCCAAGCATGCCCCACGGATGACATAATTAAGTAGTTAATGATGGTTAAGTGACTCGCTTGAGATCACGCCCTGGATTATGCGCCAAGCAAGGCCAAGCGAGGCACAGGGCTCACAGCTGTGAGTTTCCATTCCCAGCCTGGCCCATGGGTCCTGATCCCAGCTTCAGCATCCACATCAGCTTCATCCGTGACTGTGAATTCAACCAAAGCCGCGAATCCTGCATGTGGCATGGAAATCCCCAGGACTCCAGCGTACCCTGGGCCAGAAAACGCGCCCTGGGAACCGGCCTTCAGTCTACGCATTCATCCTTCAGCGCGACACCCACTGTGCCTGTGCCAAGAACCGAAGGAAAGGGTTCTGGCATCTCTTGTCACTCCACCAGAAGATAAACGTTTACTTGGAAAAGTGATCTTTTTAAATACCCATTGCATACGAACTCCACTTTCAAGGGGAACTCCAAGTTGGATGAACTAATAGGAAATGGACTTTGAAAATAAACGCACCCTTTGATGTGGGATTCAGCCTTTTTAGGTGCGTATTTCTCTCACCAAGTCACTTAGCATTCCTCACTCTGGAGAGGGGGCGGTGCACCTGCAGCAGGAGTAAGAGAGCAGACCCCCATCTTAACGGTGCACAGGCCCGACTTCTCTCCCTTAAGACATGAATAAATGGATCGTTGACATTATTTTTCAATAACTTTGAAGAATGGCTGGTATTTTATCTTACACAGTGGCTTGAACACATGATTTGCCTAATTTGCTACTTTTCTTTAATTTTGAGAAAGTGCAGCTGAGGTCATCTGTTCTCCTCTCCGTAAGGAGGAGCCCTCCCATTGCAGAAGTGGGGTGCAGAAGACCACTCTGGAGTTGCCCCCAGTGCTGCTGATGGGAACTTCCTGCCAGCAACTTTGCAGCTCTCTAGCCTTTCAAAAGTCCCCGCCTGTGCTAATGTTAATTAAGAGCAAACAAAACAAAAAAGAAACACCAAAACAAACAAAAACCCCAAACAAACAAACAAACAAAAAAACAAGCAAAAAATAAAAAGAAAAGACAAGATAGAGATGCTGTCATTCCCGCACTGTTCAGGGCAGGAAAGTTACACGATCTATCCCAGTCTAGATAACTTAGCAAAACTCAGTCTCAAATGAAAACAAAAAATTTTTAAAAGAAGCAAAACATTGGAGACATAGCTCAGTGCAAGGGCCCTGGGTTCAGCCTCCGAACAAACAAATACACAAAAAATTTCAAAGCAAACCAACCAAAGAAACAAACAAATACAAGTTTCCTTTTCCAAACACATGCCACAGCACACCTTGCTTTCTGCGTTCATAGCCCTTGGTAATGCTTTGTAATAAATGCATGGGATGTTCAGCACTGCGGCTCCGTATCTCCACAGGCTACTCCTGAGTCCTGAATGTATGCTGCATCAGGGCGCGAGGGCAGAGAGACTGCTGCAGAGCTGTGTGGACAGAGAAGCGTGTGGTCAGGGCTCGCTGCTTGGAATCCCTCCCTGTCAGCAGGTAGCCCAGAACCTGGCCAGCAGCTAGAACCATCTGTGGTTCGTCTAGGACTGGCTTCCTTTATTCCTTCTGCCTCCACAGAGCTCACAAGGCCTAGCTAGACTCCAGCATAGCATGGCCATCACCCCATTTAGCAGGATGTCTGTGACCATGAGGCTGCCCCCCATGTGATACCCACCACCTCAGAATGCAGGGAGCTCCCTGCTTGGCGGGGGGCGCACTGCTACTGCCCAGTGTGAGTGCGCTGGTGCACCACTGCAGGGTGGTGCTGTGAGCATCCACAGACGTCTTCCCAGCAGATGCCTTTGTGATCACTTGGATTTGTTGCTTTCCACAAGGACTTTGAAGGGGAGACAGAGAGAGGGGCAGATTCCGAGCTCACCGTCTGGGGAGGGCAATGCTGGAAGCTTCTGGTATATTTGGACACTAGCTCCCGGGTTCTGAGAGGATGGCTGCCCCTTGGTCACATCTACTGCATGCCTGGTAGGTTCCCTGACCCGGGACCCAGCTCTGTCTTCCTCACTCCTGGAACTGCAGCGTTTCTGCCCCATGGGAAGGAGAAGAAGTTGATGGTTCCCTTAATGGTTCATCAGCAGTATTTGAGGATGCAGACTGACAGCTTTATACCTCCTGATGTTCCATGTCTGAATTCCAAGGTTGAGGTCACCAAACCACTATCAAATTGATGTTTCTTGCAATCAATGAACCCCAAGTAGTGTTTTACATAGAGAGTCAGGTCTTTGGGTCATTCATTGGCAGAATTTATGGGTGATTTTCATAGTGTACCACAATTCAGCTCCCATAGAAAATGGCTCTGCATTTAGCTTCAATGCAGAATAATTCCTCTTAAGGCTACCAGTACTGACTCTGCCTTTACTTAATAAGATTTTTCTCCTTCCTGAATGTACCCCCACTCCAACCCATCTATTGAAGCTTACCTCCCAGGTGGTGATGGTGCCACTTAATTATACTGGAAAGTGTCTTATTTTCTATATCACTTTCTAGATATTTTAACTAATATTCTTTGATACATCACAGAGAAATCATGGAAGAAAAGCCTCTATTCTACAATTATTATTACTCACGTTGAGTATTAAGTTTTGTTAGGTAAAAAAGCAGCATTGCATAGAAGCATCACCAGTTAACAAAACAGTACCCTGACACAGAGGTTCACTTACTAGAGTTTTACCTTTCATAACTTCTCATTCTGTTGTAGTAATGGGGAGGAAGATAAGTTGTCTTTCTTCTTTTAGTCAATGAGTTAGGTCCTGTATTTTGTCTCAAAAATACATAGAAATAAACAAAACTAATAGATGCCCAGTAAGATATCATTTTTGTCTGTTGCCTTGTTAAAAACTATATCTTATCAAACTACATAACACAATAAAGACATTTTCTTTCTTATATGGTTAATAATCGAGTGGCCAGTGAACTTGGGAGAAATGTCCACAGACTGTGTGTGACTTTAAGACACATGTCAGGCATTCATGTTGAGACTTTATACTGATATTCGCAAATGCATGTAAATATTCTGCTTGTCACGTCACTGTATAAATGAGTCAAGCAGCTGTTTTTGCAAGATTCACAAGGTACCTTTTCATCTTGATGGAGTTTTCCCAAATAATTCTCTATACTTCTTTAAAAGCCAATTCACACATTGTCTTTTTAGTCAAAAAGCCTTTATATAATAGCAAGGCATTTGGAATAATTTTTCTCAGAGCTCTGTCAAAGATCAACTCTTTTATTAGTCTGATATGAACAAAGGTGATAATTATAATCTAAAGTGATTGATTTATGTGAGATTTTTCATTAATTTATAATAGCCGTATTAGCTCTTTGCATTTCATGCAACATGCTCAGTGTAAGTTTGAAAATAAGGAGACAATGGTAGAAGTTTATGGAACAAATTGTGTTCTTTGTCCTTTCTTCAATAAAATCTACAAACAACAGGGTCCTAAAACCCATATGCCTGTCCCATGTAGTGACCAATAATACGAACACTAAAACCTCTAATATTCAAAGAAGTACATGAAACCATCCACTAATATCCAGCATGTTTGCTTCTTTAAACACCAGATCTATTTCAAATACGTTACAATTAGCATGCATAAATCATAACATTAAAATATTTATGGTAAATAAATTGCACTTTGTTACATCAGATTAGAAATGAAATAATAATAGAGTCCAGTAATGGAGAGGAAGGGGAAAATGCAATCATAACACACCTTTTTAATTTTCTAAAGCTACTCTGAATACCTGAGAGCTTCTCTTTGAGATTCCTAGAGGTAGAGTAAATAGAGGAAACTACAGGTTTTGTGAATGTGTATTAATTAATCAGGAGGTAACTTCGAGTCCAATCTGGAAGAATTCCTCACATGTATCTCTTGTGAAGAATGTTGAATGTCATGGTGAAGACTGTCTTTTTTTTTTTTTTCCAGAACTGGGGATTGAACTCAGGCCCTCGTGCTTGCCAGGTAAGTGCTTATTCTCCTGGGCCATCTCTCTGGCCCCAAGAGTGTCTTTAAAACCAGTTTTGCCAAGATAGCACTGCTTTGGTGTTCCCTCTGAGGCTATTTTACAGCTGACCTTCTCAGCAGCTGGTAGCAGACCTAGCTTGGTCAGGGAGGAATGGGGTGCTTGATCTTGCCCCCTGGCCAGCATGAAAGGCAGCAGGTGTGGCCCTTAGTCCCGCTGACACATGGCTGGAGCGCAGGCTCTGACTGCAGCACTGCCTCAGAGGCCGAGCCAGCTGTGAGCAACCCCAGCCCTGTCCTATGCAACTGAGTGGAACAAAGCAAGCGAAGAACAGCTCTGTGAGAGAGGACTGCGTAGAAGGCATCAGATGTGGGCCAAGCAGAACAATGCAGAAAACTCAGCCTTCCTTACTCTTGTCTTACCTTTAATAAGTCCTTTCAAAACCAGGGATGTGCTACTTGCTCAAGTATCTCATAGTGAAGTTGTGCTTGTGACCAGTACACAACCTCTTTTTCCTTTTCCTGCTCACACTTGGTTGCTGCAGATGTTTTGTGCAGTTATGGTCCAGTACATCTAAGTGACTCAGAAAAACATTTCAGGAGGGCAGAAATATTCATAACAAGCTACTGTCTTATTT
This sequence comes from Octodon degus, assembly GCF_000260255.1. Classification (NCBI taxonomy): domain Eukaryota; kingdom Metazoa; phylum Chordata; class Mammalia; order Rodentia; family Octodontidae; genus Octodon; species Octodon degus. The sequence goes on from NW_004524615.1 coordinate 5,932,000, forward strand.
GTTATATCTATCAGTATAACATTCTTCCAATGGAATGTAAAAATAAATAAATAAAAGGAAAAGAAGTTGGACTAACATATACAGTAATGACCTTCTTAAGTATAAAACTAGAACAGTCACAGCTGTAGGCAGAGGTGAAGAACCAAGATGCCTGGACTCCTCAGGAGCTGAGGGGTGAAGTGACAGCCACAGGGAGTTCCTGCAGTGTAATGAATCTTATTTTTCCTCTGAGGTGACCATTGGGCAATATTTGTCACATAGGCAATGGAAATTCTGGGACCAGCATAAAATTCTCCTGTCTCATCTCAGCCCACTAAAACCAGGCACTCTGCTTTGTGAAGACATACATAATATTCCTGGGCAAAATGCTTACTCTCTTCGGGAATGAGATGGCTCACATGCGTCTGACGTTGGCAGCCTGAGCTTGATCACTTAATAAATCTGAAAATGAACCTTACCCCTTGAGACAAGATGACTCTGACATCTGTCCCAGAGCTAAGCTTCTGTGGTCACTCATTGCTTCCCACTCTGTATTTCTTGAGTCCCATTTTGTACCAGGCAGGCATTCACTGGCTTACATAATAACTTTGGGAGATGAAAGAGGAGACTGTTGATGAGGACTCCTCCTGTTTACAGAAATAATGTCATTGCCATTATTTTCAAAATCCTAGCTGCTAGCATGTTTTTTCTGCACCTAGGTGGCCACTTTTCACCGTAGCCCATTTTTACATGGATGGTCTCATTTTTGTGCCCCACACTTCTACTTCTCGGTACTAAAAGCAGCACCATATATGGACAGAGTGCAATGCTCAATTGCGTATGCAACTTACATATTTTCACATGGAACCGGTTTGCCCTGATTATTATTAAATATTGGTCCCCATACTCACAACTTGCTATAAAAGTTATGGAAGCTCCTGGAGATTAGTGAGTATAGATAGCAATATCCAAGCGTGGGGCCTGGAGCCTCTCCTGTTTTATATAATTATGTGAGCAGATGGGACAGGCTAATGACTTTCCATCCCAGTTGCATTAAATAAGATTAAAGAAGCTGACAGCAAGACTGAAGGTCCGTGTTGAAGGCTTTCTATTGCAACACCGTTTCCCAGCTCGTCTGCCTCGTAGCGCTGCTGATGCCCTTTGGGTCCGGTGTGTGAGTAGCGCGAGGCTTTGAGTGCGTGGTGGCAAACCGTGGCCAGCTTCTTACGTGGTGTCCCAGATCCCCAAGAGCAGCTCTCACAACACTGATTTTCCCTTTGGAGGGGCCTAGAAATGCACACTGCCTTGGCCTTCCAGCCTCCTGTCCCTTTCTGCGTCTGGTACTTAGTTCAACATTCAGACTTGATGGGCCACCTGGGCTTTGCAGAGGGACACATGAAGCTTCTCCAGCTCACCTTGGGATCTTAGAGTTCAGCAAACTCTATGCACAAGTCATTAAAGAACTGAAGGGAAGACATGACCACATTTCATTGCTTTGGGATCAGAGCCAAGAAAACTAAAAATGTTATTATAACTTGGAATTATTCTGTTTGTCACCTCAACTTTCTACAAAGATTTTATAAAGTCCAGCCCTGTGTTTGGATTGCCTTACCTTGTATTGCCTTTTATTTGTTTATTTGATACAGGGTCTCACTACACAGCTCAAACTCATAGTGGTCCACCTCTTCTCAGCCTCCCCAGTGCTGGGATTACAGGGGTGCACCACCATGCCTGGTCTCGTTGGCCAGTTCAGTGAGCCCTGAAGCAGAGGCAGGGTGGCGTGTGGTGCCGGGGATAGAACCCTGGGCCCTGCTTGCCTAAGCAGGCACTTAGTCCACTGAGCTATCTTACCAACTCCTCATATTACTTTGTGATTTATCCTCTTTTCCAAATTGTTCCATTTCAAGTCTGGTCATTGATTAAAAGAAGGTACAGTCATGTGGCAAATATGTTAACTCCATTTCCAATATTATAAAACAATGTATATGAAAAGCATGCTGTTTCACACTTTCCTGAAATTAGTCAGAGGATGTGCCCATGTTCTCACCAAGAGTTCTCTGCTTCCTAAGTGCTATCCGAAGTCCGTCTGCTGTGGCCAGCACTGTGCAAAGGAGGGATGCACGCATCTTCTCACGAACAAGACGACAGACAGGCAAAACAATGAGCCAGGAATTGAGAAGGAATTTTCTCAAATGGTCACACACATAACAAATCAAAAATGTGCATTCATTTTAATTTTTTATGTATTTAGTAGGGCCTACAGGGTCTCATTACACAGATCAGACTTGTAGTGTTGAAAAGCTCCCTGTCTTTCCGCCCCCACGAGCATGCGCCACCACACCCAGTCTCAATTGTTGTCTCAGCGCACCTCGGGGGCAGAGCAGCACTTGGCGGGCTGGGGATGGAGCCTCCGGCCCCTGCATATGCCTAAGCAGGTGCTTTAATCCACTGAGCTATCTGGCCTGCCCCAAAGTGTGCATTTATGTGTGTGTGTGTGTGTGTGTGTGTGTGTGTGTGTGTGTGTGCACATGTATATGTAGCTGGTCAGGTCTGTGGGAATTAATAGTTCTAAGAAACTATAAACAACATAAATCATTATTTTGCCTCTGCAAAGATTGTCAGTTACACTAATACATAAGCGACTTGCTTCCTAATATTTTGGGGCTGCTGGGTTTGAGAATTTTTTTTCTAATAAAAATTAACTTTTCCAGCTTGGAGAAGGACACAAAGTACAACCTATAAAGTGTAAGTGGCTTAGCACAGGTGTACGAGCAGGCAGTGGAAGGAAGATTGACAAGGGAATGATCACAAGTACGTAACAAAGCATGGAACATAAAACGTGCGACTCACATGAAGATGTCTGTGTTACTTATGCCAGTTGCTTTAGCAACAGCATACTTTTATTCTCATACTCTCTGCTTCTGAATCCTATTAGGAAGATAAATTCTGCTATTCCAACAACTCCGATGGGAAGAGTATGCACTTAGATGACTGCTATTCATCACTCTGAACAAAATCCACGTCACTGGAACAGCAGGACATTAGACGGTCTTAGTAGGTCCAAGGATGATGCCGACAATCGCGAGATGGATGTTGGTAAAATCCCCATCGACTTGACCAAAGCACTTTCTAATGGGAATTTGTTGCTCAAAAAATTGTTAAAGACCCCCAAAGAAAGTTCTTACCTGAAACATCTTCTAAATAAAAGAGTATGTGTTTTTCTTCTCCATATCCACTTAACAAACCTCAACTTTACCTGGCAGAGCTCCTGTGTTGCTCTTGGGTCTTTGCCTATCAGCCACAACTATGACTAATGATAGCAGAAGTTTTGATCAAGTACTATAAATGACAAATTTCTCCCCTTAATGTTTTGGACAATTTCTAGTTCAGTTCAACTCTCTGACCATGCGCATAAATCTATATCTTGGTCCTTTATTTATTTTTGGTTGTGGTCTTCTCAAACAAATGGTCATTCATTTTCTTAACATTCATGTAAAACTTATATGACTTCAAAAATATAATTGAAACAGTCCTGGTACTCTGAACTTTATGTTAAATAAAAGATATTATGATACTAAAAATGAAATAGACTTATGCAGCAAGATGATTTACAGTAAATTAAAAGAAACATTCTTTTCTTTTTTTTTCTTTTCTTTTCTTTTTTGATAGAGGGTCTCACTACACAGCTCAGACTCATAGTGATCCTCCTAACTTAAGCTCCCTAGTGCTGGAGTGACAGGCATGCATCACAATGCCCAGTGCTGGCACCTGCTCAGCATGCCCAGAGCTCCAGAGCTGGCATGGCATGTGGTACCAGGGATGGACTCTGGACCTGCACTTGCCAGGCAGGCACTTATGCCACTGAGCTGTCTCCCTAACCCAGGACACATTTTTTTAATTGCTATTGCCAGAGGCTAGGGATTTTAGCCCTTTTTCTTACCAGACACATTCTAGAAAATAAATTTACAATGATTGAACATATTTATTTATTTTTTTTTGATTGAACATATTTAAACAGTATGAAAGTTTATTTTCCTAATTTACTTATTAACAGAATGTCCCTTTTAAACAAATTACTTAGAAATATTATTTTACTGTGAGTAATTGAGGGAATATTAGTTACTTCGAAAAGGGAGCCTCTCAAATGAGGAGTGAAGGAGGGGAAGGGAGAATTCTGGGAAAGTCGCCCTCCCCTGGGTTAATCATGCCTGGTTTGGGATTCTAGCTTTTCCATTTATTAGCTTGGTGTTCTAATCTACAGTAACTGAACTTTCCAATTTGTTGACTTTTAAGTGAAAATAAATATCTCTGTTTATTCCACAAAGATGTTATGAGATTCTTTAACTAGAAATGACTACCTTTGAGTATCTGGCATTTATTTTGTAAGCAAATGTTCTTTTGCATAATGTCTAATACGACTAATAGGACAACGTAATGGTAAGTCAAAGAGGAGATTTTTGGGGCGAGCTTACAACAGGGCTTTGAGTTAAGTTCTATCAGAGCCATGACTTGATCTAGCTCAGTAATTCTGCGAGTTCCCCAAAGGAAAAGCAAGGCACTGCTGAGCGGGGCTGCCTCTTGGCCTCAGGTCGGCTCAGGGAGCTGGTGGCCAGAATGAAGGCTCGGTCTGCGAGTTTCTCAGCAGGCCTGCTGCCGCGCCATGCTGATTTCCTCTTGCCTTAAAAACCATCTACGGTTGACTGTGCAGTTCCTTGTACTAGTAGAAGAAAGATCAGAATGTAAGCAGAGGACAGCAGCTACCACGCAGCCTTTACAAGGGTCAGGAGTCCTGTCCGACCTCCAAAGAAATACAAATTGATGCCCTAAATCATTCAATGGCTTTGCAGCTAAAACTTTAGAATTAAAAATTAAGAAGGGAGAAAAACAAGAAGATCTTTTGTAATCACATTACAAGTCAACTTTTTGTTCTTCTTGGATCTTCTTATTTCCTTTTACATACATTAAAAAATTACTTTTTTCTGAATTTCTTTCTTGAAGCATTATGGTTCTTTAATTTTGATATATCTGTATATTTCTGATAATTTCTCTTGCTACTTATATTTAGATGTGTTGCATTTCAATTGCAAAATGTATGCAAAATAATTTCAGGTTGTTTTCAACATGCTGAGATTTGTTTTGTGGCCGAGATACACATGTTTGAGCTTAGAGAATGTTCCATTCCTACGGAGAAGAATGGGTATTCTGGAAGGTCAGGTGGAGTGGTCAGTAGACATCTGGTAGGTACAGTCTTTCTAAGATGTACTCAGAATCTTCTGTTTCTCTGTTGATTTCTGTGTGGGGTACTTTCTTTTGGATTGTGCTGTTCTGTTCTTTCCTCCCTTAAAAGTTCTTATATGTGAAGAATTAAAAGGGTGAAGGCTTCTTTCCCTTGATAGTTGTTCCCTAATATATTTTTCCCATTTTCTAGATGCTAGAGGTATAGCAAATATTTGTACCAACATTTACTGATTGGAGTTTGATCTTCTGGCATTACAGAAGTGATTCCGAAGTTTCTAGGTGTCTTCTCAGCAACATAATTAACAGACTGCGTCTTCCGGGAAGCTGGGATAGGGGGTGGGGTCGTTGGAGGAATAACTTATATCAGATCAAAAACTGTCAGATTAGGTCAAGGCATTTAAAATCCACATCAAAGTTTTGGATAAAACTGAGACTTTAAGAATCTGATATGTTCAATGTGAAGCACTAGGTGCTGACCCTGCAGGGTTGGATGCAGACTAGAAGTGGGGGATGAGCAGAAGGCCATCATGGGCACCTACAGCACCTGGCTGCTGGACGCTGCTCAACCTTTATTTCCAGACAGCAGGTACCGTGGTCATTGCCAAGACCAGTAACCATTCCCGTCACCCCTGTGACCAGAAGTTGTGTCTCTAGTGCTCCTTTATAAAACCTAAAACACATGCGAGATGAAAGACTTTTAAATAACATCACATTGTACTGAAATTAAATATTTTTAAGTAATTTTGTAAGATTTACTAATTCTTATTAGGTATATTTCATCAAACATTTTCTTTAAAGTCCACGAAAGTGGACATTTGTGTGTGTGTGCCTGTGTGTTGTCTGTGTCCGTGTGTTAAAAGTTTTAGTGAGTAAAATTCTGTTTCTAAGAAAAGTATTTCCTCTTTATAGCAGATACTGAGTTGCACAGTAACGGATGGTGCTGTACAGAGAACTAGAATTTCAATTTCTAAAGCAATTTATAGTTTTCATAGTCAGTACACAACCTTATTTCTTTCCCAGGTGATACTTTATCCCAGAGTACTTTTATGAAACTTATGGAAATGGAAAGTTAGGCAAACTGTCCACAAACAGTGCATTTTTCCACTCTTGCAATTTTTACGCTTCCATAAATGTTTATGCACGTGTAAGGTACAGGAAATTCTCAGAAAGTGAAGAATTTGCTTGGGCTGGTTTAATTGGTTTATTGGCTTAGCTACAAGAGCTTTTGAAAAGCATGTGTGGAACTTCTTGATGATAACTAATTTTCAAAGTTTCCTAAGTAGTGTGGAGGCTTGCAGTGGGTGACTCTGAGCGAGGCCACACTGGGCTCCACAGGCACACAGCCTTGCTGCCTGGAGACTCTTGTGTCTAAAGGGTTGTCATGCACTGCTATGACTGAATGGCCCTTCCAGGCTTTCTTCCCCTCTTCTGTCATGTTAACTTCCACATGAATTCTCCCTCCTTCTGTCATTTTGCACGTATGCTACCTTCTCTGATGAGGCAGTATTTCCTAAACACTTTTTATTGAGTGCTTGATCCTAAAATGTTCACAAGTCCCCATTCCCCTACTACCTCTATATTCATATAGAATAGAACTAGGTATAGAATTTATATAGAATGCATATTGGAAACTTTGAATAAAAAGTTTGACCTCTTAGAGGATTTATGGTATTTTTCAGTTGTCAAAATTTGAATCATGTGCTAGAGAATCAGAAAATAAAATCGTAGAAATGCTCTTACATTTTAAAATTAAATAATTAGAAAATGTGTGTGTCATTTTCCTAATATTTATACTGTTTTCTTAGCCACTACCCCATGGTAGTAATAATGAAGTAAATCTAAAGAAACTTATTAAGATTAGTAACAATGCTAACACGTTGTTTTCTATCTCTAGAATGGTTTGGCATGAATTTGTATCTACTAAATTATGTCTAAAAAGGCTAAACAAATAAAGCATGAGATGGGAGACAAAAAAAAGGCTAAACACCCTAAAAGTTAGGAAGCAAAATTGGAGACGAGATTTCTGTATTCACAGCTTCTATTGGTCAAGAATATTTTTTATTGGAAAATAGTTATATATGGATGTATAGAATTATTGTAGCCCTCGCACAGAGAGACACATTGTTGGTTATCTCTGACTCTAAGATGAGAGACACCATGGAGCTGGGAGCCCAGAGTGGGGACCAGCAGTGACCCCACTGGGGCACCTCCAGGGCCCACACTTTTCTGTGCAACCTTTCACTGTATTCAAGGCTGAGGTGTGCGGGTGGCCTCCACATCATTTGATGTGTTGGAAAATTAAAAGTCTGTGGCAATTTCTTCAGGTGTTAGTAAGTTCTGTTCATAAGTTGGTGCATGTCTACAATATTTAAATGACAGTGGAATGCCCTTCTCTGACAAAACTAAACAAAAAAGGGAATACAAATGCATGACGATTTTGTATCTGCATATTCAAAATAGTTAGGATGGATATACATCTACATTCTCTTAATTCAATGAATAGAGAGATTTACTCTAATAGTGTCTGTGGACAGGATATCATGTCTGTATCTTGTACTCTGGATAACCATTAAGACAATAATATGCGATGTATTAATTATTGAAACTGTGCTAGTAATCGGTTTTGAAACGGTCTCATTGTTACTTGTTTCTCAATAAAATTATTTTTAAAAATTTGGTGCATGTAGTCAGTGTACGCTTTCTTTATGGCTTTCCCATAAGGGGAAAATGTTTTAAAATTTATTTTTAAAAATATTTATTGATTTATTTATTTGATACAGGATCTCACTATGCAGCTTGGAGTTGTAGTGATCCTCCTGTCTCAGCCTCCCCAGCGCTGGGATTCCAGGTGTGCGCCGCCACACCCGGTCTTGGTGGCTGGCACGGCACATCTGGCTCCAGGGCTGGCATGCCATGCAGTGCCAGGGATTGAACCAGGGTCTTTTTGCTTGCTAGGGAGGCACTCAGAGGCAGGCCAAGCTATCTCTCCAGCTGGAAAAATGTTTTAGCACAGGATATTTTAGTTGTTTGTCCCTCGTAGAGTATATTGTGCACGTATGTCAACTAGAGGGTGTACGCTGTGCCATATTTTTGTCGATACGCAAATGTATATAGTCAGAGAAGGAAGCTCAGCTAAGGAAAGTGCACCCGCTCTCCCTGTGATGGGAACATGATCAGAGTGAACACTTTTCCATTTTGTCTGTAGCTGTGTTCCAGCAGCCAGAGAAGGCCTCACAGATGACGTGATGAGTCCTTAGTGGCTATTTGCTAAAGAAGAAAGCAAACATGGGGACCTCCTCTGTGCAGTAAGAAGATCCTGGCTGGTGTGAGTTGTCGAGTTGGTACTAGACTACAGATGCCAGGAAGACTAGGGTTGGGCTCAAATACGCCCAACTTGAGTTCTTGCATCAACGCTTGTACTAACTCTGTGACCATGTAGCACACACTTTCCTTTATTAAAACTCTAGTTTCTCATTTATAAAATAAAGATAATGTACTCGCCTGTGGGAAGGCTGAACTTATGAACTGAGTAACAAACACACATTACTCAGCAGAGCACCTGGCATAAAATGGACACTCGGTGAATGGCATCCTCTTTCCTGCAAGTGCAGGGGCGTGGGAGGTCACGTCTCACACCCAGGCCTGCCATCCCTGCTCTTATCTGAATATCTCCAAACTGCTCCTGCTGCTTTGATCTGGTCTGTGACAGCTCTGGAAAGTGATCTGACAAACGCTCCTCCAATTAACGCCCTAATAACAGGCAACGGATTAAGACTTCAAGGGCAACCGGTCACTGTTAACAAGCATCCTTGAAGACTTGAGAGTCTCAACACAATGAAGAAAAAGATATGATTATACATTTTTAGATGCAGTGTCAAGACCATGGGCAAGATGTTTTATAATAAAGCAAGACTTTCCAACTGACAATATCATTTTATATAATTACTTTTGCTGATATTAAACCAGTCAGTGAAATGAATATTCTTAACCTTTCTGGGATATATTTTTTTCCTTACTGTATAATCAACTTAAGGCATATAAGTATCTGAGTTCTCAGGAGGAAGGGTTCATGGGTCAGTGTCTTCTCTCTGGAATCTCAGTGCACCATGGAGAAAAGAAGAGTGGGAGGAAGATGTGGGCTTTTTGACTAGCTTTAGAATAGTCAAAGTGGCTTGATTGTTTCTGGTACATCATGGGTTGTAGTTGGGAGAACTGATTTGTGTCACAGTGATGTGACTTTTCACAGGATCTACTGTCTTCATTAAGTAGCAGATGTTCCATGGACCAGGTCAATCATTTCTAATAGACTTTAGGAAACATAGGTCAGAATTCCATTGAGGAGATTAAAAACAGCCTTTCAAAGATAACGAATATATCACTTTGTGGATTGTAACAAAGCCGAGAATGCTGAGATCTCCAAGTAGTAAATCTTAGCTAATGGTAGCTACCGGCTAGCTAAAATATATTTTGGTAGCAATAAAATTAGAATAATAAGACCATGTACTTTGCAAATTCATTCTGAGTATCAATTAAGATCATTAAATTCAATAATAATGACCACAGGACCTCCATACCAGTCTGCCTGAATGTTGAAAGCATTCTTCCTGGGCTTCTTCCCAGGAAGAAAGGGTGGGCCAGGAGTCGCTTCTGAAACGATGAGTAAGTGTCTCTGAGCAGAACAAGAAAGACACAATGGAGAGCTCTGGTCTAGGTCCTGGCCTTCTTTCCAGTTCCACCCCTTGTGAGAATCTCCCAGGACATCTCAGGCCATAAAAACCCTGTGTTTTATGAGGCTTCCTGGGTGGAGTCTTTCCTGGCACCTTGGCAGGTTGGCACATCCAGAGATTCACCATTAGTTTAAGGAGAAGACATTCACTGGAGTGTCAGGATGTCAACAAAATCCCCTTTTACTGCAAGAAGGAAACCTGGTGAAACACAGGATACCATAGCTCAGGAGATACTGAGGAAACCAAAGCAAAAGGAGAGATCTGGAAAGAAGAGCCTGGCTCTCACGACAAAGGCCTGTGTGGGCCCAGTTAAAGGAGTCAACCTTCAGAGTCATAAAGTACATTAAAGCACTTTGAGCAAAAGCAAAATACAATTGGATCTAAGTAGCATGAAGGGCACCCTCAACAATGTGGGTTAGAGGCAGCACTGGCAGAGGGAGTTGGTTATGCCAACTTGGTCTGGAAGTGACAGGTCTGGGTCACAATGGCACTGGTTAATGTGATTGGGATCTATGGGAATCCCAGGTTTCTGGTGAGAAATAGTGTGTCCATCTCAGATAGAGGCTTCAGTTAAAGAAGGAAGCAGACCAGAGTATTGCACATGCAAGAGGCAGCCTGTGGCACTGTCAGTGACACTGAGCGATTTTCCATCAACTTCTCGCATAGCTCCGGCTTCTCCTGAGGTGACGGTTTGGCCCAGTGTGACAACATTTACCTTGGAGTGCTACACGACAGTGATTCCAGTGTTTTTCAACTTTGGATTTGAAAGTTTGTGTTGGCAGATTTATCTCGTTTTGGGTTTGGTTTGTTTGGCTAGAGAGTGGCATATTCAGACAGGCTTAAATACCAAAGCCAGCGAGCACGGTCTCAGACTTTTTGCTTTCTCAAGTCTGACACAGCAGTGACTCTAGGTGGACAGCCCTGGTGGACACAGGCCGGTGGGCACAAGACTGTGGCTCCTCACGAGGACGGCCTCCCCCAGCACAGGGAGCGGAAGCAGCCTGGATCGCTGTCTGTACGGAAACTAAGTTCAGGTCCGACTCTGCCACTTTCTAGTTTCATTACCTCAGGAGAAATACATTAAATTAAGTTTAGGGATAAACTGCAAAATAATTCAATTTGAGATGCTCTCTGTAAACAACTTCCTGTGAGTTTTCTTCTCGTTTGCTTCATTAGCTGGAAAGCTTTCACAGGCAGACCCATGTCTGTTTTGTGTCCATACTTGCTTGTCCTCTTGCTATAAGTAGTGTAGACTTGTTGAAAAATTTAAGTATACTTCCGGATATTTATAAGTGTAGGCCATTGCTGGCTTTAATAAAACTATTACTGGTATTTGATAATTTAGTGAATCTTTATTTTTCCTGGAACCAAGCACATAGATGTTGTGAAGGAAATGATTATATTTTATTAAAAGAACATCCTATAATTAAATGTAATTTAGAATTAAAAGAGAAACACAGAGTTTAGAGCACTGAATGTACAGAATGCCTTGCAGTAGGAAGTACCCAGGCATATAGCAATGCTGTAATCTGGGCACTTGGGCGGCTGAGGCAGGAGGATCACTGTGAGGAAGAGGCTTGGCTGGACTACATGGCAAGACCCTGTGTCACACCACCCCCTCCAAAAAGAAACCATCTGTATTAAAAGAAATAGCCAGCAGTTACCACCTTGAAAAATCTGGTCCCAGGATGTCTACATCTAGTATATGGGGTTTCCTAAGCTTGTCAGCTACTGTATCTGAGCTTTTTAAACCTTTTAATAAGATAGAAGGAAGATGGTCCATTGCATGTTGCTGGTGGTGAGGCGTGAATAAGATAATGTATAAAAAGGAACTCTGGCTATTTCAGGCAGCATACAGTGTTTATTGTTACTACTCTAAAACACAGGAGCAAATATTTTCATTAGGGGGAAGCGATCTAAAGAGGCTTCAGGAAACTGTCACCGCATGGAGTTTTCCACAGAAATCAGCGTTTTGACCCTTAGACGATACAAATGGACAACTGCTTCGATTACCCAAGGAAAACCATCGATCTCACTAAGCGAACTAGAAAATGGCACTATAAAGCATACTTGTAGACAGTTATACTGAGAAATATTAAACTTAAAGTAGACATGGAAAATTCTCTATCACAGCATAAGACATTTGCTTTAAAAATTGGCATGAACAACATTGACGCAACCAAGAACAGAAAGAAAAGGTACAAGAAATATGTGGCAGCGATGTGGCAGAGGGACTTCCAGGGCAGGGGAAAGAAAAGATTTACTGCTCAAAATGGGACTGCAAACACAATCTTGCCCACAGAATAGGGATTATATTTAAATTAGGATGATTTAATACTAGAAGATATGCTATTCAGTCGACAATCTGACATCCATTTGAGACCTGAAATGTGAGACGCAAGATTTTCCTCTCAAAAAGCTCACACATGTTAGATTGATGCACTTCAAGAGTATACACTATCGTATTACTTTCCAAGAATGAAGAAAACGGAGAGCATGCACATTTCTTTATAAAATTTGCCCCCCGACAAAATATTCTTAAAGTAGGGACTACCTTCACCCTCAATTCCAAGTGAACTGAGGTTAAGACAACTAAGCAAACATACCCGCATCACATAGCAGGGCACAGCCCACCCAGAAGAGAGCCGAGAGCACCTCCAGACGGTATATTTTAAAGAAATTTATCACATTCACGCTTCATAGGTCATTATCACTTCTGAGGGAATTCGAGCTGTCTGTTATAAAGGGTGAGTTATTACTTTTACTTTTAAGAAACTTTCCAGTTCATAGAAAATTTCTTTGTTCCTTATAAAATAAAGTGCTAAAGGAATGTCAAATTGTTAAAGTGCATAAATGCCTAGTCTCACTTTCTATACTTATTATAATAATTTTTGCTTTAGCTTTATACAGGTACAATTCACAAATAGAAATTATACATTATATATATATATAATTTGATTTTTATATGTATGAATTGTTAAATAGTTCCCATGTAAAAGGTATATAATATATTTCTTGCATGTGTACTAGTGATCCTTAAGATCCACACTTTCAACAACATTAAGTACACATTGCAATTTAGTAATCATAGACACCATGCCACATGTGAATCCTACAGGTCTTGTCAACTTTCAACTGTAAATTTGTATCTTAGGATCCATGTGCAAATCCCTCCACCCCTAGTTTCCTCTGCGCCCAATTTCCTCCACACTTTGTTCCTTGGAAACCACTATTCTATTGCTTCGATGAGTTTGAAGCTTTTACTTTCTACAGAAGGTTATTCCATGCCTTCTATGTCTGGTTTATCTGACATCATTGTATTAAGTTCTTTTCTTTCTTTCTTTTTCTTTTTTGATATAGCATCTTGCTAAACAGTTCGGATCATAGTGATCCTCCTGTCTCAGCCTCCCCAGCACTGGGATTACAGGAATGTGCCACAATGCCCAATCTCAGTGGCTAGCATGACATGCCAGGGGTTCCGGGGTTGGTCCAGCATGCAGTACAGGAGCTCAAACTCAGGACCTTGCACTAGCCAGGCAGGTGCCGAAGCCACTGAGGCATTTCAGCAGCCCCACTGTGTTATGCTTTATAAAATTATCCTTGTTCTCACAATGACACCACTTCCTTCTTTTTGAAGGCCAAATGGTCCAGTGGGCATGAGTTGCACACTTTCTTTATCCATTTACTCACTGATAAACATTTAGGGTGCTTCCGTTTCTTCACTCTTATAAAAGTACAACGGACACGAGGGTGCTGGTATCCCTCTAGCAAGGCAGTTTTTTTTTTTTCCTCTGAATATATACCAGGATCTCAGTTGCTTATTTTGAGATTTGTAAAGAGACCTCTACACCAGTGGTGGTGAACCTTTTAGAGCTTTCAAAAACCAAAAACCGCTGCTGGGGCCCATGTGCACTACATTTGCCACCACTGTCCTAGGCTGATGACCCCAGTGGCTACCAACTTCTACCGCAGCCAACAGCTCACATGAGACCTCTTTTCTAAACATCCTCACCAGCATTTGTGTTGCTTATGCTTAGCCAACAGCGATCTCAGCAGCTGCACACTGACATCTCACTGTGGCTTTGACTCACAGCTCCGCACCTGCTGGTTATCTGCACATCTCTGGAAGAAAAGGTCTTTTCAAATCCTTTGTCCGTATTTAAATTGGGCTATTTAGTTTTGGATATTCAGCTGTTTGAGCTCCTTCTACATGGTGGATAGCACCTTCCTTGAAGGAGACAGAGTCGGCAAAGATTTTCTCCTTTCTGTAGGCCGCACAGCCACTTTCGTGACTGTTTCCCGTGGAAACTTCAGTTGGATACAGATTCGTCAGCTTATTTTTGCATTTGTTGCTGTGCTTTGATGTCACAGCCAGAACGTTCTTGCCAAGGCCTACGTCTTGGAAACTTCCCTTATGTTTTATTCTGTTTTCTAGTCTCAGGTCTTATATGTAAGCCTTTAATCCATTTTGATTTGATTTTTTAAATGAAGTGAGACAAGGATCCAATTTCTTCTCTTCTGTTGCAGGTGGATGTCCAGTTTTCCCACAAGAAGCTGTCAGAGAGACTATTTTCTTCATATGTAGTCATGGCGCCTGTGTCGGAGGTCAGTCAGGGGTGCGTGCGTAGGTTTCTTCCAGGCTCTCACTTCAGTCCCATTGGTCTAAGCTTCAGGGTCTAAGCCAACCATTAATTAATGTGTAGGAAAGCTTTCTGTGGGCTCTCTCTGAGAATTCATTCCATTATTTGTTAGTTCCCTTGTTTTAGTGCCTCTGGAGAGGCAGGATGCCACAGCAAAGAGGATGCGGAAGGAGGGAGGGAGGGAGACTGGGGTGCTGATACTCCTTTAAGGCAACGCTCCAAATCGCATGAGGCCTCAGTTCCTCGGGTCCAGCCCACCCCCACAGTGCCAGCAAGCCTCTGGGGACACCCAACAGCCAGGCCATGAGAGTAGGCATTTATTATTCCAAAGCTCACCTCCTGGAACTGATTTCACTGCGTCTTGTGTACTTCTGTGTTGCCATTTTCTTTCCTCTTAAATTGCTTGATATGTGTTTTGATTTCTCTGACCTATGGATTGTGTAGGGATGTGCAGACCAATATCTACATATTCATTAATTCACCAGTTTCACTTCTGTGACTGATTGCAAATTTCATTCCCACTGTGGTTGAAAAGATGCTGGGTATGATTTTGATCTCCATAAAGATGTTAAGAATTGTTTTGTGATTGAACATATTATCTCTTTTAGAGAATGCTCCATGTACATGTAAGAATCTTTGCTCTGGGGCTAGGATGACAGCTCAGCAGCCTAAGTGCCTGCTTGCCAAGCCCAAGGGCCCAGGTTTGAATCCTGGTTCCACGTGGCATGCCAGCCCAGGAACCACGGGTGTGCCATGCCAGCCACCAAAACTGGGCGTGGTGTCTCACGCCTGTAATCCCAGTGTTGGGGAGGCTGAGACGGGAAGATCACTAGGAGCCTGAGCTGTATACCAAACTCTGCACCAAACAAACAGATAAATAATTTTTAAAAATTAAAAAGTCTCTTTTGTAGCTGTTGGATGAACTGTTAGATGCCCTTGTCCCAAAGGATCTTTACTTAGACATATTTTAGGACCCTTATAAAGTTCTCTGTTTCTTTCTTGATTTTCTGTCTGGATGATGTACCCTCCATTGAAATTGAGGGTGCTGGAATTTTCTAGGGGTGAGGCATCACAATATATTTCTCTTTTCAGGTCTGTTACTATTTGTTTTCAATATTTAGGCGTTCCTACGTTTGGTGCATTTTACAATCATTAATCTTCACGCTAAAAAGGCGACTGTGACATGTACTGATCTTCTTTATCTCCTGCTACAGTTTGGGTGTAAAATCTATTGTCTCTGATGTAAGTATTCTACACTTCAAAGCTGAGAGGAGCCTCTGTCAAACAGCAGGTAGTTGATTCTTTTGTTTGACTACTCTATGTCCTTCGGTTGAGGAATTTAATATATCCCCATTTAAAATACTCAGAAGTGAGAACCTACCTCTGCCACTTGGTTAACTGCTTTTTTTTTTTTTCAGTATATAACTTTATTACTCACTTTCCAACCATCACAATTCTATAAGAGTTAATTTTATTAAATGTGAAATGTTTGTCACATATTAAATCACTTCTTTTTTTTTTTTCAAAGTTTTATTGACAAACAGATAGCAATGAGACAGTTTCAAATCATATCGGAAGGACAGTTTCAACAAATAATACACTGCATATATTCTTCTTAGTGGTTAATTGCTGTACAAGATGCGGACTTGTGATCCCATTTACAAACACCATTAGAACAAATCATTCTATTCATTAAGAGAATGCAACTACATATCTATCCCAACCACTTGGAATACACAGATACAAAATGGACATTCATCGGTGTACCCCATTTTTTCTAAGTTCCGTTATTGAATATTATAGGTGTGTAAACTCAGCAAAATATTCTAAAAGAGTCCAGTAGCCCATAATAGCATTGGGTCTTATATTTAACTGGCAATGTCAGAAATTAGGTTTCTTTTTTGTCTCCTGTCTGTCTTTGAGACTGCCTGGCTTCCTTAAGTGGCAAGCTTTTATTTCATCTCTTGCGTTTACCATAGTGCTTTGAGCTAAAGTTCCATGAGGCACAGCATAAAACATTTTAAATCTCTATACTTTTCTCATTATATTTTTGTGTGCTTTTATACATGCTTGCATTGTGTGATGTTTAAATTATTATATTAAGCATATCTCTGTCCTCAACATTTATAATTTCTTTATGGTAAAATTCAAAAGGACTCATTTCAGCTTTGAAGCATACAGTAAGTTATTGTTTCCCGTAGCCGCGGCACTGTGCGGCAGCACACCAGAACCTATTCTAATCTAGCTGTAACTCACCACCCATTGATCAACCTCTCATTTTAATTCCATAATAACTGTTCATAAACTGTTTCCAATCCCTGTTTAGTAGCAGGAAGATAAATTCTAATTTGGGGTTGCCTAGCATTTATTTCTTTTAAGTTGCTGGAATCTTCGACTTCAATTTCAGAGAGATTATTTTTTTCTCCAGGACAATGATTATATGCATTCTTTGTAATAAGCAATATAAATGTCTAAAGTAATTTAGAGGCACTGGAAATTTTTTTTACAATAGCTCACACAGAAGACCTGACCAGGAAATCTTCTTGGTGAGCTTCATACACGTACTGTAAACATGATAGTTTGCTAAGGTTTTTATTTTGATACAGCTTTGAGCATTATCTAGCATGGTATAGGGCAGCTTTAGAGTGCATACTGCTAAGATTCATTATATTATTTGGCACTGTTATTTTCGTTTTGATTCTGAATATTTGCTTGTGCTTCAGAGAACTTGATCTGAAGTATAAAATTTGGTGAGAATTTGCTTTAACATCACATTGCCATCCGAGTGCTAGGACTCTCTTCAGACACAGCTGCTCAATTTTCCAGCAAATCTACACTTAACCAAGCCAAAAGGACTTTCTCTGGGTCCATAGTTTAAACTGAATATGTACTTGAAAAGAGAAATCATGCTGTTTTGTATCAAATTTGTGGCCTGGGAGAATATTTTTAATTATTTGTTTATGTCAGAGATGGTAGCCCTTTTTGTCTCCCAGGCATGTAAGTAATTCAAATGGGTGCAGGCATCTAGGATAAAACAAAAGGGGCTGGAGCTTACACAGAATGGCCAGCCTCTGCCCAAACAAAGACATTACTTTCAGTTTTCTAAGTCACTCTATGTTGTAGTCGAAAAAGATGTTTCAAGGTTGCCTAATGCCATTTCTATTTTACCCCATACACACATCAGCAGCATACATTTTCAAAACTTTGAGGTATAATAAAATCAAATTCCAAGCCATTACCTTTTATCTGAAATAAAAGCACTTTTAATTCTCTTCTTCTTAAGATGCTTATGAAAATTTTCCCCATGCAAGTTTCTCCCCGTGTGGAGAACTGTAATGATGAAGGGGAAATTAATGAAATAAGAAGCAACGTGTGAAAACGGTTTCAGTCTAAGTAGCAGGGTGGTGCCAACAGTGCCTGGTTCCACAAAGTCACCGCATTTGTGTTATGGGGGGTGATTCTGGGTGGGTCAGCAGTGATGGCTTGGGGAGGAAGAGGAGTC
Source organism: Octodon degus (assembly GCF_000260255.1). NCBI lineage: Eukaryota > Metazoa > Chordata > Mammalia > Rodentia > Octodontidae > Octodon > Octodon degus. The sequence continues at coordinate 5,950,086 of NW_004524615.1, forward strand.
CACCTAGGGAAGTTCTACTCATGCCTAAGGCTTAAGGACTCTTCTTTGTGCTGAGCTCTGAGTCAGGCCCCTGTGTAGCGGCATTTCCATGACTTTATGAATGAGTTACTCTCAATTTCTGATGCAATTAACAGAGTTTCCATAAGGAATGATTGCATAGGTATCCATGTACACCACTGTTTGTGATGGTGATACATTCTGAGAAACAGGTTGCTAGGTGACTTCTTTATCCTGCTCATCGTAACATTAAGGTCCTGGCACGAACCCAGGTAGTGTAGCTTACTACGCACCTTGACCACATCCTTATCTATGGGACCAGCACTGTCTCTGTAGTCCCTCATTGGCCAAAGCAGTATCATGCACAAAGAGACTGTGTTTATATTTTCTTCTACATCTTTATTTACTAAAGTCATGTGCATAATTAATCATTTCTTACAGCTGATGTTAAGGCATGAAGATAATTTATTTATTTTAATTGCTCTTATTTGCCTAGTTGAGAACATATCTTCTGCTTTGTCTTCTAGTGGCTTTAAAATTCTCAGGGAAAGGGACAGGCCTTCTTTCTCCTTGGGCCTGCTCTGTGGATGTAGAGTTCCCCTGCTTAGCTTACTGATACAGCGCTCATGTGTGGAGCACCATTCTCCCCAGGGTGGATGCTCAATAAATATTTCAAAATAAGTGGGTGAATGGATCTTCCAACTTTATGGATGAGGAAATAATAACTACATTACATGAGTAAGATAGTCAGAATAAAATCTAGTACTGGTGATCTACTACTAGTAACAGTGATCTTGTCTTTATGCAGTGAGAAACAATTCCTGACAATAATTATTTGCACAAATCCAGGTCTCAGGCAGACCCTCTGGCTTCCTCGAGAATACTTGGTGATGTATGGACCAAGGGTTTGGTGCGCCCTGAGCCTAAGAGGAAATCACTGTACTAAAATAAGGCCAGGGGCTCAGGGGGACAGTCTCCAGGAAAATTGCTGCAATGGACAGGAGAAGGGGAGTTATGGGTGACTTTGCAGGGCCAAAACTGAATCTTCACACTAGAGTCCAACAATTTTAATCTCCTCACTGATCAAAAGACAACTTCCCATGATTTTCAAGTATTACCTTTTTAACAGGAAGGTGAATTAATAAATTATTAAGTGAAAGATGTGTCTTATTGACCAACGTACTCAGATAAATTGAGCCTGGGCATTCCAGAGCCTGCAGGGACTGGTTCCTCCTCACGCTCAGCTGGAGACACTAGAAGGCAAACAAGGCTATGGCTGTCAATGCCCCACCAGGGTCATGGAATGCAAAGGTCCTTCTAGGTGTTCCCCATTCAGCTCGTGTAACAAAATATAAATCTGGCTTTCCAAAGAGATTTCTTCCATCTTCCCTCCTCTCTGTCTCCCACCCACACCACTCACATGAAGGGTAGTATTTACTCAATTAAGAAGATTTTTAAAAAAATATCACCTTATTGTTTGAGTACCTTCATCATGAAAGTGTGACATTACAAATTGTAGGAGAGATAATAGGTAGGTAGATAGAGAGACAGATAGACAGATAGATATAGATATTACATAGCTTGATAATTCCCACGGAATGCACACATACCTGGAAGAAAAATACCTATCTTTAAGGAGGTGAGATTTCTGGTTTTGGGTAATAGGGTATCATCAGCAAAAAATTACGTTATTTTTGAGCCTTGAAAAACAACTCATCTTCTCACCGAAGTCAATTTTGTTCTGGCACTGGGCTTACTCAACAGGAGTAGTAGACGCACAGCCAACATCTGTCAGTCGATGGAGGGAGCTCAACAAGACACAGTTCCAACTTTCTTAGACTGTATTTTTGAAGTGTACTTTAACTGAAATTCACTGGGTGATCTAATAAAGAAAAGAAGAAATATGAAGAAGCTAAAGTAATAGTGTTGTGAGACTCTCACAGGTCTCCTGCATATCTCCCTGTTTCCCTCCACCAAGTTTCTCTTGCTGAGGGAGGAGTTATTGACTTACCGTTGTGGAATCAGAGCACACACTCCGCTGGAATACAACATAAAACGAATCTTCGTCCCAGATGTAGCCTTTATCACAAAAGCCTTATGGAGATTGAATTTAGGACAATTTATTGTAAAGATAACATAATCTTAAAAGCATAATTGTTTGCTAAGAACAGTATAATTGCAAGCTCTGTGACTCTTCCTGCCAATTAATGATCTCAGAATTATTTACTAGGGAATTTCAAGTTCACGGAAAGTTTTAAAGGCACCAACACTGTTTACCACACTGTCATCTCAAAGCAATAGAAAGGAAAGCAAAAGGAAATGCTTCAACCATCTTCATTAAGGAGTTTATTGAGCTGCTCATTTCAACAGCAGGATATAAACAGAGAAAACAGCCCTTAGAAATAAATATTAAGAGCTCATCTCCGTAGACCTATAGGAAAGAACAGCAAACTCACAACCTTTGATATAGCTTGAGAGAATATTCCGCAGCTGGAAATACACCAAAGAAAACCTTTCCAAGAAAAAAAAAAATCTTTTTCTGAGAAAGAAAAGGAAATTTTCTCAAAAGCCTATTAAAACACCCAGTGTGAAATAATGGAAAAAATTAAAGGATGCGTCATAAAATAATACAGCCTAAGAAATCAGCAGGTTATAACAGAAAAGTAAAAATGCTACCCCAGTCATGTTAATAAAATAAGAAGTGAAATTAAACACTATAAATAAGATTTCTTACAGTCTTCAAAAAGAAAATGGTTCTAAAACAATAGTTTCTCTGAGGCTTAACTGTTTCAAATAATTCCTCTTCAAATCAAATGCCATCTTTCTGAGCCTCAGAGCGGCTGGGGATCTTGGTATGTGATTGTTGAGTTGTATCACGTGGTCACAGGGAAAACAACAAGGCTTTCCAAGAAAATAAACCAAGGGTCCGGTCGTTTCCTTGTCCGGGAGGTGAGGAGACAGTCCCAGGGCATGGACTCACTATCCGTTGCGTTGATCCGTCCTCAGGATCTGGGCGGAGCATGTGAGCCTCAGAAAAGGGAGACCCGGCTGGGATGCTGCCGTGAAACACTGTCAAGGAAGTTCCCTGTGTAGATGCGTCTGCTCCCTGACCTGTAGGCGGGTCCTAGTAGATGCTTCCCCTGAGTGCTGGGATTAAGGAAGCCTGTGGAGACATTTGTTTTAGCCCCAGCCACTTGTCAGTGCTCAATAAAGCATGGTCAGCAGAATTCTGATACTGGTCAGAAGGGACAGTAAACGATCGCACCTTCTATGGAGTACTTGAAATTGGAAAAGTTCTGGCTGAGCAGGCATTCAGTCTCTTCGGTGGCCAAGACTCTGCACTCCTGTCCTGGTCACTTTCCCAGCCCTGAGTTACAATACTTGACACCCACAACTGAAAAGAGGAGAGGCTAATTTTGGCTCCAGTTTATAGACATTTGGTCAGCTTGCTTCAAGGCAGAAAACCTCCGGCGGAAGGGCACAGGGGAGAAAAATCAGCTCACGCAACGGCAACCAAGAAGCGGAGAAAGATGGGGAAGCGGGAAGGGGTTGTGCATTTCTGGGTCACACCCGCATCTAACGGCCCCCACGCAGACCGCAGAACAGGTCTCCTCCGCACAGCAAGGCAGCCGTGCAGCCCGCTTGGCTCCCTCACTTACGAGGCCTTTGGGGGACAGTCTTGATCCAAACCACGACTGCTGCTGCGTGCCCTGCCTATTCTTACTTAGTAATGGTCGCTAAATGTCTGGTTGAACAACAGCACGCACACGTGCACCACGTCGTACAGTAATGCAGTGCCACAGAGCACAGGGGTCCTACGGGTGGAGTCTTCACGTGCAGTGGGCTCAGCCGCCTCTGGGGCAGAGAGCACGGGCTCAGTTAGCTTCCTCCTTCAAAAACAGGTTTCAGCAAAACGGACTGGGTGAGTCACACGGCTGGTCAGTAGCTTCTGTCCTTTTGTCACTTAACTCAGTATTCTCTCCACAGCCACAGGCTGTCTTTGATTCATTGCCGAGTTCTGTACAGGATGATGGATGCTCACTCCAAGAAGTGGGCTTCTTATTAGGAACATAGCAAAATCCCCGTGGAAGACACTTTAGAGACATGCACAGTGCTAATAACTACGCATCCCTCTTTGGAGCTGACCCCAGGAACTCAGTGCTCATGTGCCCTCTCAGGATTCCTTCTCTGGAAATGAACACACAGCGAGGTGTCATTCTGCTCACATCCCAAGAACGGAATTTCGTGCAGTAATCAAATCGAGGAATTTAGTGCATCCATCACTTTGTACGTCTATGAGGTATCTCTCAGCACCTCATGGATGTGCATAAATATTATGTGCTGCTTAGTAGGAATACGACAGATCATGATTCTAGAGACCTCTAAAACCAGCACCAAAGCCGAAAAACACAATAGTCTGGTTGATACAGTTGTTCTTTGAATTAAAATGCAGGACGAGGGCTGGTGAAATAGTTCAGCAGTTTAAAGCATCTGCTGAGGCAAGCTTAGGCAACAGGACTGTGGCTTGACCCCTGGCACCACATGCTGTGCCGGCCCTGCTCCCAGGGCAGGCTGAGCGGGAAAAAAAAGGCAGGACAAAGCTTCATACCAGGTTTGTAAAGTCAGCAAATGTCACAGGACTGGCAGTGGCTAGCAAAATGCCAGAAGACAGGCTGGGCATGGCAGTACCCACCTGGAATCCCAGCACTTGGAAGGCTGAGCAGGAGCATCATTGTGAGTTCAAGACCAGCCTGGGCTGCAAAGTGAGCACAGGGCCAGCCTGAACTATGTAGTAAGACCCTGTCTCAAAAAGGCAAAATTAAAATAAAATATAATTTTAAAAAATTGTGAGAAGAGATTGAGCAAATGAAAGTAGAGGAGAAATGGAAGCAAAAGCAACAGAGGCACAGGAGGAGTGGTCTCCTCTCCTCCCTCCATCTTCCTTCTTATTATCCTGGTTCTTTTCTTGTTAAGTTCATGTGTAAAACCCCAGCTACCCGACTCCCCTTCTCTTCTTGTCTTAAGCTCTGTGGATTAATGGAGCAGTCGGTGAGATCTGAGCCACCAGCAACTACAGGTGGCCCTTGCTCGTAAACAGAAAGCTAAGGCGGTTTCACTGTTTACTTGGCGGTTCCTGAGCAGATCATCAACTGGATTAAAGTGAAATCTCTCTTCCTGGGGAAGGTTGGGCTGATTCACACGGGAAGAGTATCCTCCAGCCCTGCTGCCTCTGAGGCAGGAGAAGCTCCTGGAAGACCTGCCCACCTCGCGTCCCCTGGGGTCCACGCGGCCCGCCCATTGTGCTAAAGGTAGAGAGCGGATATGTCACGGCACCTGGCAATCTGATGTTCCTTAAATGGGAACACGCATTCGGGGCATGCGGGGCGGAGACCTTGGGTTGGCGTGAGCATCGAGAGGAAGCATTAAATTAATGTAGAAAGAGGCTATTACTGCTGCCCATAACGGGTGACCAGAACCACCGCTGGCTTGTGTCGCTCCCTCTGAGACCCTTCACTGAGTGGGTAGCATGACCACCCTGAAAATGAGGGTGGTGCGATTTGGATTAAGGAAACAGTCATGTTGGGACTATCGCTCCGGACTCTGCAGTCACTGAGCTGTTTGGGGTGACTTGTGCTTTTGTAGTGACAGGCTCTGGGTGACTTGCGCTTCCTGCTGCAGATGGGTGCTGGGTTTTCAGAGCTTTCTCTGCCTCTCTGGCTTCGCTCACAGGAATGCTGCATTGTGGGGCACCTGTGCCATAATCTGTAGTGGATTTCCTACACAGCGAAGCTCAGCGTTCCCAGTGGACACACCTCGTGGACAGGTCATTCCTCCCCACTGCCTTGCCACTGCAGCATAACATATGTCCTTCTGGCGCTTCCATTCGACTCTTTTTGCCCAGCAACTGAGGCACTCAGCAGAAGTGGCAGATGCGCTAGAAGCTTTGGTCGCCCTTGGTAGGTCAGTCAGCCAGTGAGATGAACCCGAGTCTGGACTCCTCCTTCTCTCCTCATCACTGTAGGCAGTCAAAGACAACTTAAGAAACGTAATGAGTCACTTTGTCTTTTTACCTTGATCCAATACACTGGCTAATTGCCTCTTGCAAATGTGAGATGGTGGGTAAATAATGAGGGGACAATTAGACTAATAGAAGCTCGAATTATTGAGTCAATCATGTCCATATTAGGAACGCAAAGAGTAAATAGCCAAGCATTCATGAGTCCTGGTAAGCACAATGTGGATTACAGTGCTAATAGAATAAAGCATATTTTTATGCCCATAGATCACGAGGAAAAGAAAGAAAAATAGACTTGTAAGTGAGTGAGTGGTATGCAGGAGAAACAGAGAGAGCGTGTGAAAGTAGGACCTATCAGCACTCAGCCGTGACCCTCGGTGGAAGGGGCAGTGCTGCAGCGAGGCTGTGCAGGCCTCACCCAGACTTCCTGCCTGAAGATGGCAAGGCACTGGCAACCAAGCCCTGGGATCAAAGGACACGAGTGATCAAATGAGAAGCCTTTTGTTGGTGTCTGGCTTCCTGGGGAGGGGAATATAAACAAAGATAGTCGCTTTCACAAAAGCAGCACTATCTACCAGACTTTCTGTATTAAGAGTCCTCTGGAACAGAAGCTTCTCGGGGGATTACATCAAAACACCACCCCTGAAGTCCCTTCTCCCTTCCTCTCGTGTCGCAGCAGACTCTGGGCTCTGGCCCACCCTCAAAAAGGGCTCTGGGCTTGGATTTCAAGGCAACAATTAATTAATTAACTCATTCCTGTCTACCTGAAGGAAACTGGCTCAATACAAGAACATGCATTCAGCAAGCGCTTCGGATGTTGGTGATGAAGGCTGCCTGCAGGTCACAGGGACAGCAAAACAAAGCTGCTCCCAGGACTGGCCACAGTCCATGTCTCTGGCTTCAAATGGTGAGCTCCTCATGTAGATAATATCTGCCTTCTTAACCTTGTGTCTTCCTCCAGAGACCACAACCGCACTGTTCTACTCTCACTGATGTTTCCTATCTTCATTGCAGTTTGGATTCTGGCCCTAACTCAGCACAGTGTAGTCTGAGGCTCCTGAACAAACACAGATACTTCCCTTCCTGCAATATAGCAAAACGGAATTTAGAAAAAAGAGAGGTATTTTTATGGGGTCTTTTACTTGCCTTCAATCTTCATTAATAGAACAAGCAGCACTCATAAGAGTCCAACAAAATATTTATAAGGGATTCAGGAAGATGAGACACATCTGGAGAACACAGTAGAGTCGGGAACGAGAGGAAGAGGAGAAGTTGAATGTGTTTGAAAGTAGTGGTTGGACGTCAACTACCCTCAATGGATCCTTCATAAACTCAAATAGAGCTGGATGTGAGCTTTTCCCTCCTGCAGCCAATTTTAATTGGATTCTTCTAACCCACACTTAAAGTTTCCACAGGTCATTATAGAAGAGTGGAGCATTTATCATATTTATTTGCGTCAGTTTCTTCTGTCCTCCATTTAGCAGTGAAGACGCTGCTGGATCCGGCCGGGTGGGCCGCTCACGTCAGTCAGCTCTCCCTCGAGCCTCTGCTGCCAGGTCTCGGGTCTTACGTCCATGCTTTTCATAAGATGAGAGCTACTTCAATATTAACTCTTGCTCCTTTGATTTATAAATCCCAGATCTTGATGACTTTATTGATTTTGAAAATCAATAAATAGATGTGGATACTAATTACTTGACAAAAGCCAACTATATTATCTTATTTGATATTTTTCAATAATGTTTTCAGACCTACTGAAAGTTGAATTACTCACAGATAGCTCCTATGTTGACTAATTCAAATTGATGATACTTAAACCAATATGGATTGAAACTACAGTATGCAGGTGAGGAGACAGACTTTAGCGATGCATGACCTTTTTTTCTGTTCCAGTTCGTAAATCCACACTGCAGGCATGTTCTCAGTCTCCATCCATACTCTTCCTACAATCAAAATGAAATTTTCAACTAGTCTTAACTTCTTTGCACAACCACCAATTAACATTCCTGTAGAGGTACTCATACACCTCCAACAGGATGTGTGATATGCTTTCTAGATGTGTTTTCATTTCGAAGGAGAGAGACCATAAAGATAAGAATGCTTAAGACCAAAGTCTTCAACAAGCAATGTGATTTCAGAAGTTACAAATAGTCCGAGTCCTGAAATATTTCAAGTTATAGTGCAAGGACCATCATATCACTGTTTTATAGAGTTCCATATAAAACTACAAACATCAGTATCTGCATTCATAGATTACCAATGTCTACTTGGAGAGGTTTTTGACTCAAGCATATGTTTTTTTTCTTTTTGTAATCTCAAAAGTAATATTTTCAGTTCCTATGTTAAATCCATTAGTATCTGTGGATTACTGGCATCAGTGATGCATCGTCTATGTGGTAATGAATAAGAACTGAAGGCATCTGTCTGAATGTATATTTAGCCTGATATAGCTTCAGATGGCTGCATTTGGAAATATCTAGAGTGTGTGTGTGTGCACTCAAGTTAGTAGGCACACATACATGTCCTTATTCTGTTAACTGAGAGAAACTAGAAGGAATAACATTCCAAGAGTGTTTGATGTGTTGTGTCAACCTCAGAAGCTATAACTAAGTGGCTCAGCCAGGGGGCAGGGTCCTCACTTCATGAACACCCCCAGCTGTGCAAGAGAGGCAGGGAGATGGTGGAGTGCCCTCCCCGTTCGCTCGTGCTGCTCTTGCTGCCTTCTGCCAACCTGAGCAGGTAGCCCTGTGTTGTGCCACTCTGCCTTGGAGCCAGCCGATTATGGAGTGAAACCTCTACAAACCGTGAGCTAAGTGAACCTTCCTTCTTTAATTCTGGGTGTCTGGCGTTTTGTCTCTGTAACAAGAAATAAATACCAAGACAAAGCAATAAGCAGAGCTTGCACTCAGCAACAGCTTCTCATTCCATTCTCCAGCAGATGGAACTGAGGCCAAGCAACAAAATTGGAACACTCCTTGTATGTTAATAACTCAAGAGCACTAATTTGTAGCCCACAGTACAAAAATGATTGAGTAAATGAGGAAGACGATTCAGTGTCTCATGTAGTATTCCAGATGCAGTGTATAGATTCTTCACCTCAAGGAAGTAGAGCAGCCCCTACTATCCTTAGACACTGACCATTCATGGTGATTTCCAACACTTCTCTATGCAGAAGGTTGGGAAAAGAGCAACTTCGGCCAAGACGCCTGACAGACTGTCTCACCAAAGTGATAAATGACAATATCAAGAGTTTGGAGTCCAAATAATATTATGCACCCTTGATACAATGTGTTGACCCAGTGTAATTGTGGAATCAAAAATCAGACATTTTTGGAAGTACAATCTACGAAGTATCTCCGCAGCGCTCAGATACAGTACCACAAGCAAGAGGAGTCGAAGGAGATACAACAGGCATGCGCAGTGTGCTGCCTTGGTGGGGTCCCGGATGGGATGATGGGCACTTAGTGTTATGTTGTACATCTAGAGCATCCCCCAGGCTCTTGTGCATTTAGGCACAGGGTATTGGAAAGTGATTGAATGACAGGGCGCTGTCCTCACCGATGGACTTACCTATCTGTGACAATGAAGCTCACCGAGCTGTTAGGGGGTGGGGCCTGACAGAAGTGGTGTCGTGAAAGTGTGCCTTGGTAGGGCGCGTCTCCCCTGCTGATCCTTCCTGTGCAGTCTGCTTCGCATCTCTCCCCCTTTACATTGTGTCAGTTACTGTGTCCCAGCAGAGGGAGATTTGACTAATACATTGGTTAACTAAGGAAACTGGTATGAAACACGGATTTGGTTCAATATTTTTTATAACAAATAATCCATATTTTGTAACCCATTAAAGAGAAATTTGGTGCAAAGTAAGCAGCTCTTTTGTGTGCTGTCTATTCCATTTCTCTGCAAACCTACCATTGCTCTGACAAAGATATTGAAATATGGAAAAATACTATGTAAATTTTTTCAATGAGAAATAGCTATTTTATTTAAACAACTAATATAAAGTTGATATCCTCTCATGTACCCAGAGACTTTAAGTTTTAAAAGTTTTAAGAGAAACTATTAAATGTTATAGGCTTTGTTGTCCCCTCTCAATTGTAGTGCTAGTAACCAGGTAGAGAAGAAGAAGACTGCCTCATACAACTTCTTTCCGTATGTTCTTTCTTCCAAATATGCGTCTGTAGTCATTTTTTTTCCTATTTGACACTTCCCTTTATTTTTGCTCCCTTAATTCTTTTGTTATAAACTTTTAAAGATAAAATCTGAAACTCTCAATAGTACATGCAGTAATTTAAGCTTCCCCAATTAAATATGGATTAAAATTTCATCTCCTAGTTACACAGAGATAATTTAAGTGACACAAATTCCGCTAGCTCACTTAGCAGGCAAAGCGGGATCATCTTCATAAAGCAGAAGGTTTGCGATACACGAGAACGATGTACAAGTTTAATTTGGCCACATTATGCCAGTAGACTAAAACTGACAGTGCAGAGACAATGCAGGGGCTCTTTTAAGAGAGACAAATAAAAATGTTTTTAATAAACTAAACTTATTATGCATCGATTTAATGATTGTACTCTCCAATGCATATTTTATATTATTAATGTTTTTCTATTAAAAAAGCATGAAACATAGTTAAATTTGTCTTTTATGTAGAATTAAGGAGACTTGCAAGAATCTATTTTTAGAAGAAGTCTTATTTTGCTAGAAGTACTATTTTGCATTCATGGTATACATCCGGATTTAACTCATTTTTTCCTTTCAATGTGCAAAGCTAAAGCTGTAGAGAAGCGGTGTTTCCTTGACTGCATCCCCCAACACCTCGAGTCAAGTTCTCATTCGATGGGCCAGGGGCTCTTCTATCTAGAAATCCCATTGTCACCTCTACCGTGACGTTTGGCGTGATGATTGCACCCAATCCTACTTGTGAATTAGAAGCTGTGACACTGGAAGGGATTCCAATCAAATCACTTCTGGAACATGACAAAAAGCAAATGTTTATGTGAGAGTTGGTGACACAATGAAATGAGTAAATGAAATGACAATAAAAAAGATGACAAGAATTTGAAGCTAGACATTGGTGCTAGTGCTCCTGGCTGACACACGTAGGTCAGTTGTGAGTTCCTACGGGTCATTTGTGAGTGTGACGCTCGGGCACTTGGGCACCCATGACCAGATGTCCGGCGAGGTGACAAAAGCCACTGAGTATCTGAAAAGAATGTAAGGAAAATAACCAATGCCCCTACTTTACCTCAGCAGGGGCTACTGTGAAGATGGCACATTGATTACATAGAGAAGGGGGAGAAGCAAAAGAAAGAGGGTGAGGACAATGGCAAGGAGCAGAAGGCATTTGAATTAAGGGCCGCACACAGCTTAACAAGTCACTGTCGATAATGAAACATGGGATTGATTTACTTTTCTACCATGTCCCAACCTAAGGAGTCTCTGAAGAACCAGGTTGGTGGAAGGTCCTCCATCTGTCAACGTTAAGGTGCCAGAGCTGAGTCCGTGTGAACAGTCAGAGATAAAAGTGTGTGGAAGGCGACAACAGGAAGGTACTCAAGGGTAAGGGAGTCGCTTGGAAGAGGTGCGCATCACTTCCCTCTCTGTGAGCACACCTCACTGTTCTCGGTGCCACTCACCAAGGCCCCACGGGGAGAGGAGCTGCGAGCTCATCAGAGCCACAAGACAAGCTGCATTTGGATGAGCAGACAGCACCCTCACATAGCTACAGTGTACTTCCACTCCAGATTACACTGAATTAAGTAGAAGTTTGGTTAACATGGGGTATTTTTGTTTTAATGTTTTAAAATACCCAGATGGTTAATGGTTACTATTGAAAATGTGCTTGCTACGCTAACCTCATGGTGCTGTGGAGCTGTATACTGAATTTGCATGTCTCTGATATTTTCTCCAACTGGAAACTTGATTCTCAAATCCATCTGACTAAAATAACTTCCTATAAAAAGACCTAGGGATTCCCACAAGCACAGCACAGTCAGAACCTTTATTTAGCCTCTTTAAAGTGGGAAACCATTTAAAAAATAAAAATCCAAGGCTGTAACACTAAGGATAGAAATTGTAATTAAAACAAACAAGTGCAAAGCAAAACAAGAAGTTCGTCTTTGTGGGAAGTTCAGAAAGAACATGAGCCTGCTCCGTTGGACGGTACTGTCACCATTGGTGGGTAATCACTCTTAAGGCAGTGGCACACTGTGGCATGAGCCCACCCAAGTGCAAGCCCCGAGCTGCAGCCAGTCACACCAACTATTGTCACCTCTCAGTAAATGGGAGAGGGGGTTTTCTTGGCCCCTAACAGTAAGAAGGAGCTGATCTTTTTCTCCCAACTTGACCTTCTTGCGTCCTATTTCTCTTCCACTGTTTCTGTTTCTTTGCTCCGGGGTGCCTTAGCCCTTCCCATTCCTTTCCTTCAACAGTTCCCTCTAGTAAAGCCATTCCATTTTGTCTTATTATTATCCTAGGTGTCCCACCTTCGCCTACATGGAATAATGTTCAGTGTCATCATGACCTACAGTTGACAACGCCTCCCTTCCAGAGATGTTCAAGGGGACCTTGCACTCTCGGCCTTTCAACTCTGAATTGTTCTCCCCCACTTTCTTTTCTTCTAGTTGATTGCCAGTCCAAGCCAGATGTTCCTTCATTCCTGTGATAGTTCTCATTTACCTTTACCTTTTAAATTTCTGCCACATTATTCCCTGCCTAAATAAGTAATGATCAATGACCCCTTAACTAAAGTGCTTAACTCCTAATTTCACTCATGCCCACAGTTCTTATGTTTTGCAAAATGAACCTGAATCGTATAGATGATAAACTCACCTCACACTCAGAAACCTGCGACAGCTTCTCATTACTCTAATGGTATGAAGATTTAACCACATTCTCCTAGCATAAAAATCCATTACGATTTTGTCCAAATGTTTGCCTTACAGGAACATCCTCCACACTTTTACCCGTTCTTTCTCTTGTGCTTTCTTTGTAAGCTTCCATACAACCTCGGCATCTATCTGTAAAGCAGTTATGCCTGCATGCCTGCTACAATGTCCTGCACATATACCTAGGACAAGTATAATATTTCCAGTGCAAACTGTGGGTATACAACTCTTCATAACCTGAAATACATACTTATTTTGAGTTTCGCACTTTTAACTCAATGGCGTGAACTTCATGTAGTCAGGTCCAGATCAGCTCGGTCTATTTCCTCTCTTAGCCTAGGCACGAGCTACAATCTGGAGATATTTTCAGAGTCGCTGCAGAGGGATGCAATGACCTGGTCTTGCTTATGGGGTCCTTGCTTGCACTTGTGGAGCAGGCTGTGTCCTTTCTGGCCTCATACACAGCCACTGAGTTCTCATGTAAAACACCTCTGCGGCATTGGTGGGCCTCATACACTGTCGTTTGCAATACATGAGTGCATCTGAGCCCTGTGGCTCTCTCTGAAACCTGTCCCTGCAATGGGACAAGCCTCCTGAGGACGTGGGAAGCAGCAGCTGCTTTCAGGTGCTCTCTGGGACACCAGTGAGACTTTCAGGCCATCTCAGGCCACCAGGTACTGCTCACACCCACACTGTCCTCAAGTCCTGGCAGTAGCTGAGACCTGTAGGCTATTTTTCTTCTTTTTCTAGGGGGGACTGGGGACACAGAGATTTTCTGCTTTTACACTCATGCAATTATGTGGGTTGTAACATTGTTCCCTATAATAGAGTTGGTGACTTAAAAAAAAGGTATAAAAAAAGGAGTGAGGAACAGGAACAGAACTAGACTCAAAGACTCAGAGAACTTCTCGTCACATCTTAATTTCTCTTCTCTCTCTCTCTCTCTCTCTCTCTCTCTCTCTCTCTCTCTCTCTCTCTACACACACACACACACACACACACACACACACACACACACACTGTCAAA
>NW_004524615.1:5964182-5974184 GCF_000260255.1 Octodon degus
CCTGGATGGCTGATGGACCACCTTCTGGTTCTACTCACAAATGAAAGAAGAGAGGCAGGCTTCCAGCGTCTCTTCCTCTTATGAGGGCACTAACCTCAGCATGGAGCCCCACCGTCATGGCCTCATGTAAACTTCCTTGCCACTTTGACTTTGAAATGCCCCCATAGGAGTTTAGGGGCACGTAGACACTGAGTCCACTCCAGGCACTATTCTCATGGGCACCCTTTCTAAGTATCAACAGGCCAAGTCTTTGAAGTTTCTGTTTTAAACTGTACTTGAAATGAACAAATTTCTACCTGTATCATTCCTTTCCTGAGCATGTAGCTTTTTAAATTTTAAATTATATGCTAAAGTGAGGTGACAGCTCAAAAGGGAGACAAAGAAAGTACTGGACTCTTCTTAGAAGAGACAACATCTTCTCAGGCTTTCACAGAGAGCAAACTGGTCAGGCAATGGCAGTGACTCATCCACATGGCTGACACTCAAAAAGGATCTACAAACTGCTGTACAGGATTGCAGGATAAATCCTGAGGGGATTTGACTTAACTTGGCAGATTCAAAAGTTACATTTCTTATTATATAGGTCTTGCTTTATCTTGGTCTTAACCATCCAGCAGAGAAGTATATAAATGAGGTATAATAAGTAAAGTCACATTAATATGCTGAGCTGTAAAGGGCTCAGATCAACAACTTCTGACATTGCCAGTCCTGGGGATAACCCATTACTATTATGGACTACTGGACTATGTTGGAATATTTTGCTGATTTCACGCATCTACAATGTTTAAATCGCAATGTACTACCCATCTCTGACAAAACTAAGCACAAAAAGGGGATACAAATGAAGGACCATTTTTTATTTGTATATACAAAGTAGTTAAGATAGATATACAGCAACTTTCTCTTAATTCAATGAGAAGAAAGATTTGTGCTAATAGTGTTTGGACAGGATATCTTGTACTATGAATAACCACTATGAAGGCAACAATATGCAGTGTATTAATTATTGAAACTATTCTCCTAGTAAGTTGTGAAACTGTCTCATTGCTACTTGCTTCTCAATAAAATCAATTAAAAAAAAGAAAGTACTGGAAATCAGAAGCAGCCAGTTCAACATCTTCTAGTAACTTTCTTGAAAGGAGGGCTGTGATGGAGGTAGGTCAGATATAAATAAAAACACAGTCTTAACTTTCTCTGGACACTGGATTGAGGACTTTAAGATTTGTGAAACACATTGAATTATTGGCAAAATCTATCTTTCTATGCGTATCTACTGCTGTGTCTAACCAAGTCATGTATGGAATAATAAAATTTAATTTAATTGAGTAGCTGCTCAGTATTCTATTTTTGATAAATGAAGCAGTTACTGAAATATTATGTTTTAAACAGTGGCAGGAGTTTGTCATTTAATTTGTTTCATTCACTTGTAAATGTTCTCAACCTATCAGTACAAGCTGAAGTTTCTATAGCTTAGGTAGAAAAAGAAATCTTTCAAAGTACTGTTTTTCTCAGTGCCAGATATTAAAGCCTTAAACGACCAATTCTAAAGATACTTGAACATTGCTTACTGTTTTATAAATACTTTATATAATATCTAAAATGACATTTGTTAGCTCCCTGCTTATGTTTCTTTATGACTATGAACAATACAGCCCAGGGAGAAGAAGAAAGGGACTGCATCCAAAATCTGAAAAGGCCACAAATAATTAACTAGAAAAGAAAACCACCAACCAGAAGGAAAAGGAGAGAAATAAAAGAGTGGAATTAACTGGGATCCAGTAGAGGATCAAAGCACGTGCAGGAAATAGAAGGCGCCCGTGCCTCTTTTATTGGTTATTTTTTCAGAGAGAATTCAAATACCATTTTAAAATTAAGAAAATAAAAGATTCATCATCTTAGCGGAGCTTGAAATTATGATAAAGATACTTAATTGAGCTGTGATTGGCAACAGGAATAAATTGAAATGCTTTTCAAAAAATAAGCAGCATGATAAACGTTGTGGTTTTTATTCCATGGTATGCAGTCACTGATCACATGATCACAATGCATCTGGTAGGACGATGGTTTTAGTGTAAGTGCTGCACCAAAGTTAAAATTACAGGGGCCGGCCAGATAGCTCAGCAAGCTAATGCACTTGCTTAGGCAGACGCAGGGACCGGGGTTCGATCCCTGCTGTGTCATTCCATGCCAGCCTCGTCCCCCCGGGGGGCATGCTGAGACTGTGATTGAGACTGGGTATGGTGGTGCACACTTGTAATCCTAGTGCTTGGGAGGCTGAAAAACAGGAGGATTACTATGAGTCTGATCTGTGTAGTGAGATTTTGTAGATGGTGTATTAAATAGATAAAAAACATTAAAATTACATGGCCCAGAAAACACAGCAACAGGAAAAACAGCATGAGTTTATGTGCAGATCGGGCTCCTATTCTGCAATTTGAGCCTGATCAATTTACTAAATGTTTTGAATCTTCTGTTTTATCATACAGACAAGGGGATGAGGATGATAAAAAGTTCCATTTACCAACTTGATGCCTAAAACATCCAGTGTGTTAATGCATATAACCATGCTTTATAAATAGTTAATTAAAGTAAAATCTTATATTTCATATTTCAGTCTGAGATTTTGCCTTCACATTTCAAATTTTGTTAACTTTTTTGGGAAAATACCAACAGTGTGAGAGAAATACACAGCAAATATTAGTGTGAATTATTATTTGACTCAGCCTTATCATTTCCACCCACCACACTCATTGAAGCAATTTTCATCACCTCTCTTCTTGAAGTCTCTCATGCCATATGATACCTATCTAGGTTGAGTTGAACTGCACTTAGAAAATTATTTCTTCACAGAACTCAAAGAGAGCTCGACACCATCTGAGGCAGGTATTACTGTAAGGCACCATGACTCCACGGAGAAGGAAGCTGCTCATTATGTCAATTACATTTATGGGAAGCAGGGGAACCCAGTTTCCCATCCCTCTTGTGAATTCTTTCAGTAAATTAAATTATGAGCACACAGACTTGTTTAATTAATGGAGTGCACTGCAACCTGGAATCCCATCCTCTACAGGCAGAGAAACCATCACATCACAGCTTCAGGGGTTGTTTTCCTGAGCTTTTCATCACATGAGGCCATGCAAGGACAGAAGGGAATGTCACCATTGTCCTGCTTAGATCAGATGTCAGCAAACTAAGAGCTGAGCACTGTAGACTGTGCTTAAGAGTTGAACAAGCTTCTTCACTTGAAGAGAAGAGTCCAGAAACTTAGAGCCTGCTATTGAACGTTACATTACCAGTAACTTGGGTCAATGGAGAACTGCTTTGTGTACATGTGTTGGACATAGAGCAGCAGCTCCTACCTCACTGGCATGGTGACGTTGTGTAATGGAAGCTAATTGGATCAATGAAAATAATCTGAACAACTCTAAAATATTTCTGTTCCTAAGTGTCCAAAAATTCAATTTAGCAAATGTTTGTTGAGTTTATGTTTTATGCAAAGCACTTTCATAGACATGCTGGATTATAAAGCTGAGAAGACAATTTTGGCAACTCACAGTTAACTAAGAGACTGAAATGTAAATATAAATTCCTACGGATCTATGTGATCTGTGCCTCAATAGGAATGTTTGCAAAGTGGGATGGGAATATAAATTCAAAAGCAATTACATTCACTGGAGGAAGCGATGGGCTTACAGACACAATGACCAGGGAAATCTAGATAATCTAAACATTCCTTCTAAGAGAACAGTTCAAACTTAAGCTAAGAAGTGAGTCTCATTGCTGGGAAAATTGAGCAGTCTGGTTTGGGTGTAATTGGAGATAAAACATGTTATTGTTTGTGTCTAGATGTGCCCCCAAATACTCATGCAGTCATGAGGCAGGCTTGAGAGTTTCTGACTGACTCATGATGCAGTTATGAACTTAGGGTTATGAACATAAGTGCTACACCTGCCCTGGTGCAGAAAGCCTGAATGCAATGTAAGGGAGGGAAAGAGGCTTGCTCACTGTCACTCCTCCTCTCTTTAGCTTTAGCTTTTGCTGTTTTCTGCCACCATGAACTGTCACCCTCAGCCATGTGCCACTCTGTCTTGGAGCCAGCCAAGTATGGACTGAAACCTCCAAAATCATGAGCTAAATAAACCTTTCCTTCATTAATTTTGCTGTCAGGTATTTTTCTTCAGTAATGAGAGAAAGGTAACCAAGACAGAGCAAAAAGGGACACTACTGTTGTCTGTGGTCCATGATTTGGAATTCAAATATTTTTTAAGTGCTGCAGGTACCCAGTGAGGGTTTTCAAAGAAGAGTGACAGTGTCATACCTGAGTCTTTGATCAGTGATCTTCTCTACAGCCAGGTGCAGGGAGAAGGCATCTGCCCAGGACCAGAGTGCGCAGGAAAGGACTCCGAATGTTGTGTCCTGGCCAGGGAGGAAGGAGCCCGACTCATACGGTGAGGATGGAGAAGACAGAGCAAGACACACGCCTACTGGAATCCATTTTCTGTTCTTGGTAACAGGGAAACTCCTTTCTTTGCCAATCTATCTCTCCATGGGATTTAAGGAACTGACCCTGTCCCTCCTCCAACTGGGACAAGTCCTTCATATATTCCCTTTCTGAAGACATCTCAAGGGATTCGGGGACATGTGCCATCAGGATGAACTTTGGGGCATGCTAGTGACCCAGGCAAAGGTATTTTATGCCCATGTATGTGGAGGTGGCCAAGACTGTGGAATTCTGGGTGACTTACGGAGATGGTGACACAGGCCAGACTCAGAACCAAGGCAAAGAAATGGGAGCAAGAGATCTTTCAGGCAAAGAAGGCAAGAGGTATTTGAAAACCAGTGTTCAGAAGTTCAGGAAAAGGTTGACGTCATTTGCACTATTGGTCCTGAACCTAACTGACCCAGGGGATTTTAATAAACGTAACCCAGGGGACCAAAGCAGAACTCGAAGGGAGCAATGGCGTTTAGGAATTGAACGGGATGTACTCGTGGGTTACTTAAGATTCTCAAATCCTCATTTATAACTTCCTAGAGCTGTACACTTGCAAAAGTATCACACATTATATTTTTAATGAATACATATTCTCCTGCTGAATCACCTAAGCAAATTGGGTAAAAAAGTACTGCCTTGGTTGAAGATTTTGGGGGAGAAAAGAATAAAGAGAACATGAATTTGTCCAGAAATCTTTTGGGGAAGGGAGAAGGAATGGTAGAAAAAGCATAACAGTACTCAAGGAAGGACGTTTCTGATCAGGAAGTTTTCAGAGATGGCAATATGTTAGTTTTTTTTTTTGTTTGTTTGTTTGTTTGTTTTTTAGGCTGACTCAAATTGCGCCATGAATAGGCAGATCGAAGAGGAAAACAGGAAGAAAAAGGCTCTCGCCTGACGGCTGGGCCACTTTCTGAAAATGTTCCTGAGTAGTCTTCTGCTTTTCACAGTGTTGTTGTGCTTTATTTTGCTCACACAGCGTGGAGGGAAACAGCTCAGCCGGGGATTGCAAACACGTGTTTCCCGTTTCTAAGAGCGTGAGGCGTGTGGATCTGGTTGTCAGGCGGCCGCCCTTAACGACACAGCGCTCATCCCTCCGCGAGCACAGCCTGGAAGGCTCCACGCAGAGTGGAGAGGCAGCCCCTTGGGTGGTTCTGTGTCGACCCAAGTCTACACGCTTACAGTAAGGACAGAGTTAAGCACCTTCTGTAAGGAGATGCAGTGTAGGCTTATTTATTTCAGGGAAAAATAAAAACAAACGTCCTTGCGTGCCAAAGGAAGAGCATGGATTAAATAATTTTCAGATAATATTATAGCAAAATTTATGAGAGAAATTGAAATAATGTAGAAAATTTTATAATGTAGAAATCCTTACAGTGTATTGTTCGGTATCTCCAAGCACGCATTAATGCTTAGATGTTTGTATGTGTGTATGTGTGTGTGGTTACATGTAAATGTACATATGTATGTGTGGTTACATGAACACATAGAAAGGCACAGTTGTTGCCATGTATGTTACAAAATAATGAGGTACAACCAAATGTTGACATCGTATAATTTCTGGGTGTGCAATTAAAGTGTAATAAAGGCCCTCCTTGTCTTTGCTTAGTTACATTTTCTACGTAATCTGTAATGGACTTATGAAAACCTCATAGCAACGGCAGAAACTAGATTTCACAAATCTGTCATGTCAGCGGCACAAGCTCAGCCAGTGCTGCCAGTCCTTCCAACTGTGAGAGGGAAGAGGGGAAGGAGCCTGCTCCTCCTGCCGCAGGGCCAGGTGCAGTGAGGACGTGGTGACAGCCGTGTGACACGGTGGCCTCTTCCTTCCATTTGGAGAGAGACAGAGAGAGAAGAGAGCGTGAGGAAGTGAGGGACGGAGATTGCCTCAACTCCCTCCGGGGAATAAAGGGGCCCTACCTCAATCTGGGTGAGCTGCTCCTGCGGGTCCTTGCTCCTGCAGCGACAGACAGACTCGGCGTGCCTACCCGCGGCCCAGCGGGCGCCAGCGGCGCCAGCGCTCCGAGTCTTGCAGCAGAAAGGCTGCCGCAGCTTCCCGACGTGGGGCGTGGGGCCTCCGGGGGTGTCAGGGCACGTCTGAGGGGTAAGTGCGTTAGGGTCGTGGGCTTCAATGTTTTCAGAGAAGCGAGCCACACGTTGAGAACGCTGACAGAAGTGGAAGCTGCGTAGGACTTTTTGTGACACAACTCACTGCCTGAGAATGAATAACGGGGAGACTTCTGGCAAATTACAGTCTAGGGGTACATATTTATCCTCATCCTGGATCTGACAGCGTCCAAGGAATCCTGTACTCTGAAGAGACAATGTCACCATCTTGGAGTGAAAATATATTCTAAAAAGCAAAGCCCAGGGGCAGCATCAGGTTGCGCTCCACCCCGTCCAAAGTTATTTTAAGGATATTTATTTCCAAATCACACAATATTAAAGTACTGAATTTTTTCCTTGATTCTTTTTCCTGTAGATTTAACACTTTTGATCTTCCCATATTTCTGTGGAAACTTTACTATTTCAAAATTGCAATTACTTCACATGAACAGATGGATCCAGCCAAGTATTGTACCTTTCACGCTCAGTCTGTGAGCAAGTAGCCACAAAGACGGCATCTTCTGCTTGGTTAATGGCATTAATACCCTGGAGGGCATAAAGTATTTCGTTATCTTTACCTGACAGAGAAATCTGGAATAAACTAGTCTTCTGGTTGTCTACTTAAAAGCTCCAGTTATTGAGCAAAACATGTTCATATGATAGTAATTTTATTACTATTATAACAATTTTACAGTAATAGTTTCAAAGTATTTTTTTTTTTTTATTTTAGGGAAGGGTCTGCAGGGTGTTCAGGGTCTCACTACTAGATCAGACTCGTAGTGATCTGCCTGTTTACAGCCTCCCAAGAGCTGGGACTACAGGCATGTGCCACCAGCCTAGTCTCAATTGCAGTCTCAGCGATCCCCGGGGGCAGGGCTGGCGCAGCAGTCCTGTGGATCAAAATCCTGGTCCCTGATCCTGCTTGCTGGTGCTTTAATCCACTGAGCTATTTGGCTGGCCCTTAAAGTAATTTTTATAAAAATGATTATTTAACTTCCTGTATATTTTTTCTTTCCCATACCAACTATCATTGTTTGCCAGAAAAAAATTCATAATTTTTCAGCAAGCTCTCTGAGAAGAAAACAATAATGAAATACGATATTTCTTTGCAGCAGGAAGATGAGGGAGGGAGGCAGTGCTGGCCCAGCTTTGCTTCACACGGTTGGCAAGAGCGCTGCTGCCTCACGTGACACGTGACACTGAGCTCCTGTTATCTTAAGGCAAGGAATTCCCCAGTGCATTTCGCAGACCCCTTGTGGGTCTGCAAGCCTCCTTGGGCCTGCACAGTAGGGAAGCAGGAAAAGGAAAGCCAAGACTCATTTCCAAATGGCCATTTACCAGGTGGGACTGGAATGCGTGCCCAGTCGTCACTCTTAACAAGTTTATCACAGTAAAAGACGTATCGCCAGGATGTCTCTCTTCCTTGCTGAGAACGCACTCAGGCTCCTGCTCTCACCCTTTCTGAAGCAGTCCTGGAGCCCTCCTTCACGAGTGCTTTTACCTCCTGTGATCACCAGTGCCAGGGACGCTGCTGCCTTGTGCCGGGGCAGGCTGCTGAGCGCGCTGCCCTGCTCGCCCAGGCTGGCCCTGTTTGCTGCCTCCCCCAGAGTCAGAGCGACCATGAACCGGAAATGTTTTAAATGGATTTGGGCCATCAAGACGGCCAGGCAGCACAGCTGAAGACACTCACAGAAAAGAACTTCCAGAGCTGCTTCAGAAAGGGGCAAGAGTGGCATGTTGAGTGTGTTCTAATCAAGGTTGGGTAGTCTGAGGACAGTTAATAGCAAAGTGCTTTTAATATTTGCACCATTTTTTATAGCTTTTAGACTGCAGTTTCACTATTTCCTTTATGGGTACCTTTTAAAATAAAGCTCATAAAAGATTGTCTTAAAAGATGTTCAAAGAATTCAAGACAGAAAAGAAAGTGTCTGGCACCCCAGGCGCACAGCCCCCACCCCTGGGGAGTCTGGTGGTGGAGTCTGGGTGTGGTGGAGCAGGCCTGCAATCCCAGCGCACTGGAGGCTGAAAACAGGAGGATCACTATGAGTCCCAGCTGTGTAGTGAGAACCCACACAAAATACAAAAAGAAGAAAAAAAAAGTGAAAACTCAGTTTAATTAGATTTAATCTTGGGAAAATGGTATACTTGTCATGTTTGATATTAAAAGCAGAGTGGTTAGAACCAAATTAGAAGGCAACAGGATCTTAGGGCAATAAAATCCAACCACAAAACCAGGTTTTGGGAGGAGAGTCCTTCAGGCAGATGGAACACTTGGTCTCCCCCAGGGCCTCTAAATTAGGGCTCTTACTCCTCTGGGATGTTTGATGGTGCTCAGACTCTGGCAAATCTCCTGAGAGGAGCCAAGCTACTACCCCGACCACAGCCACTTCAGGGCGATGTTGAGACAGGTCCCACTCCTGCAGGGGCAGGGAAGGTCAGGGGAGGACAGCGCTCAGACAGTAGGTGAAGCAGCTCATGGGCTGGGCCACACAGGCCCTGGAGCCACAGCGTACACCCAGAAGCCCATGTCAGAGGCCCTCACTCTTCTGGAAACCCAGAACGCCAGCTCGCAGGGTGCTCTGGGCCAATCTTGTTTTTCTTAGACCCCTGGCCCTGTGTGTGTGTGTGTGTGTGTGTGTGTGTGTGTGTGTTCATTAAACACTCAGAAATATGAACACCAGCTGCTAAAATGCTTCTGTATTTTCTAAATCATGCAGTGTTTCAGGTCAGCAGTTCTGCTGTAATTCACTGTCTGCTGCTTAAAACTGAGAGCAATAGGTGAGAAGTACATGAAGGCTGTTCAGTAGAAGAAGCAGTCGTCTGATCTGGGCTCGTGCGGAGGCCTGTGTTGGGCCACGCTGGCGAGTGGGAGCCAGGCAGATCCAGGAGAGCAAGCTCTCTTGTGCACAGGTTCCTAAGTGGGATGAGGGTCTTTTTTTTTTTGTACCAGGAATCAAACTCAGGACCTTGTGTTACCAGGCAAGCGCTTAGCCCCTGAGCTATGCTCCCAACCTAAGATGATGTTCTTCCACTTTGTGGCTTCCAGGACTTCATGATGAGCTATAAAAAAGTAACCTAGAAGTTCTTTAAGGCATAGACCTACCCTCAGATACTCTGAGGAAAAGCATTTAAGTAGGATCAGGATTGGATTAGCATTGTGAAGACACCTTCAGTCTACTCTGATGTTTAATTAATGTATATATTTTTCCATCTTTAAGTTTCTATGGAGATTATATTATATGGTATGCACCTATGGATAATTATATAAACTTCATAAGTACACCTAATACATATATAATTAATACACAGTATATCAATTTGCTATTTTCTCTCATACTCAATCTCCATTTCTCTCTCTCTCTCTCTCTCTCTCTCTCTCTCTCTCTCTCTCTCTCTCTCTCTCTCTC
>NW_004524615.1:5974284-6008681 GCF_000260255.1 Octodon degus
CTCTCTCTCTCTCCCTCTCTCATTCTCTCATCAAAGCCCTTGGGTCTTTCTTTAGCTTCTAAGGACAATAGTGGCACTATTCATTTCTTTGGTGTACCTATGCTGACTTTATCACAGAAGATAAGCAAATGGCCTAACCGTCCCCATGAGGAGAGTAGTAATTAAATTCTTCCGCACAGTATGGCTACCTATGGCCATGAGACAGGTTTTGGTGCTTATGAAATTGCAAAGCCAGTGAAGTGCTCCTTGGTGTTAGGCTGATGGAAACCTTAAACGTTTCTCCTGTTGCTTTCTACGCTTGTGGTTCGCATCCTAATTTTACCCTTAAATCCAGGCAAAACTTTCTGATAAGCATGGAGATTCCTGGAGAAGTAGAGCACCCCACACATGCTAGCTGCCTGCGACCTCCCATCTTCATGTCCCAGGTCTTCTGGCAGCCCAGGTCTCCCTCTCAGGGACCTTCAGGTTGGTCTCTCATTAGCCCTGTGGAATTCAGCTCTTCCTGCACATTCTTGGCTGTGAATACAATGTGTGATCCATGTACTCTGTTTTTTTTTTTTTTTTTTTTTGGTCTGGTTCTTGAATTCAGCCTGGGATTTTACTGAAAATTGACCCAGAAATTGACCCCAAGCTGACACTGTTTTCTGTTTTTTTTTCCTAAGTCTTCGTGTCCTCAGTCATTCCTTCATTTCCTGCTTGTCTTGCCATCCAACTATGTGAAATACCTGTCTCCCATTCACTAATCGTCCATCTCTACTTTGGAGCAGAGAGGCCTGGTGTTAACACATATCAAGAACCTCCTTGAAGCAGTGTTCTTCCAGTACAAGGCTCAGGAAACCTGGTTCTTGTGTGATTTTAAGGTACATGACTTTACTATGTCTCCACTTAGGAAAACTTTCTTCTTGCTCCAAATCCTATTCTTGTTCAAATGACTAACTTGTACCTCAGGGCTGTGGGAAAACTTGTGCCCAGGACTTCTGGGTTGGGAAAACAAGCGCTCTCTATGTTCTGTTTGCCCAGTTTCATTGTTTAGTCTGCTATTTCTCAATATTATAAGACTTCATTCTGAAAATCGCTGACACCCCTGTATGCAATCGAAACAAAGAAGGTGAAGTAGCTTGGCCCCAGTTCAAAGCCACTTTTGAATCCTGTTGTTATTCACATCACCATGAATAAGGCTACTTATAAAGCTGACACATATGTCAACATCTACTTGACATTATCTATTAGCAAATCAAACATGTCACACACATTTTTAAAAATAGATTAAGCTATCCCCACTGTGTCCCACAATATATAATGAAACAAAACAATTTCCCTGCCTACATCTCACAGGCAGATATAGATTAATGAATAGAAAACAATGAGGCTCTACAATATTCAATACAATAAAATATTATGAAATGGTGGGGAAGAAAGTAAAATTGCAATCATGTTTAGGAGGCAGGAATGTCTGGGAGAGCTGGGAAGTTTAAGAAAAATCATGAGAAAAGGTAGGAAATGATTCTGGGTGATTTTTGAGTTTTTCTAGTAATATGGTAGAAAGATTTCTCTGATTGATATAGACTTTGTTTTGTTTTTTCCCTGGAGCATTAATCTGCTTTTGTGGCCATGCTGGTGTGGTCCCAGGCGGGTGGACTCAGTGCTCTGATGCTACCCAGTTGTGGGAAACCTCTGGGAATGTAGGCGTGTCATGGGATAGTGGCCCTGGGATTGCTCTTGTGAGCAGGATCTACTGATCTATTGAGTCCTTGCTTTGTTAATAATAAAGCACGTGCAAATTACTTCAGTATTTGCTGCAATTTTGAGCTACCTGGTGGTGGCAAATATTCTGATATTTTATGTCTTCTGTGGAGCATGAAAATCAGCAATTTTGACAAAAATCCCAGGTTATTCAGATGCAGACTTTATGGGGTTCTTTGCTAGAAGAGACGAAGTCCTAACCATCAGCTTTGTTTATGAACTGTAATGAACTTCATAACTATTTGACCTTCAAATCTGGCAGGTTAGTTTGTCATTATTATCTTTAAGTATTCATGTCCACACTTCTTAAATCAGTTCTTTCTTTTGTTTTTAACTTAAATTTTAATTTTGTTAGTAGTTGATGCTTGCTTTCGTCTTGGGGAGGGATTGCATGCACATAACACAAGCCCTTTTAAAATCCCCTTCTCCTTCCTACCCACCTCCCTGTTTTTCCAAAACGCCTTTCCTCACTTCCGTTGCTGCTGTGGTATTATTCTTAGCTTGTGTTTATGGCATATGATGTGTATGTGCATTGTGGGTATTTGGCACTTTTGTATGACCGAAAGGTGTTTTCTAAGTGCATTACACACACAGTGGTGTCAGTGATTTGGGAGTCTCCTTAGCTACAGAGTGAGGGTTTTTGTTCTGCACACAGGATAGAAAATTGTTGGAAGGAAAGTGCACCTGGCTTGCTGCTTATGAATCACTGCAGAATAAGAATGTGTTCGTGGACTTTTGGAAATCACTAGACGGCATTGTACATAGTTCTTCGCCAAGGAAGTGTTGCAGACAAGAAAACCCACTGGGGCCTCCTAGACAGAAGGTGCAGGCAGTGTTTCTTATTTATTTATTTATTTGCTACAGGGTCTTGCTATGAAGTTCAGACTCATAAGGATCTCCTGGCTCAGCCTTCCCAGCACTGGGCTTGCAGATATGCTCCACAGTGCCTCGTTATGGGGCAGGCACCTTGTGCGGTACCAAGGGTCCTTGCACTTGCCAGGCAAGTGCTTAGCCTGCTGAGCTATCTCCCCAGCCAGCAGGCAGAGTTTTCTTCTGTTGTTCCTTTCATCTTGTTTTTCTTTATTTATAATAATCATCAACACTGGTGACGAAATGTGGTCACGGACCCTCCTGGACGAGTTGGCAGAAAGCAAAGGTAAAGAGCCAGCCAGTGTGCAATTTGCACCCTGCAGCAGCCCTCAGCTGAAGAGAATGGGCACAGACTGTGTCACGAAGCTGGCTCACAGGCTGTGTCTTCGGATCATAGTTTTCTGACTTCTGGCCTGGAGTTGGACCTCCAGCATCTGGTGAGAAGTGCCTCTATTGCACTTATTATTCATAACTTGTATTCCTCCTTAGGATAGAAATAAAGAGCAAGCTCATGCTTTTTACCAGGCATTTGAGAAGAGGACATTGCATGGCAGTCCCTTGCGGGGCACCCCCCTTCCCCCCGCCGCACTGAGCGGGCCGGCTGCCCTCCTCTCCCCGTTGGCTTCCGCCTGGCACTTGATGAGTGAGCTGAGGTATCATCAAGTGTCAGGCTGCGGTGATGATCCATGTGGCTTTAGGAGGCTTGCATTAGGGATTTCAGCAGCTGCTTCACTGTCACCTCGTGGCCCGATGTAGTCAGTTCCAAATCTTTGTGAGCTTGAATACACAAGACAAATAATTTTGAAGGTACATTAAGAGCTATATATGTATCAACACTCCTTTCTTTCTGCTTTGCTTTGCTTTGTTCAGTTTAGGTCAATAATTTTGCAGCTTTTTGTAGAATTCTATGTAGCTGCTTCCAACAGATTTGAAAGGAACTGATTGTCTGTGATGTCCTTAGCCGCATGTTCTATGGGACAGAGTCCATAACAGAACTTTAATAAATACTCCAGGAAGGAGTCATGCTCCTATCATTTCAATGTATTGGGATAATTTAAAATTCAGTCTTTTAAACAAAATGAGACCTGCAGTTCACTTTGGTAAGTTTAATACTTGTTCTTATTTCTAAAATTTTGCATTTATTTTCATAGTTCTGTAAGTTCATTTTGCAGAAGTTATGAGGGAAAAAGGCAGCTGCAGAATATTCTCTGGGGCTGGGGATTTGGCTCAGGGGTAGAATGCTTGCCTAGCAAGCTGGAAGCCCTGGGTTCGGTCCTCGGCACCAAAACCAAAAAATAAACCAGAATATTCTCTTGTCACATCAATAGTACGCCTAAGTAAAGTATTGACTTTTTTTTCATTAAGTCTGTTATAAAGTGTGTGAAAGACATTTACTCTCATGAACCACTAATTAAAAAATCAGACTGAAAGGCAAAGAGGATATTCAGAAATGCGGTGATTTGG
The DNA here is from genome assembly GCF_000260255.1 of Octodon degus. NCBI lineage: Eukaryota > Metazoa > Chordata > Mammalia > Rodentia > Octodontidae > Octodon > Octodon degus. The sequence continues at coordinate 5,978,362 of NW_004524615.1, forward strand.
AATACATGCGGAGGTAGGCTCCTCCTCAGTGGAAAGCGCCTGAGCCCTGCGTCATCGTCGTCTGGAGTGTTCTATGGTGCAGACCGCATTTGTGGTTTTGGAGACCTGACCACTTGAATAAGCAAATTGTTTTCTGAAAGAAATCAAAATTTGGGCAGGGGAGATAGCTCAGTAGAATAAGCGCTTGCCTGGCAAGCTCAGGGTGCTGAGTTCAATCCCCAGTGCTGAAAGAAAAAAAAAAAAAAGTGAAACTTATTTAAACCTTAATGAAAGGAAGGACCATTCAAGATATTATGCCTGAAGTAGGTACATACAGATTACTTAAAATTAGCTGCTAAGAAGTAAATGTGTCAAATAACAGACGTGATCTCTGTTGATATGGAAAATAGAGAGATTATGATGACAGCGTATGGCGAGCGCACTACTAAGCACTCCTGGGCCCGGATCATGCTCTCAGGAGACGGGTCCCCAGCCAGTTTTCTACATATCTCACTTGAGATGTTTATGTAGGATTTACTCTTTGTAAAGTGAGCATTTCTTGATGGGTTTAAAAAATCCTTAATTTCCTTTTCAGATTTCCACCCACAATTTGGCAGAAGTCTCACATTCTTCTCGTAATTATATTTAGGTCTCGGTATTTCCTAACTGGCGTTTGTTAGATTTCTTTCTCAGGAAGGTTTGCATTCCCTTAAGTATATGTGAACAAGGGGTCCAAAGCGAGGAGCGGTTAAGGCCCCCATTTGGCGTGGCGCTCCGCGCGGCCACTTTCCCAGGCTCTCCTGTCTTCACCGAGCACGGTCTAAGCTGCTGGGCGCCCACCTTCCTGCAACTCCCTCCGCACTGTCTTAGGTTAGGATTAAGAATCATTATATCATAATCCACACTGACATTTTAAATAAGGTTTAGTGTGGACTCACTGTTTTTCAATCAACTTAAAAATAAAGCCAGTGGTACATTATTTCTTTCCGTGTTGTGAAGCGCGCGCCTTCCCCCAAGCGGTTCCCTCATTTGCGTGTCTGGGGCTGACAAGCTCTTCGCACTCTCAAGCTCTCCGGGGCTGAGTCCCGTGTGCACCCTTATGAAAGTCCGCTCAGGACAGACTCCGGGGAGCAGATGGCCAACGCGCACAGCGTGAAACGCGCATGCTTCCGAAATTCGTTCTATTCCAGTACAGGCATAGTGGGAAAGCTGTACGTATAGGGATGGTGCTGCTGTTCAGAGCAGGGATGTCCCCCAGAGCCCAGGGCTCGAAGCGGGGACTTTGGAAGGGACTGCATTTTGTGGGTGCTGTGTTCATCCACGGCCGATCCACTGGGGAGCTGAGACTGCAGCGTGCTCTTGGGAAGGCGGCCCTGCTGGAGGTGGACGCCGTGGTTGTGACTGGCAGGGTAAGGCTTCCTCCCTGGCGGTTCTCTTCTCTCTGCTTCCTACTCACTCTGGTGGAAGGAGCTTTCCTGATCCGCAAGGCCTGTACCATGCTGTCGTTCCCTAAGAGACTACTGCCTGTGCATGCACCAGACCCCAAAAACCCTGGTGTGGAACAGCCTCTCCTTGCTTACAGAGTGGGTGTCAGGTACTGTGTGACAAGGATGGAGCAGCAGCCGGCAGCTCACCATGAAAGCGCTGTGACAGCGATAACTAGAAGCACTTCAGCTCCTTAGCAGCAGCAGAGGGACTTAGGAGGTGCTTACCAGCAGCGGGATCCTAGGCGAGGATTTCTAAAGTAGAAATGGGAAGTCCTTACCCTTCCAGTCACGACTCCATCCACCCACCTCCAGAACAGAACCCGACTGCACAGATTACAAACCCAACTGCTCCTGGGGCCCTGCCGAGTGACCTGGGGCCTGGTGTGACATGGGACAGCTGGCCCGAGTCCTCTGCCCTTCTTAGTACAAAGACCGAGCCAGGAAGAATTGCAAAAGTGGCCTCCTAGTGTTCCCCAATTGCGACCATGCAGGAACCAGTATCCTACTTTGCCAGAAATTTCAGTTTTTCAAGAGCAGGTAACTAGAGCTAAAGTCTATCCTTCTGTGTGTGTTTGATATTTTTATTCATTGAAATGTATTGATGTGTGAGCAGAACGTGGAGGCCAGTGCTAGCCAGCTCATACTGCCTATCTCTTTTTGTCTAGGCAGCAAAATCTTTATATTTTTTTTATATTAAGATCATTCATTATTTTTTATTTATTTTTTTATTTAAATCTTCTATTTATTTACCTATTTGGTACAGGGTCTCACTACACAGCTTGAACTAATAGTGATCCTCCTGTTTCAGCCTCCCCAGTGCTGGGATTATAAGCGTGCACCACCACGCCTGGCTTTCTGTGGCTGGCTCAGCACATGTCCCGCACAGCATGTGGTACTGTGTTTCCAACCCGAGTCCTTGTGCTTGGCAGGCAGGCACTTAGACTGATGAGCTATCTCCCTTGCCCCATTCATTATCTTTTGAATTTTTGTTTTAATTAGTACGTATTTGTAGGACATAACACCTTCATTTCAGGGAGCTAGGACACGTGCACAGCACCGCCCAAGCCTATGCTCCTCCCTTTTTCCTCTCCTCCTCTTTCCTTACTGCCTCTCCATGCCCTTTCATTTTGCAAAGCGTCTGACTCTCTGCCTCCATCTATCTATCTTCATCTGGGTCTCTAATTTATTAGTTGGATTTCTCCTATAAAAGAAATCATGCGATATTTAAGCTTATGTGTCTGAGTTCACTTAGCTTACCTTTAAGCACATTGGAAAATTTAAGACATTATACTGAATCTTGAGAGCAGTAGTTCTGATGAGCAGTAGGAAGTGCTTCCACTGGACAGTACTGTGCTTTGTACATTCCTGTGCAGTTTGCCTTTCTTCTCGGGCATGGAACCTGTACACTTTCTGTGCTTATGCTATAAATAAATAAATAAATAAATAAATAAGCAAGATACCTCATGAAATCCTGTGATATGAGGGGAAAGGCAGTCTCACATACAGCCACCGTGTCTAGCCCAGTGACGCTGGCAGCTCATGCTAACTTTCTGGAATGCCATTTTGTCCCCCGTAAAACAGAGATAAGAAGATAGAGCTAACACATTAGCAAGCAAGGTGCTTGGCGCTTCCGTGTCTCGCGGCTACTCCTGCCCTGCCAGTGCTCCTTTCTTCCTTAGCCTGCCTAGCCATCTTCTACTGGTACTGTGAAGCACCGGAGCTCTGTGCGCAGAACATTCACATCGAGATTTTTAAACGTGCTCGTGGATTCAGCTGGGATAAATACCAAGGTGTGTGTCTGCTTCTAAGAAGGGCTCTACATCAAAGATTCCATGAGTCCCTAATTGCTTTCTTAATAGAACAAGAGATTTGGGAAATATTACTAATCTTTTCATTTGCACTTTTGGTAAATCATTTTACTTATTTTCTCTTTCAGGAAACCTTCAGGCTTTAAGAGGTAAACTTTAATTTTAATAATGGATAAAAATCAATACAGGAAATGCCATTCAAAATGTTTTAGAAGTTTAATCATGACCTTTAAGTTACTTTGAGGTGGTGGAGGGGGCTCTTTATTGAAGAATCTGTCCCTTTACATATTTAATATTTAAGTGACCTATTGAAAACAGACAATTTAAGAAGACTGAAAATTTGTAGGTATAATGTGCCAAAGCCTGAATTTGAATACAGACTTCATTTTCTCTGTGACACAAAATTCAAATTAAGGACTGCATGGAATTATTTTACATCAAAAGGCTGTCTCGCCACTGCCTCCCCAACGCCGGCTTCACCTAGAAAGAACCTCGGTCTAGTAACTCCACCTTCTGCACTCCGTCTCTCCAGTTTGAAACCACAAAACAAACAAAACCCGGGAATGTCACTCTGCAGGAAATCCAGGTGAAGTTTGAGAGGGAAAGCTGAGTCGTACAGCACACAGAGCCTCAAAAGCTCAAGCCAACAAACAAATCAGTAAACAAACAAATAGCTCAGTGTCCATTGTTTTGGCTTTTGTGCTGAAGCCTGATCCCAAGGCCTGGGCCTGCCACACACATGCTCCAGCTTTGAGCTCTGCCTCAAGCCCATTAGTCTGATAGCTTTAAAAAACATTTAAGGAATTGCAGTTGAGCGGGAAGGACAAGATCAGGCATTTTACCTGGACAGGAAGATGACCTGGGCTCTACACACAGGAAAGGCCACCTGTTCATCCCCACTGACCAAGTTCTTGTGGAGGGGTGAAACAGCACAAGATGGTGAGACAGGGAGCATCTTCTCCCGACTTCTCAGCAAGCACCTCGCCATCCCATGTGCCCTCAGTGGTAACGCCATGTTGTGGCACTCTCCTGGGGTTCCCCAGGGCTCGCTTTTGGGAAAATGAGTGACTCCTTTGAGAGTTGTGTTCTAATCACAGATAATACACAGCAAGCATTCTGTACCAGACACAATTCTATCTGTATTGTGATACTGGAAAGTTATTCATTTCAGCCTTGCCATATCATCACTTGTGTAACTTTGTCTATGTTTTAGATGAAAAAATGAAGCCCTGGAGAAATTCACAAATTCATGAGTGAAAACGGAAGAGCATCTTTAGCCCCATCACCCTGCGCCATATCTGGACACAGAGCGGAAACACAGGGACTCCTGAGATATGTGATGGTTCAGGGAGGTGAGCACCAGAGAAAGTGGGAGAGGGATCCGAGTGGTGTGGAGGCTGCAGAACCCTCGGGACTGCCCTCATCCTGGTGACAGACTCTGGGGGTCAGAGCCAGTCCCAGAAAGGCAAGGCTGGCAGGCGCATGGAGCAGGAACCTGGTGACAAAGGAAGGAACATCTGTGAAAGGCTCCAGACCTCAGGATCCCCGCAGCGGGTGCAGGCTCACATGGTGGCCTGGCCAGAATGTGTGGGAGGTGCAGGAAAAGAGCAGTCAGTGGCCAGAGGGAACTGACCAAGGAGGAGCCTACGCAGAGGAGTCTGGGTCCTGGAGGAGCTGGAAATTGTGTGTGAGTGAATGGAAATGTACAGGGCCAAATCCATGGAAAAAGACTCCAGCTAAGCTTTAAAAGATAAGTGATTCTAAATGACACTGCAACGCTGAGTGCCTGTCACCATGTGTTTGCCTAATTCCACAGAACACAAAACATCAGGAGAGAACTTCATACAAATCACAGACTTCGAGTGACAGTGGCAGACACAGGGTTGTGTGGAGGAGGGTTCTGGCACTGGATGCCCTGAGAGGGCAGGCTGCGTGTGGGGACAGGGACTCAGCACAACTCTGTGGTTCCCACTCAGTTTTTCTGAGAACCTGAAACTGCTTTGAAATATGAAATCCTACTATGGCAAAAGTTACACAGTGACTTCACTGTCATTCAACGATCAGGCGACAATATAGCATCCAAATGACAAGTTAGATTTCAACCACTGTCTTTTCACAGAGAAGGTGTGAAAAGGGCGCACGTGTGTGTGTGTGTGTGTGTGTGTGTGTGTGTGTGTGTGTGTGGTTAAGTAGTAGTCGATTCTGGATCCAGTTTGAAAGAACACCTGATGGTACACGTTTCACTGGCCTCACAAGAGAAAATGAAGTGTATAAGAGAAAATGAAGTGGCAAAAATGACCTCAATATTTGTGGCCTAAGAGACCTAAAGACTTGAGGTGCCTGGTTCCAAGACCGAGCGAGAGGGAAGCAGGACGGGGGAGGGGCTGCCAACCGCACTCGCGACGCGCACACTGGGGAAGCCAAGGGACTTCTCTGCAGGTCACACAGGTGTGTAAATAGTCGAACTGAGGCGCAGCCTGACTGGCTCGATTTGGATCCCGACTCTGACAGCACAGTTTACATCCTGGCCTCTCTCCACAGCACTCAGTGTACGCGCTTTCTTGTGGCTTGTGGCGCGTGGAGCAGAACCACAGTAAACACTGAGCGCCTGGAAGCGCAGCGCTCCGCGAGGCCAGCCCCGCTGGGGGTTCGCTCCCCACTTTTTGCCTACCATGCAGCAGGATGTCTTGGAGGAACTCGGAGATTGAAAAAGCTATCGAGGAGGGTGGTTTAACTCCCAGATAGATTTAAAACTGAAATAGAAATCCTTAGACTGAAAAGGTTGAGCGAGGTACTGAAGACAGATATAGTAAATTTTCTTTCTCTTGGGTAGACAAGTGACTGGTGCTATTTTTTGCATGATGAACTTAGAGATGTGGGAATGACAGAGAGAATTAAGAAGTGCATCAAGGACAAAACTGAACTCCAATCTACATATTTTGTCATTAAATTAAAATTTGGGGAGAGTTGTAAATGTTTTACAATCTGTTAAAGAGTGAGTAATTTATAAGAAAAAAAAATAACTTCTAAGAGATAAATTCATGCCACTAGGCATGGTGGTGCAGCCGTATAGCAAGAGAAGAAGCAAGCCCTGCCCAGAGGAGAATTACTAGGGACACCAGGCTAAGCGATGCTAAATTGGACACAAAGCAGAGATTTTCAGGAAGAGGGGCATGTCCAAGCAGACCTGAAATCACACTTTATTCTAAAATATGGCAGCTCCTGAACTTTGAGTGTTGCTGTGGGACCACAGCCTGCTGGGGATTGTGTTGTGGTTTGCTCATTTGCAGATTACGGCTCAGGGTAGGACATTTCCATTCTCTTCCCATTATTGACAGGAACAAGTAAGATAATCACAAAAAATGATTGCACTGTGTCTCACATGCATGAACAAGAGCTTAGTTTACCCCGATTTTGTTAGAAAACGATTGCAGCTTGTTTCCGGGTGGTGACGACAACTTGGCGCCTTTACAAGGATGGGTTGTGGTAGATGCAGCTAAGAAAGTTGAGTTAGGGTGCTCTCGGATCTGAACAGCTAGAATTCCAGCTTCAATAAGGAAGAACTCTGTAGACACCTGGTAGAGAATTTGGACTTCAGATAGTCCCCAGTGCTTCCTCAGGAAGAGATCCACGGACCCAGTGCCTCCAGCTCTCCTTAGGCTGTGTATTTGTGGAGCAGATTCCCAGGTGGGTGAGCAAAGCTTCCCTTCACTCATACATGGGTGAAGAGGATGGAGCCTGGCAGCGAGCTCCATGGCAATATGGGCAGAGCTCGGCATGCTTCACAGCCACGGCGATTATTTCCTGTTGTATGGACCCAGGTTCCTCCACTGTCCATCTCTAGTGTTGCCTTCTGAAAACCCATAACAGGAGGTTGGCCTTTTGTGCAGACATCGTGTAACACCGGGCCTCTAAGCTCTAGTCACAAGGCAGTTCCTTCCCCCACTGCCACTGCTGACAATGCTAGGGAAGAGTCTCCAGCTGCTTCTGGGTTCTTTTCAATGAACATGCAGAGTGCAGCTGCCCAGACTCCAACAGCATAGGAAATACAAATGGCAAAATTGTCACGTCTCTTGTCACAGTATTGCACACATTTTATCTAGAAGTTGGGTAGAAAACACAGAGCAGCATGAAAATAGGGACCGTGCTGTATTAGTTGGAATACTTTAAATGCATGCAACAGAAATACAAGCTTAAAAAGAAAAGTAAAATCTCTATAGATGCCTAACAAGGAACTAGAGGGGGAGGAGCAACAGGGCTGGCGTGGAGATTCCCAAGTGTACCAAGAATGTGAGAATTTTGGCCCACTTTTCTTATTTGCCATGTTGACCTCTGCTGCCTATAGAAGTAGAAGCAGTCACCTTGTACCCGCTTATATGCAACATGACACTACCTTTAAGCTTTTCAAAAGCAGCAATCCCTAGCTATACATGACTGTTCACATTGAAATTAATCAAAGTTAAATCAATTCAAAATTCCCATGGCCAGTGTCACCCATTCCACTTCAAAAGCCAAGAGACACAGGTGACTGGTGGCCAGCACACTGTACAACACAGACCAAGAAGATCTATGACTCGCCCTGGAGCTCTATTGTGCAGCATCACATTTTAGTAAAAATGGTAAAAATTTCCCTGTAGGGCTTTCTTAAGAGATGACATTTTTTCAAATGTACCTTAGTGGACTTACCTTTATAGATGTTTGATTTTCATGCACTTTTTGGATCAAAATCAAAAGAGAATGTGTGCATCAGCCAATGTGGTGCAGGTATTTGTGCAGAGATGATGTCTCTGTAGTAGGTATTTTTTGATGCATATTTTATTTCTTCATATTTATTTATTTATTGTATATTAGGGAAGGGTCTACAGGGCGTTCAGGGTCTCACTACTAGATGGGACTCATAGCCGTTCTCCTGTTTGCAGCCCCCCACGGGCTGGGATTACAGGTGCGCGCCACCACGCTCAGTCTCAATCGCTGTCTCAGAGCGCACCAGGGGCAGGGCCGGCATGGCAGGCTGATGTATATTTTAAAGATTAATGAAATACCTTCTTTTCAACCGTCTGTCTTGTGATCTAAATTTAGGCAGAATTTGAAGCTAAGCATTTCAGTAAACAAGCCAGGAAAGGCTTGAATAGCAGAGCACAATCATTTGTTGTATCGCTCATTTGACTTGGAAAAGGTAGTCTGTAAAGTAACTTTCTCATTAAGAATAACAAAGCATGTCAAATACGGCTTAAAAAATAAAGAAACATAAATTATTATTTCCTACAGTACTTCCGAACAATGAACATAAGCAAGAACCATGTACAGTTGCCGGTAGGTAGGGAAACACTGGCAGCGTCAGATGACCGAGGCTGTTGCTCACAGTTGCACATGGGATTCTTTACTGACAGCCCTTGTGCTTGAGTATTTAGGCCAGTGCTGACCTCTGAGGAGGTGCCCCTAGTGAAGGCTCTTTGCCTGCTCCCTGAACTGAAATGCCATTGGATGCAGGATTCCCAAGAGAAGTCAGGCTGGTCTAGCGTCAAACCAGCACACTCCTTGTGTGCAGCACCTCGCGCTCTCCTTAGGCTGTGGATTGTGGAGGACTGTCACAGAAAGCAAAGCTATCATTCACTCAGGAGCGAGCTGGAGAGCGTGGGGGCGCCGCAAGGCACTCCGACAGTCTTGGCACGCTGTGCAGCCAGAGTGACTATTTCCGTTTTCACGTTCAGTGGACGAAAGTGAATCATACCTATGTCACGTTAAACTGCACATCGTGACATGATGTATTATAGCTCACCTTTCCTGTGGGGCACGATGTGTATATCATGTTGCTTTCCCAGCATATTTGTAGATTTCCTAAAAGTGAATGATTGTTTTCCAGAATTATATTTTTAGTGGTCTTGTCTGTCTCCACAGTGCTAGGAAATGTTAGACTGAAAAAAACTGTGGACTCTCGGCGCATGTGACAATGAACTTCCATCTGTTGCTGGTGGTTTCCTTGCGGAATGCGTGACTCTCTAAAGGAATGTTTTAGAAAGAAGTCATTTCAGCTTCATGTCAACTGATAGTTTTACAAGTTACCCATCGTAGTTTATTTTATGTGAGTTTGGCCCGTTCAAGGAAAGAAAAACGCTCTTGAAGCATTCTTTTAAAGACTGGTAGGAGATATGCGTGAGAAGAATCTAAGAAAACAAACCTGTGAACTGAAACTAATGGATTATCTATGTATCCAAGTTCAAATTTCCTAGGTTTACTTAAGATGATGGATCTACTTAAAGAAATAAATGCCATTACTACGTCTTTGTCTGCTAGGAAATGACATTATCAATGAATTTTATTCTAGAAGACATACACATTGCCTTACCGGGGGTAATAGAGAAAGTATTAGTACGCAGAAATAATGTAAATTCCATTTATGTATTTATGAAATATATTGATGCTGTCATTCTTTATTTATTATGCTGTGCCACCAAGTCTAGACAGAATAATAGTACATTCTTTGTAAAGGCACGCATTTGAAAAATCATTGAATTGGCTGGAATACCGAGCCTGTGTCTCATTCATGAATTTTTTACAGTTGATTTTGCATTCCTATAGAATAAAAAATAATTAGCTACACTTTTTCTTTATCCAGAGAAGCAAGAGTTTTATTTATTTATTTCTTCTATTAACCAGTGACCTTTAATTTCACTGTGGAGCTGTGTCTGCAATTGCTCCTCCTTTGCTTCTTCTTGGCATTCCAATTTATCATGCAAGTGTTAATAATTTCAAGTATTTCCTCAGGATGCTTATTGGTGACACAGGTTGTGGCAGGACAAAAGCACTCACTTTCACATTCTAATTCATGGCGGGTCCTCCTCTAGCTTCGGCATAAAACACCACCTCCCACCCCAATGTTATTTTTGTCCATTAGCTTAAATTCAACCTGATTTTTTTAAAATGTAAAAGCTGCAGCAAAAAATGCCTAAGTGTAGGGAAATACAGAGCTAATGCTTGACAAAGTTGAAGGGCCTACTGACAGAGAACGAGGAACCTGTTAAATCTTCAAAGATCCGGTTTTCTGCAGCCTGGTCTCTTTGCTGTGGGTGACCTGAAGTAGTCCTCATTAACCATGCATTAAGCTCCAGTGCCTCCTTCACCTGCCCCCCAATACAGTGTAGCATCTGGCATTGCTTTCCCTGGAAACGATGCAGTGCCCACTACCACTCAAAAGAGGAGTGCACATTGAAATCACAGGCTCTCTTTCAATTTAAACATGTTTATTTTCCTCTTATCCTGCTCTTGGTCTTGTCTGCAGGAAATTGATTTTTTAACATGACAGCCATCCATTTATATTAATGTGCTTTGTGCACACTTCTTATCTTCTAGCTGATGGTCTTATTTTCTTCGTGGTCTATTTGTCTGCCCTGATATTTTTCTGCATGATAAGGAGGTTATCTACCAAATAGCAGCCGACTTACTGCAGACTGGAGGCTGTTCCATTTCGATGATCTATATCATGTTAAGTTTGCTAGGGGAGAGACACAGCGGATGCCCATTAAACACAATTACCTTGTGACTTACTTATTCAGATTTACAATAAGAACATTAGCCTTCCATCGTGAGGCGGAGGAATGACCCTCCATGGAGAGGACTAAAGTGTTTCTGGAAGGTTTCTTTCCAGGCAGACCAGTTGCTTCGAGCTCTCTCTACCACTTGCTGCCTCTGCCTCTAGGCAGGATCCTTAAATGGGCGTATGTTCACACTCCTAATTCACACAGTGCTGTTGTCATGATAGCTGGGAGGACTGCAGGAGTGAACTCACATGGAGGTCATGTTGGTGCCCACCATGCAAAAGAAAGAAACCACTGAATTGATGGTGGCCACGCTTGGTATGGTAAGGATAACTCTGTCTCAGAATCATCTTGGATGCTTTGTCAGTGTGGCAGGCCGGTACTGCCACTGCATTAGCCATTTTGCAGGTGGAATCAACTGAACTGTCTGTGATTGAAGTTGTGTGACACTCAGACCTGCTCAAGCTATTCAGTCATATTGGAGAATCGTGCCTCTTTCTGCAGTCAAAGTAACCAAGGAACTGTAGGCGTCAGGCTCCTCCAGGGCAGCTTGCTGGGCTGAGCATGTAGCTCAGGAGAATGGATCAACTATTTGTGGGGAGAAGACTCTTATTGCTAATGTTAAATAGAACTAGAGGACTGCGGTAGATGTCATAGCTATTCTCTCTCTCTCTCTCTCTCTCTCTCTCTCTCTCTCTCTCTCTCTCTCTCTGTTATGGAGATTTTTCTCATAAGAATTAGGAAACTTTATTGCCTTGGTACAGACACAGCACACTTCCAAGGATGCAACAGCCTGCATTACGTTTTCAGATGTAAGATATGGAAAGCCCCCAGTATTGTACCACTGTGAACCTCAGGACCGCCTTGAGGCCTCCCTTGCTCCCTTCCTGAACAACTACAGAACTTTACAGGGTATCTAAGCCATTTTTTAGTACATAGTAGTTGTATTAAAATAGGTTGAAGTGGGACTGGTGAGGTAGCTCAGCAAAATAAGTGCCTACTTAGGCAAGCTTAGGGACCCAGGTTCGATCCCCGATACCCATGCTGTGCTAGCCCCACCCACAGCTGTCCTGAGCCTTCCACCAAGACACGGCCTGGTGGTACGAGACTGTAATTCCAGGACTGGGGAGGCTGAAAACAGGAGGACCACGATGAGTCTGAGCTGTGTAGTGAGACCCTGTACCAAATACATAAATTTAAAAATAAAATAAAATATTGAAGAAAAAGTTTAAATTCACCTTGATCAAAGTCAGACCAAGTCAACTAAATCTTTTTGGGGGATATTGGATCATTAAAGTAGGTGAAAGAGTTATCGTGAATATAACAATGGCTGAAAAGCTGCCTCGCCGTTCTGGCTGTGTAAGTGAGATGTGTCTTTGGGCTTATTATTGTTATTATTTTTGTATTTTAAGGAAGGGTCTACAGGGTGTTCAGGGTCTCACTATTAGATTGGACTCATAGTGATCTGCCTGTTTACAGCCTTGCAAGAGCTGGGATTACAGGCTCATGCCCAGTCTCACTTGCCATCTCAGTGCACCTTGGAGAGGGGGCCAGCACGGCAGGCCCAGGGATCGAACCTCTGGGCTCTGCACCTGCTCACAGGCTTTTCAATCCATTAAGCTATTGGGCCAGCTAAGCTTATTACTGAATTCTTGCTATTGCCAATGTCTTCATCCATCAGATAGCTGTAAGGGCTCCACAGATATCTAAAGCACTTTCAACAGTGCTTCATAACAAGCATCCCAACTTTAATCATTTACATTAAATCATTTTCAAGGGAAATTTCTCCTCCTCCCATCAAGTCAATATTTCTCTAACATTTCCTTTTGGAAACTAATATAATAGGTAATACATAAGTCTAAATGTATGTCAAGTGAAAAGTCTGAAAAAAAAATCTTGTGACCTTGTAGCTTGATTAAGAAGCCAGATTGATAAGACACGCTCCTGTGTCATGTTAGAAGGACAAGATGGATTTATGCTGGTGCCATCTGCCAGAGTCGCCTATTGTGGGCGACTTTTGCTCCACTTGGAATTCACTGAGCTGAGTGGAGGAACTACAATGGCCCACTGTGCACCTGGCGGGGCGCGTCCCAGCAGGACAGCTCTAGGGAACCCTTCAAAAAGAGAAATCAAGGCTTGCTGGGCTTCTTCAAAGTGTAGTTATTTGAGTAGAGGTCCTGCCTCTTGCTCTAGGGAGAGCGTCAGCACATCTGTGATACATCTCTATTCTCCCTCATAATTATTAGAATAATTTTTCTTGGAAAGGAGACAGAAGCTCAACAAAAATCACACCGAGTTAAAGTTTCTAAAGTTTACAAATAACTCCATCAGGTTCTTAGTTGCATCAGCGTGATAATCAATGTCCTCCATTCACCCACCTAGGCAGCTTTGTGGGGGCTGTAACCCACCAGTGTGTTACCGGGAAGAGATGCACCTTCTCAAGCAAATCTGCTTTCAAGAAGCAATCAGCCTGTTTGGGATAAATTTGAAGTCTCTATATTTCAAAGTAGTACTTTAAGGCATAAAAATATAATTGGCCGTTGCTATTGGACTGAGGAAAAAGCCTGTTCCCACCAGTAATTAATTTTAGATATATAATGATTTGAAAAAAAATTCTCTTAAATTAACTGCATATTAGCACATTTTGATCAGTAAGCTTATTTTTCTTTTCATTTCCAAAGATGCATTAAGATAGAAAAGCTTTTAAGCAGACTTAATTAACAGGCAGAGAAGATATGATTTATTTGCATGAATTGTACATATGGTGGAAATTGTTCCTGCGCCATATTTTCAATACATGAAGAATATTTTCTACTTTATGATGTTCTATAAAATTATTCCCAGAAGCTCTGGGGAATATAGCTATTATATCCTTAGGATGATGAAATGATCTTCTTCCCTTTGGGAGTTTTACATTGTTGAGACTTATAAGCCGGAGAAAGTGGAAGCTAAAACCATTTTCCTTAATTTTCTTTTGTGTATCTCATTAGGCCTCATAAAATGCAGAAAAGAGCACACACAGGAAGTAATAAATGTAAAAGTGTCGCATGTCTTCACCGTATTTCAAGTGTATATTGACTCATTTTGCTTTCATAGTAAATGAGTTTGGAAATCATTGCTTCTATACATATTAGATCTATAAACACATGCATACTTCTAGGATTGCTATGTTGGAGGCAAATAAAAGCTGCTCCTTCTCTGACTCGCTGCCACATGTGTGTTAAAGCCAAAGTAGGCTTACTGGTAACAACATTTTAAAGCAGGAACATTGGGATGATTGGGGAGATTGAGCTGATTCTGAGACTCAGCTATTACCATGGTAACGTGGGGTTCAGAAGTCTTCACTTGGAGCTAATCGTGGGTGCTCTCAACTGCAGCATAGAGGAAGGAGTCCTGCTTTTGTCTGGAAGTTAAGTGGATTCTATTAAGCTGAAAGATGGGAAGATTTGGGTGTGATGTGGAGGTGTGGACAAGTGCCCACCCACATATACTGGGACACTGCACGGCAGCCACCTGTAGCTCACTTTGCTATACACAAGGTAGGGATGTCACTGCTCAGCCACATTTCAGACATGGTACCCATAAAATTCCCAAAAGGTGAAGAGTGTTAACAGGTTTCTTAATCAAATTTTACAATTCATTCCTTATTTAAAACTTTGGCTGCTTAAGAAGATAAATTCCTATCAATTAATCCTTTACATCCATGAATCGAGGGCAAGAAGAGGTGAGCAAATATTTCAGTCTGTCCCTTAGAGGAAGAGGATGGAGACATTAAAAACAAAACTGAATGAAATAAAGCAAAACTAAGATACACTGGCCAAACTTCCAGGAATTTTATTAAATGATCATCACAAAATGCATTGTCTCTGCACTAGTTACACATGTGAATATTTGGCTCAAGTAGACTAAAATGAACTCTTAATATCATCCTCTATTTCTAGTATTAAACTTAATTTCCTATGCTACAACTAATCTGTATAGCTCAGCAATGATGCCCGGTGGTGGTGGGAAGGACAAGCTGCTTTAATAAGCAAATCTGAGTCAGGCCACTTGATTGTGCTGAATCCCAACAGATCTTATCATATAAGACAGATGAGTCTTTCTTTTCCTTTTTGGCCATGAGATGTGTTTTATCTTCACTTGACATACCAATAATTTTCTGTAATGTCTGAGGACAAAGTGGAGAATTTGGCAGTCTGATGGGGGGGAGTCCCCTCAGAGACCCACGGGCTGGTGGCATTGGCATGGAATGCCCGAGTTCACAGGGTGGAATGTGGCTCGTGTCCGTCTTGCGAGTGGCTCTTCCTCCATATCACGACTGGGGATCTCGGAGGTGACGGGGCGGGGAATCCTCTGGGCTCTCAGGAAATCTCACTTCGCTCTTCCTGCTCAATGGTCTCTGGTCAGCAGGGGGGTCCTTGTCCTGCGTCTCCGTCTTCTTCAGCTTGGCCTTATCGAAGCTGGCTATTTCCCCCATGTCTGGTTTGCCTGTCTCTCTCCGAGCCCGAGGTCCTGGTGCCCCCACTCACCTTGCTGCAGCAAGAGACTAGATGAGTCTTTCTTATTCAAAGCTCTCTGCAGAGAAACCTGAGCCCCAGGGCCCAGTGCAGGAGCAGAAAGCAGTCGGAGTCCACCTTGGGTCCGGTCTGTGGGTGTTTCTGAGTGAACCACTGTCACCCCGCAGCGGATGCTTGTGCAGAACACACTTTCACAGGCTAGAAGTTGGGTTTACCCTTTGGCATTTGATTCTTCCATTCTGTAGCTATCATTGCAAGGGCGCTGAATTAAAACACATATAAAATATGCAAGTAAAATTTTCTATTAGAACAAGGAATGCTGTTAAGTTGGAGGATCAGTGAGTGGGCAAGATTAGTTATTGGTTAACTAGCCTTGATCTAGGAGGGCTCAGCCATCTAGATCTTAGCTAGAAATACCAGAAAGCATTGTTGTCACATACTTTCACGCTATTGGCCTAAGAGTGGTCCAAGAGGAAGTCTGATTAGCTTTCCGTCCTCAGTTGAGCGGTCCCTGACCTCCTCCTCCTCTGTGGCCCAGGTCACAGGAAAGTGGTCTCTCCACAACCTTCTGTAGAGCACCCTGGATGGCTAGGGGCTGTATTTGACCCTGTTTCTTTATTGTGTGAATTTTCATAACCTTAGGTATATAGAAGTCAACAATAATGACCTCACTAAATTCTGCATCAGTTTTCTATTGCTGTAGAACAAGCTGTGATAAACCAAGTGCCTGAAGCATGTGTGTGTGTCCCTTCACATTTCTGTGAACCAGCAGTCTGGGCACACTCAGCGGGGACTTCTGCCTGGTCATGGTGTCAGCGCGGTTGTGTGCTCAGGCACCCAAGGGCTGGGTTGGGGTGTGGTCCAGACACGGGGTGTCCCCCGAGTGTCTGTGTGTCATCTCTTGGTCCTGAGAGTGGTGATAATGGTGGTCTAGACAATAAAGGACAGAGAGTGTGATCAGTTAGTGTGATAGAGTGTGTATGTGTGTGTGCTTGTGTGGGGAAAGGAACGAGAGAGAGAGATTGATCTACGGAGGCGCAAGCCAGTCGCCAGTCATTAGAAGAACGGTATAAATAGTTGAAAACCTCATTGCTTGAGCGCGTGGTGTATCTCCTTGCACGACTGATGCTGCTCTGAAGAGGGCACCGGGAGCAGCGAGCGGAGTGAACCGGTGAGAGCCGGCTGGGCTGCTGCTCCAGGCAGATGCGCCAGGTGCAGGACCCGCAGCTGTCTCGGCCAGGAGGGGCAGCGCGGAGGGAGGCAGCGCGCGCAGGGCTGCTCGGGATGTGCCCAGACGTTTTCAAGTAGGAGCGCACTGGTGGCAAGGAAGGTTCTGTGGAGGTCGTCGTTCTCGGGAGAAATGCCTTCGCAGCGTACCTGTGAGTCTGCAAAACCAATACCAAGAAGCACACGTACTGGCTACAGTAATGAAACAAGTGAAAACGTCAAATGCAGGGGCTGTGGACTCCCTCAAGGGGACTAGACCGACTGCTCAGTGGTCTTGGGCGGGAGAATGGGCTGCTCCCGCCTTTCCAGAGCTGCGGCAGAGTGTGCTCCAGGGCGGCCAGGCCCAGCGGGCTCGGTGCCAGGCTGAGGGAAATAATCCGGAGTTGTCCGGAGGGTTTTTGCTCTCTCAGAGAGATAAGAGCCTGGCTGTGCAAGAGAAGAAAGGCATGGCAGACTGGAGACTGTCCTGCGGTGAGTGAAGGACCCCATGGAAGGCTGGGTGCCTGAGCATGTCACAGGCACATTTTACACTTGTGACCTCCAACCTCAAGCCCAGTCCATCACCATGGTTACCTTTCTGTAATCATATTTACCTGGCTTGGAATAAACCACCACAGGGAGAGGAGATAAGAAAGCCATTAGGACATGCATGGGAGAGATCAGGCTAAGACGTGACTCCCTGCTAATGGTGCAGGCAGTGAGGGCAAGTCAAGCACAGTGGACTGGAGACACTGAAAGGCTGAAAAGAATGGGCAAGAAGCGCTCTAAGGGGGAGGACCTACAGAGAGACAGGGAGAAGCCTTGCAGTCCTGCAGTCTCCTGTCCCCATCAGCCCATCATCTACTGAGAGAGGAGTTATGCAGAACCTTTAGAACTGTCTCTATGGTATATAATGTTTTAAACACTATTTGTAAAGAGGGACTGGCCAGATACTTCAGTGGATTAAAGCTGTCTGCTTAAGTAGAGGGACCGGGGTTCGATTCCCTGCGTGCCATGCTGGCTCTGCCCGCCGAGTGCGCTGAGACAGTGATTGAGACCGGGCGTGGTGGTACACATCTGTAATCCCAGAACTTGGGAGCCTGAAAACAGGAGGATCACTGAGTCTGTTCTATGTAGTGAGACCTTGTAGACCCTGTTCTAAATGCATTAAAAATAAAAATAAACAAGAGTGAGTGGGGTCATATGATAGTAGAGTAGTGAAAAGGGAAATCTTTGCTTCTAGTGAATTTTAGGACAACAGAACCATTACACATCTGCCTTAAAAATACCTCAAGTATAAAGAGAAAACAAACTGCTTGTATTAAAAGAGTATTTGTGTTCTTTACTTTTCTATCACTGGGACAAAATACCTGACACCTGCAGCCAAAAAAGAAAAGATATATTTTGACTCTTGGTCTTGGAGATTTCAGTCCTCAGGGCACTGGCACCAAGGCAAAAGGGTGCAGAGGACGGACAGAGTGGGGGAAAGCCACTGCCCCCAACGGGAAGGGAAGGAAAAGCCGGGGACAAAGGGAAAACCCAACCCAAGGAAGCCGCCCCTGCAACCAAAACCGGCCCCTCCCAACAAGGTTCCCCGAAATCAACAAGGGAAGAAAAGAAGCAGGAACAAAAAAACCTGCCCACAAAAAACGGAAAATTCCGGGGGGAGGGGTATTTTAGATTTGAGCTGTGACAGTATCGCCTGTCCTCATCTTGATATTCCACACACATGAGTGAGGCTCCGTGAGCAGGACAGATGGAGCTAGTCACCCTGCAGCAGAAATTGGAGGCCACCCCGAGGCCACCATTCAGAGCCAGCCACCGTTCACTCTGCTGCAATGCACAGGACAGCTGAGGCCTCAGACCTGAGCACTGCACTGCGAAACTAGAGCCTCTTGCAAACAAATCTCTGAGGGCATGGAGTGATGACAATTCTGAGGTTCCAGGAGACGGGTGGGGAGAAACTCCAGAGCACCAGTGTGGAAGCCATTAGGAGGCTGAGTAGAGCAAGAGAGAGAGAGAGAGAGAGAGAGAGAGAGAGAGAGAGAGAGAGAGAGAGCAGATGCACGTGGGGAGGCCCAGAGATGGCCTTTGGTGTCACTGCCTTATAAGGACTAGGGTAAGAGGGGAAGCAGCAAGGACAGCCAGCCTGGCACCCCGGAGAGGTGAGGAGCTCCGTGGAGTGGGAGCGTGAGTGAGTGAGTGAAGAGCGAAGCACGCAGTGCTCACCCTCATGGGTTCCACTTTCCTTCTAAGGACAGCTCCGACCCACGTCGACTGCACAGAGCAAGCGCCACGAGAACTCGTGTTAGCTTGCAAAAGCGTTTGCGGCAGTTGACTGCATTACAGAACGGAGGTGCATTTGAGTAGAGTAATGGAAGACAAAAACAGGAAGGAAAATGAAGGGCAAGCTGCAGAGAGTTGCTGCCGTTTGGGAGCGTGGAAGAAGCAGCAGCGCATCTGCGCAGGGGTGACGGGCAAGGTTCCTTAGTGAAGGGAAGGTGTGGGCGTGCAAAGGGGAGAGAGGAGGACCACTCGGGCAAGGCCTGGAAAGGTCAAAGAAGACTGCGCCCCGGAAGGGGCTCGGAGGCCAGCGGAGGCCAAATCCGGAGCAGGACACGGCATGATGTGTGGACGCAGTCGGCTCGGCAGCCCCTGCGGGGACCTCCCCACTGCTGCGGTTCTTTAGCTGAAACCAAACTCAAGGAACCAGTACAGAGTGTGCACGGGGCTGTTGGAAGCTGGAGCACAGGAAAGCGTGAGAAAGAAGTGGGGCGGAAGGAGAGTGGAGATCATAGGAGAGTGTGGTAGGTTAGGTCTGAAGGCGGTGCTCGGGGCGTTGGAGGTCCAGGACTGGAGGTGGACCGTCGCGCAGATGTGCGCTATGCCTCAGTCCCCAAAAGCCCTGCACGTGGCTGTGCCCAGAACAGCCTCGGAGGGGAAGAAAGTTGATAGGCTGAGGGCCGGTCGGGGCTTCTCTGCGTGGCTGTGGCGCAGAGACGTTAGATGCGGAGCTGAGATTCAGGGGCTGCAGAAGAGTAGAGCAGCAAAGGGCCACGTGAGGACACGGGAACACTGGGGCCTTTGTTCCTGTGAGGACAGAGCGCTGTGGAGACCTGGGTGCGCGTGTGCCAGTGGGGCATGGGGTCCAGGCCCGGGGTCTAGGTGAGCACAGGGCAGCAAAGACACGGTGGCCGTTTATTAAACTAAAAGTATGTCTGGAGCACAGTGGTGTCTGGCAGCGAAAGCAAAATCGCTGAACTAGCAGCGAGAGGGACAGGCAGCTGGACTTAATAGGTGAAAGCGAGAAGGAGGCCGAGGAGCCGTGGAGGTGACAGTCAAAGGTGGGCTTGCAGGAAGGCGACCCAGCGTGTACAGAGAAGGAGAAAGGAAAGCTCAGGGCGCAGCCAGGACTCCCGTGGGACCGCGCCCAGCTGCGGGGAAGCAGACAGGGGCTTGACAGCTCGCTCCTCGCTCTGCGCAACGCCCCGTCGCATTCCTGTACGCTGAAATACGATTGTCCAAACATGCATGAGCCTTGGAGCTTGCCACAGGAGCGTGTCCTCAGCCACTCCTTATCCTGTGTTTGTCCACCTGTGACTCAGTCACTGGGACACATGGCTAAGAGCCGGGCGTGGCTGAGGATTATTGTACAAGCATTTTTGTCTTATGCTCATGTTTCCTAAACACTGTGGCCTCGTCAATTCATGGAAAATAAGATTGCAGTTTGCGACCACCCTGTACAAAGCGTTTTGTGTGTGTGTTTCGGATGAAATGTATCCTCTTACCCTTCTGTTGTTCTACTCAGCTGCTGCCTGTCAGATGTGAAGCTGCCTGGCTCTGAAACAGTTCTGTGAAAGGCAGTCTCCGAAGCCACAGTTCCACCTTCTCCCGCTTCCTTTTGTCCTGGTGGGATTTTCAGGTGCGCTGTTCACCTTGGCCAACCCATGAGAACTGGTGGCACCCTCTGGCCCCGACGGTCTGCTAAAACTGCCCTGGAACATAAGACTAGCACATTTAATTCTGCTGTTGTGTTTTCTGAAGACCATAGCTACTTAGACAAACCCAAATATCAGGAGTAAAGTCAATAATTTTTTCAGAACTCACTGTTAGTATTTAGAGATAATTCTATTTTACAAGCAACATATGCATGTGCGCACATACATAAACACATACAATACCTAAATAATAAGGCGAAGCAAACCAGAAGTGGTTCATTTAATGTGACAGCTTTTGTAAAGCCTTCTATGTTACACAATGAATCTTAAAACCCAGAGTGAATGCTCAGATACTTAATCCTCAAACTTAAAATATAATTAATTAATTAATTAATAAAATATGGTCACAATTTTAATTATTTAAGCAGGATTGTAAGCCAATTGAATTAAATCAATAAAATCAGAATGTTCAGTGGTTTTATAGGAAATTCCCCAACACATTCTTTTACTGTGTTACTCCAATGCCAGATGTTGCATGTGCCTGCATTTGTGCAGGTGTGCTTGTGCATACACACACACACACACACACACAAATTTACTAATTGAGCCACAGAATATTTCATGTAATTCTAGTTCCTTTTTTCATCATCTCTTCAAAATTCTTTGCAAGAAAACAACTTATTTCAGAGTATAGAATATGTACCCTGGTCTAGATGTACCCTGGTTGTTTCCTAGTGTTTCTTGACTGACAAAGGAAGTGGGCAGCTGAAGGTCAAGAGTGTGCGGAGTGAGTGAGATGGAGCCTTGGAGTCGGTGGTGAGGTTTAAGCGGGAACCCCACGCTGATCTGCTCTTGCCTCCTCCGCATAGCTGTGCCGACGGGGACTCTGGGCTCTCCTCCAGCAAGTGTGGATTAGGAAGCTACATCTGTTCACCTTTATGCTCTGCTAGCACATATCCTTTGCTTCCCTGAATTGTGGTTTTGCAGTAAACCGAAGTGAGTGCAACCTTGAATTGAGACCAAGTTGTACTTACCAAGTGTCTTGAGCTGTTTCCTGGAGCTCAGCTGTACAGCAAATGAAATGCACACACCACGCACACCTGCTGCTTGCACTCGTAGGTGTAGAGCCTTGTACAGGCAACTGCAGGTGGTGATGAGAAAAATAAAGGTGGCAGTTGACCCAGAAAGAGAGCAGGATCCCTCAGCCCTTGAACCATGACATCTCTGCTGAGTAATGCTGTCAAGGTTCTTCCACGTGAATGACAGACAATTGGGTCCTTGCCTCCCAATTATTCTGTCTGTAATAAACTTCCTGAAATATATACATGGGTAATGTTATGATTTGTGTGTAGTTGTTCCCCCAAAGCCTCATGAAGTCATTGGAGTTCAGTTCTAGAGTTTGTGATTAATTCGTGATCCAAGGCTGGGAGTCTGTGTCTGAGTACTGCTGGGATTATGGGTGTGAGTGCTACCTCCGTGCTGGGGCTTAGAGCCTGAAGGTAATAGAAGGTGTTATGGTTTGTGTCTAGTTGTCCTCCCAAAGCCTCATGCAGTCATGGGGTGAGGACTTCTAGAGTTTGTGTTAACTCACGATCCACTGGGATTATGTGTGATCCAAGGCTGGGATTATGGGTTTTAGTACTGCTGGGATTACCCATAGGTGGGTAAGAACTGGGAAGTACCCATAGGTGTGAGTACTTCCCCTACCCTGGGGCAGGTGATTTGCATTACAATGTAAGGTGGGAAGAGAAGCTAGCTGCTTGAGCTGCTGCTACCCCTCCCTTGCTCTCTTGCTCTTTGCCACTGCCATGGAAGGTTGCTTTCTGCTGTGTGCTGCTCTGCATTGGACCCAGCTGAATCGGGACTGAAGCCTCCAGTAACTGTGAGCTAAATAAACCTTTCCTTCCTTCATTTTGAGTGTCGGGTATTTGTCCCAGCAACGAGAGAAGAGTAACTAAGACAGAAGGAAAAGAGAGAGACTCGCTCTCTGTGATCACTGTTGCCACTACTCTTCCCTTTTGCTCTTGTTGTTTTGCTATTTTCCACCACCTTGAGCTGCTGCCCTCTGTCCTGTGCCACCCTGCCTTAGAGCCAGCTGAGTATGGACTGAAACCTCCACTAACTGTGAGCTAAATAAACCTTTTCTTCCTTAATTCTGGGTGTTGTATATTTGTTCCAACAATGAAAGAGTAACTAAGATAGGTCATTAGCACCATTCATTTCCATTTTCCCTATGGTTTTGGTTCACAGATACTTTCTAATATTCCCACCGACTTACTGTTGGTCCAACTTTTCTGCTGGTCCTTAGCAACAGCCTTTCAGTGTGTTAAGGGAGTGCACATAGATTTTCTGCCTGTGTTGCTGTGTTGACTTCGGGGTTCAATCATGAGCAACAAAAACAAGGCCTGCTTCTTTCTAATTATCTCTTAAAATAGTGCATCAAAACTATCACAATGGCTGTTGTGTCCAATACATTAAAAAGATACATATTTTGAATGTATCTTTACAATAGCAGATTTCTTAAAATTGCATGAAAATTTTCAATTACTTTGTTTCACTGAAATATTCATAATTTTTTTGATTTCATAACTACTATTGTTCGTTTCATTGTTAATCCAAACAAACCACTATCCAGAGATGAAGGCACTCTCAGAAAGTTTGGAAAGCCTTACCCAGAAAAATTAGACATAGTAAATTTTTCTTGTGAGAAAAAGTATGCAAGTTGTTGGGAGAATATCAGTGCTTAATTCTAACATAAGCAAACAGAAAAAAAAATTTGATATTACATTATCCATTGTTTAAATAATGTACTACCAGAATAAATCCCATCACTCATTTTTGTCTTCCAGCTCATTAAAAAGGAGCAAAAATAACCCCCAAGTGAAACGATCTCCAAAAAGAGTACATCGTTTTACTCAGTGAGTGTGAGCCTTAATCCTGACCTGTGGACTTCACTGAATTAAGAATCATCTATCAAAATAGTCCAGTATGCCCTTGTGCATATTTGCACGGGACATGGAGCAGGGCTGTGGGTGCTGCTCACGGTTCCTCACCCAGTTCACTTTGCTTCCCAACCAGAGTGAACCAAGCTGCTGTGTCTAGTCTTTGCATCATGTTGTCTCTGCTTTGGGGCCTCCTGGTCTTAGAGTGAAATTTTGAGGAAGTCGAACTCGAGCTCCTTTAAGGTGTGAGTGTTCTGTTCTATGTCTCTATTTTGGGCAAGCTAACACAACTATTTTCCCAGGAATCTCGAAAATATGTGGCCCTCAAAATCTAAACCAATGATTTCATGACAGCGGGCATTCCTAAAAATGAATTCAGATCTGCCAATGAATAAATGCATATTTGTCAACAATTTCACATGCTTAGATCATGAAATGCTTTCAATATCTTTAAGAAGACAGATTACCAGCATTACATCAGCTTCTTAGACAGTCTTTCAGTTGTGCATATTTTAGAGGACAAAGAGTTTGTCAAGACAAAATTTTTGTTAATTTACTCTTGCCAGTGCCAAAAATTGATAATTTCCTTTTAATGTCCATTTATTTGGCCAAAGATACTGGTTTCCCTGCTGGCAGTTTGTTTTCCCTGAAGATGTTCAATTTCCTCATCTGTAAATGGCACGCCTTGTGCGTTTCAGATATCTGGCATTCTTGTGCCCTTCAAATGGAATAATCTCGAAAATAGTAGAGGACTTCTATACAAGATACAGTGCAGTCTCCTTATCACATTGAGACAGTATTGAAATATTTAAAAACAAAACAGCTGCAAAAGAAAATATTGTGGCTGCAGAATACCAATTCAGGTAACAAGCCATTTAATGAGGAGTGAAGCAACAACTGCAAACATCATAAAGGAAGGAAAAAAGCCCACAGCTTTTCAGAAGATTCAGTACAAGATACATTAACAAGGAGCATATCTGCCATCTCATTGGGAAAAAATGAAAATGGATAAAACACACAAAACAATGTTTTGCTCACCGCTTTACACTGGGAAGGCAAGGACACTTACCCTTGGGAGGACATAAACAAACAATGTGAGTGCTGTCCTTCCCTGGTTTACAAGAGTCAATGTTGCCAAGCTGGGGAAGAGCCAGGAGTGGTGGCGCAGATTTATAATCCCAGAACTTGGAGGCTGAGGCAGTAGAGTCTGTGTGATTTCCAGGCCAGCCCAGGCTCCTCGTGAGTTCAAAGTCAGGCTGAACTGCATTGTGAGACCCTGTCTCAGAACTAAACTAAACTAAACTAAACTAAACTAAACTAAACTAAACTAAACAACTAAAGTTGCATAAGAACATGGATAAAATTCAGTGCAAACCTGAAGCTGTGGGGAGAGAGACAGAGGAAAATATAGACATTTTCCAGAGATCTTCTTGGTATTCAATTTAGAACTGTTCAGGACTTGCATGAGAAAATTACCAAAGGCAAGAAAAAGAATTATCTGAAGAAAATAGAGGGAAAGTCTCCTGCAGACACACAGAGATATAGTGCTTAGTGGCACCTACTTGACTGGGAAACCTCATACCTCATTTAATATTGAAGGGAGCACTTAGAAAGATTTCGCCTCCCTAGTTATAAATTATTAATTCTGGACTCTGCACTGCTCCAGGTTCACCTCACAAATCATAAAGGCAAAATGCAAAATACTGAATGAAACTCCAATGAACTTAAATGAATTCAGGAGTAAAAATGTAGAATACTCATAAGAATGCAAAATAGGAAATGTTTACTCTAGGATATTTTCAGAAGTTATGGCTTCTAATAATAGGAAAAAAGAAAACTAACAATGATTTAGGAAAAAAGGTAAATAATATAACCCATAAAAAATCCTCCAACTAAAGCTGACCCAAAACAGACAGAGGAGTCAGAATGGAGAACTCTGGAAATCACCACAATTACTTTAGTTGTATCCTGAGAGTTCTTATGTTACATAGAGACATAGAAGATGTAAAAATAATAAATAAATATATAGTAAATCAAATTTCTGGAAATGAAAACTAAATTGATTCAGATAAAAAATTTACTCAAAATTAATATTAAATTAGCTAGGAGAAAATAGGAGTATAACATTGTTGATAAAATAATCCAAGCTATCCAAAAGAAAACTAAAAAGAAAACTTTGAAAAGTGAAAAAAAAAATGTTTGTTTTTACAACTTTGATTCTATTTATTGTAGAAAACTATATAAATAGAGAAAATGTGTAGAAAATAAAAAGAATTATCCAGTAGACCGTCTCAAAATACAATATGTACAGGAGGACACCTGTGTGACAACTCTGGTGACCAGTTGGCATGACACACAATCTGAGCCATTGCAACAAGCAGACAAGATCTCCAGAGGAGGAGGAGGAAACCTTGTGCTGCTTCTAAGTCTTTCGGTGCCATTCCTGCTACAGCCAGGGGAATAAGGGAGTGCTAGACTCTGGGACTCCCCTTACATGGTGTAGAAGTGTGGACCATGCACTTGTCCCACTGGCTTGATGGCAGGAAGAACTGGGCTCTGTGTGGCTTGCCTTGGAGCGCTGGCAGGACCAGTGCCCGCGAGAGGAGCTGCAGCTCTGCTGGCAGCTGGGAGGAGGCCAGAAAGGTGGTGAGGAGGGACGAGTCTGGCAGTTGCTTTAGGGAGAAGGACCTTCCTGAACAAACTCACTACGCAAAGACTAGAGGAGTTGTTTAAGTGCTCACTCCCACAATAAGTTGAGAAGGCATAAAAAGAAACAGAGAAACACTGGCCAATAAAAGAAGTACTGATACTCGGGAAATTATTTTAAAAGTCCACAGTTAAAATTAGACTGAAATATTTTCTACCGAATAAAGCAAGAACATTGCATTCACCACTTCCACTGACATCCTCCGATTAGCGATACTGGCCCAAGGTACAGGCAAGGAAATGAAAAGACATGCAAATCGGAAAGGAAAAACAATTACCTCTGCTCACAGATACCTTGATTTTGTGTGTAGAGAATTTTGAGAATTTGCACACATGCACAAGAATTCTTTATAGAGCCAATAAATACATTCCACATAGCTATAAGATATAAAATCAACATACACAATACAAAAGCAACTGGGCTTCTATGTACAAGGAACAATCTGAAAAATATAAGGAAAATGGTCCCATTTACAATAGAATGAAAAATAATCAAATACTTAGAAATGAACCTAACCATGGGGACAAAAGGCTCACATCCTAAGAACGCTAAAGCAAAGGCCCTGCTTTTCATACCTTCTGGCACAGGGATTAGCTCCCTGGAAGGTAACTTTATACAGGGGAGGGGAGGGGAGGGGTGGGGAGGGGAGCTTCTTAGTTGCTCTCTCTCTTATCGTATGTTTGTGATTCATAGTGATCACACTCCTTCTCACTAGCATCGCTACCTCAGAGCTGACCCCAGATCATCCGCCATTAGATTTGCACGCGGACGCCACAGCCTGCATCCTGCTCAGGATCGCTTTGCGCCCTGAAGAGGATCTAACATTCCTGCCTAGCCAACCAGAGCTGCGCTCGGCTGGTGATGGCGGGGTGGGGGCCGTGGCTGCGGGGCAGGCTTCAGGACAGTGCTGCTCCTCACAGGAGGAGTCCAGCTCCTCACAGGAGAGGCAAGTGTGCTTGTGAGCCCTCGCTACAAAAAGCACGTGAAAGAAATTGGAGAAAAAAAGAAATGAAAAGCCATGTTCTATGCAAGAGTTGGGAGACAATATTGTTAAGGTCTTCCCCGTAACCCAAAGAAATTTACAAATCAACACAAACCCCTGTCAGAACCCAATGAGCAGTTTTTCCTGAAATAGCAAAAATATCCTAAAGTTCTAAGGGCATTTGAGGGGCTTTCAATAGCCAACGTAATTTTGAAAATGAAAAAAATAAATGATTGCTTCAGTTTCTGATTTCAGCGTGCGTTTTAAAGCTACAGTAACTAACACAGTCTGATATTAACATAAAAACAGACTACTAGACTGAGGGACTATATTAAAGAGGCCAGAAATAAACCCTCATATCAGACACTGCCAACAAATGACATTGGGAAACTGGATACATATGAAAAGGAAGGAGAATGAATTATTTTCCTGAAGTACAGAGAAAAATAAACTTAGACCAAGGCAAATCCTGAATGTAAGACCAAAAGATATGAAACTCCTGAATTAAAGCATAGGGAAAAATTTCAGGGGGTTGAATTTGGCAAGGATTGACTGTGACACTAACAGCACATGTAACAAAATCAAATAGACGAGTGTAGGAACATCAAGCTAAAAAGTTTTGTTCACTAAAAACACCAACTTATGGAGTGGTAAAGCAACCAATAGAATGGGATAAAATATTTATGAATCATTTATCCAGTATATAAGGAGAACTACAACTCAACAAAAAGTTCTTGTTATCTCAAAATCATCTCAAATGTTATCAAAGGACTTGAGCATATGAAGTGGATTGGTAACTGTTGGTCAACTTGTTAACACCCAGCTGAGTTGGACTAGCCTAGCGCTGGGTGTGGGAGGCCCACCTGAGGGTTGTTGCCAGCAGCATAAGAGGCAGAACTAGAACTGGAGAAGCTGCTGGGAGGCTGTTAGGAAAGCTGTTTGGAGAAGCAGTGGGAGCTGTGGGAAGCTGCTGGTTCTTTTGGACTGTTCTGATGAAGGACCTTGTCATGCTGGCTTTCCTGGTGAACTTGGCTGTTCTTGTCAGAAGAGGAGCTCAGGACCTCATTGTCACTGAGATTGGTTATGGTTCATTTTGAGGGAGCACTGGTTCTCACCCTGAGCCTTCCTTGCTCTGGAGGGGAAGATAGTACACTGCTCAGAGTCATGGAGAAGCTCATCACATTGGCTTTGCTGATGGAACTCAGCTTTGCTCATCACGTGAGGAGCTTAGGACCTCACTGTTGTTGAGGAAGGCTGTGGTACTTGTCGGGAGCTCTGGTGCTTGCCTGGAGTGTCGCTTCCTGGCTCCGTGCAGATCCCTCAGCCTGCTGGCACAGGTCCTTCATCTGGCTGACGTAATCTTGGCACCATGGTCCCTAATCTTGGTAGCTGAGCGGTGGACACCAGAAGATGCTCAGTCTTGAGAGGCATCAAGCGGAGAAGGAGAGGCCAGCCTCACAGTTCTGCAGTGTGCAGCTGCTCTGGCTCCCGTAGCGCACACCTAGGCTTGCTAGCTTCCACCACTGACTTTGGGCCTTCGCAGTGCAGATCCGTGAAGCAGGCCTGCATGGGACATTGTCATAGGCTGTAGGACTAAAATTGGACTTGTAAAAGGCATTGTTGTGGGCTGTGGGTTTTCAGCTGGACTCATGCAGGACACTAGGACCCAGGCCTTCATCTGGATTCTTTCGTCTTTTGCGTGTGGACAGATTTCCTGCACTCTTTGTATGTGATTCTTTAGGTGATTATAAAATAATCTTTAAAATGTGTCCTGTATTATACTGTTCCCCTTGCAAAAATCCCCAAACCACAACAACATGTATTTTTCTAAAAAAGTTATATAGAAATGACCAAAAAGCACATGTGAAGATGCTTTGCATTTTTAATATAGAAGAACAACCAAAACCACGTGAGACATCACCACACATCCATGGGATGGTGACTTTCAAAGACAAAAAAGAAAAACTAAAAACAAAAACAAAAAAAAAAAAAGAGAGAACTCAAGTCTTGGTTCATGGTAAAGATACAGAAAAATCAAAGCAAATGCAACCTTTCTAAAAGAAAAAAGTAGGGGGATTATTAAAGAAATTAAAAATAGAACTGCCAGGCCATCCATAATGAAGGGATCAAAGAGGTATTTTCAAAATTTGATTCATAGCAACACTATTCAAATTAGTTAAATTAGTCAAGGGAAAATTCATTGTCTATTTAAAATGAATTAATGAATAAAATGTGATACACATGTGTACTTTCTATATGTGCCTCATTATGTACGATACATTATGGCACATACAGCAATGCTGTATACAGTTGTAGTATATAGTAAATTATAGTCATCTTTCAGTTTTCAAAGGGGAAGAAATCTTTGGCTGTGGCATGGACGAACCTTGGTGACATGCTATTAACTGCAAACACTCTATGATTTGTAAAGACAGATACGGTGATTCCCGTTATTTAGACACATAAAGTAGTGAAATTCATAAAAATAGAGAATAGAATAGTTATCTTGAGACATGAAAGATGATTAGAAGAGTTATCATATAATGAATAGATTTTATCAAGTTTACAAGATAAAAATACTAGAAATGTTTTTCATAGCTATGTGAATATGCTTAAAAGTATTGAACTTCAAAACTGGTGAAGATGGAAAATTTTACGCTGTGTGTTTTTGTCACAAAGGAAATAGAACGAAAGAACTAGAAATCTCTATATGTATGTTTTAGCATCTAAATACTTCCTTTCAGTAAGTTATAAAAGAAATATAAAAGGTGGCACACACCTTTAATCCCAGCACTCAGCAGGCTGAGGCAGGAGGATTACTGTGAGTTTGAGGCTAACTTGGGCTACAAACTGAGCTTAAGGCCAACCTGAACTCCACAGTGCGACCCTATCTCAAAAAGACTGAAACAAAAAAAGCAACAAAACAATACAAATGAAATAAAAAATCAGATTGATGCATTCATTCCTCATCTCACTTGGCATATTTGTTGTTTTTCTTTTTTCTTTCCTATTTATTTTTGGTCCTAGAGGGGAATTGAACCTAAGGCCACGGCACTGAGTTACATCTTCTGTGCTTTTTTATTTTTTATTTTGAGACAGGGCCTCACTAAGTTGCTAAAATGCCAGGCTGGCTTTGTATTTTGAACCTTCTTGCCTCAGCCTGGGGAGTACTGGGATTGTAAGTGTGTACCGCACCAGGCCTAGGATGATAGCTACTTC
>NW_004524615.1:6009836-6018337 GCF_000260255.1 Octodon degus
CGGCCGGTTCATTCCACTCTGTTTCTAGCTATGAACTGCAACCTGCAGGAGCGATTCACTCTGCCCTGGGAGCCTGGCTCTTGGGAGCTGATCAGCGGACACCAGAAGATGCTCAGACTTCAGAGGCGTCAGGCGGAGAAGGAGAGGCCGACCTCACAGCTCTGTTCTGACTCCCGTAGCGCACACCTAGATGCGCTTTCTCCTTTCTGTGCACGTGCCCCATCCTCCACGCTCTGAGGTGCCAGAGAGTTGGTGCTCCACACAGCTCTTTAAGAACCCTTTTGGAAAGACTGAGGCCTGAAGACCTTTGCAGCTATTAAAGCCTGCCTATGTTAAGTGAATCTGCTTTGAATAGATCAAGGACATGGGTTGCCCTGCTGAGTAAGCTGGGTGGTCCAGGTGATAAAATGTCCTTTTATACCCAGGGGTGAGGGGGCTGGGGAACAAGATCAGAGAGAGGGCCTGATGGAAGGGCCTTCTGACCTGCCTTCTCCGCGCTGCCTCCTGCTCTCTGAGCTGCAGTGAGACTTCTTTCCGAACCACAGCCCTCCCCCAGTTGGCTCCTGCCATCCTTTTTTCTAACACTCTTGCATTTCTTCAACCATTTTATTCCTTGATCTGGCCAAGGATTAAAGCAGGGAGAGTGATGCTGCCTCCCTCTCAAATTCATCCGCATGCTCACCCCAGGGTGAGTTCAGCACCGTCACATGACTTTCCTATTTAAGGTCATCCACTCACTTGCCTCTGCAAAGCCTCCTCTGCAAGGCTGACTTTGCATTCCTGTGAATATCTGACCTCACACTGGCCTTCTCTGGCCTTCTTTACTTTTGCCTTCATAGCAGCTTGCACAAAAGTCATATCACGTTCCCAACCAATGCTCCAGGCTCTCCACATTCCTTATACTCCAGGCTCACTAATTCCCAATCAACACTCCAGGGTCATCACATCCCCAGCGTTCCAGGCTCAGCACACTCGCAGCCAGTGCTCCGGGGTCTCCCTGGCCGTTGCTTGTGGAATCCCCCATTCAGCCTCCTGTCCTCTCCCTTACCCATGAATTCACTCATATTCACCCTTCAGGATGTGCCAGTCAAGAATGAGAAGTCTGAAGGGCTTCTCCTCTTCCTCTTCTTTGTCTCCCCATGGCCTGGTGTCTGTGGCCTCAAAGGAATGTCGGTTGTGGTATGCGTTGAGGAGGGCTCTACCTTACATTAGGGTGTGTGTCGGCACTCAACAGTATTGGAGTAGGTTAAGCACTGCTTTAAATAATATGAGGCTGAATTTTAAAAAAATAGCTAATTAATGCTGAGTGCTTATTTATGCATCATAGATTGTGGTAAAAAAAATTCCAGTCAAAGATGATAATTAATAAGTGACCAGGGCTAGGCTTTCAAGCAGCTCCCAAAATACCAGAAATTAACGTTCTAAGTATTTTCCGAAATTTCTTCTGGTGAGAAGGAGAACAAGTTTTATTTCAAAGACTCGAGTGGAAAAGGCCTGACTTATGTCCTCCCCAGTGTGGACCTGCGTTATCACTAAAGACAGTCCTGGACCTCGTGCACAGGCAAGTCCCTGGGTGGGGCTGCGCAAGGCACGCCCTGTGCTCTGGCTGAGTCTCTGTCTCTTCAAATCCTCACACTCCACACCTGTCTGGGAAGAAGAATACCAATACGTGAAGGAAGAGCCATCCAATGGGGTAGCTGGCATGACACTGCCTCAGAGCGAGGCTTGCTGCCTGGTCCAATGGCAAAGAGGTTTCGCTAAAGGAAAAGGATTTGTTGTGTGCGTGCTCAGCAGGAAGGCGGACCTTGACGTGCACAGCTGTCTCCCTGCTCAGCCCTGGCAGAGTCATTAAGAGGAAATCAGAGGAGCAGAGAGGCACGCGGCTGGACAGCGTCACTCTGAGCAAGCAGCCCACGCGGGCTCCCTTTGGAAGGTGAGCAGCGGAGCTTCCGCCCGGGGCTTCACGTCTGCATCAGTGAGGGACAAGGTAGCCTCTGTTCATCTCCATTCTTAAGGTTGATGCTGCAATGAAGCACTCATTAGGAGCAGCTCTGCATGTTCTGAGTCTGACAAATACGGTGGATATTTAAATTTAGCAAAATGCATCATATCATATCATATCATGTCGTGTCATGTCATACCATATCATGCTAGACACTACCCTCAATCCCCCTCAAAATACACCCTTCACTTTCAACAAACTTATCCCATTATCCATCCCTCGTTCTGAGGCTTTTCTGGAGGTCTTCGTTCGGGTGTCTCTAGCTGCGCTGCTGTGGCTGCCTGGATGTCCTGAGTCAGTTGAAAACACTCACTTTTCCTGGCCCTTTTGCCTTTTGAGCAGAGGCAGCGGTCACGTGGTGCCAGGCCTCGCGAAGAAGGTGGAGCAGCACACTTCATCGCATGTTACAAGCCCACGCTTCGGGTGCCACTGGGCGCCAACATTCACTGAATTTTTTAAATCACATTTTGTAAAGAGCCCCATGAAGGAGATTTCCAGAATCATTTCAGAAAGTGGCCAAAAGGTGAGACACATATGCTGGAAGTAGGCAGAATATCTTGACGGGGATTGCTAGCAATATGTCTTCTATTATGATATAATTTAATTTAGTCATTCACAATATGTTCTGTAATGTTGAATGTGTATATATTATATATTTTAGAAAGGAAAATCCTCTTATTTTTATAGATGTGTTGGCTACACTCAATTTATCAGTACACTTTTCCCAACCCTACACCCTAAAGCTTGATACGTATAATAAATCCGACACCGACAGAGTAAGGAGTAGAAGCCACAATGAGGCCAACGCTATGCGCACACTCTCTGGTTTTTTTGTATCTTAATCTTTAGGGTTGGGTCTTCTTCGCATTCCCGCCTTGGCACTGTAAGGGGTCCTGTGTCGGGAGACCCGGAGGCCGCGCTTCGCTCTCCTGGCCCCTCATAGGCCTGCTCACCAGAGTTCTTGACATCATCTGTCTTTCTCTTTAACTACACCTCCAATAATAAAATATGGGGTTAAAGTGGCTCTTATCTCCAGGGAGAGAGTGGGTATATTTTATGTGTCACTTCTTGAAAAGGAGAAGCGCTTTTAGAGCTTCAGAAAATACCCCCAAAGAGGCGAAGGAGTGTATAGAAAGAATGTTTCTGAGTATTCCCTCTTAGGGTTACAGTTTCTCTGCTTTAAAGTAATTGTAATTTTCATTGCAGGATCTATTAAAAAGGCTTTTGCCTAACAGTAATTTTTCTCGTGCTTGCAGGTCCTTATTACACTGAAGCCAGGAAAGGAAGACGTGAAGGGGCAACGGGTCTGTGTACCAAGGGCGCCTGCCCAGACCGAGGGACAGGCGGGAAGCGCTGCGCTCGGGACGTCCAAAGAGCACACAGCTTCTCAGGGGCTGGGGGGAGAGCTCTGCCGTGCTTTTCAGGAGAGATGGTGCCCACGTGAGCGCCTAACATGGTTCTACCTCTCATTCCTATTTCGTAATTGGATAATTTCACTTCAAATATAGTCTTAATTTTTAACATCTGGGATCATACCAGTTCTCTGTATTATCATCTGTGCCAACAAGAAGGGAGATTTTCTTTTTAATTTATGTACCTATTTAAACAATTGAGCATCCCTAGATGCTAGACACTGCAAAAGGCTTTTCAGTTTTATGTCAGTAATAAATGTCCTGTGACAAACACTTGAATATATATAATGATTCCCTTGTGAATACTAGGAAAGATGTCTGAAATTCACCAGCTTTCCCAGTGACCCTCCAGGGTCCCCATGAAGAAAGTAGAGTTAACTTCAGACCTGCCTTCCTCCAAAGTTGACGTCTTCCTGTGTCATGAGGCACACTCTTAGACAGGGAATCCCTGACAGTTCTTGCATGAATAAATCATCCAGATCTCACTTGCTGGCATTCCATGGGTCCCCTGGGGCAGTGACGGCAGAGTCACCTTGATTGCCTTGGTGGGGCACACTCCTGGTTGTCTCTGGGTGGATGACAGAGAACTGGCTCTGGGGTTCTGTCTGGTCTCCTCTTCTGCTCTGGCGCCATTCCCTTCCTCAGGACCCCAGCTGCATGAGCAAGCATTTGGCCCCCCGATGCTCTTCCACCATGGCATTTCTGTCACGGAGGCCACTGAACATGGGCTGCATCCTTTGGAACCATGAGCCAAAATACATCTCTTCTCAGGATTGTGAATACTGGTTGTGGTTGTTGTGTCTAGAAGTGGGAGAGCTAACACCCCCATCCCCTATTGAATGGCTATCCTAGCCAGAGATTTTTGAATGTTTGTTTTGGCCCTAAGGAAATCCTTATACTGCCCAAGAAAGAGCTGGATCTCTCCAGTGGGTAAGAGGAGGAGGTAGAGCGAATGCTGATTGCATGAAATGAGCAGGAAATAGAGAAGTAGAAGAAGTTTAAGCAAAAATAATGTATATGTCTTCCAAAGTATGAAAGGAAAGGAAGACCTCCTCCAGACATTTAGGTACTGGTCCTGCAACCCATTTTCAAGTTTTTCCTCTTCATGCCATAAGAAAATTATGCTTTAAATGAATGCCGTACCAGCAGCTAGTGTTTCTAGCATTAGGAGATTGCCAGTTTCTGAAAGTATGTCATGCATCATTTTAATTAACAAGGTCATCCTCTTTCATGTATTTATCCAAAGGGGAATTGATT
Organism: Octodon degus; assembly: GCF_000260255.1. Classification (NCBI taxonomy): domain Eukaryota; kingdom Metazoa; phylum Chordata; class Mammalia; order Rodentia; family Octodontidae; genus Octodon; species Octodon degus. The sequence goes on from NW_004524615.1 coordinate 6,014,508, forward strand.
ACGTGAATTCAATGTAGAACAACTCCATGTTTGTCCTTAATGTTTGATGAGTAGACACAGAAATCCACAAAGGAACTAAAATATTATCTAAACCACTTACCCCATTTTTCTCTCGCTTGTGATTTAAGTAGGTCTTTCAGAAGTGGGAGCCACTTCCTTCCTCACCTCGTTGGGGAGTTACTAGCAGCACCAGAGCTGAAAGCAGACGGCAGGGCCCGCAGGAGGAGGAGACCCCGGGAACACACATGGTGTGTGACCTGATTACCCACACTCTGTCATCTAGAATTGGCCAAGTCTGCTTTTGGCCCTAGTTACGAGGCGAACTAAGATTCTTGGTAGGGGACAAAAATCCCTGATTTACTTAGCTCGTTGTATGGATTTGATGGACTGATTTTTAATAGGGATTCTAGAATTTCAGCTGAAATTTTTTTTTTTTTAAGTAACTCAATAGTAAATTGGGAAGCCAGAGTAAACTGTAACATGCAAATCAGGAAGATGGCTCCAATTTATGTTTTCTGCATATGCATGGCCTACTTCAAGTCGGAAAGAAAATCATAAAGTGCGAGTTATCTCATGCTCCCAGAGTCAGCTGTGACAAGTGTGGCTGAAGAGAGAGGAACCATTACGTCATGTGCAGGCCGAGCGCCTTACGGGCATGGGGCAAACCCAGCCAGCGCTGAGCAGCTGGAGCCCGAAACCCATCCTGCCATTGTCCGTGGCGGGCTGTCTTCCTCTCCGCCAGAGCAAACACAACCAAACTTTGCCTACAGTGTCTAGTGTCAGGGTGACCAAACTGTTGGCTTCTGTCCCTGTAGGACTCCAGAGAAAGCCAAGGCACACAATGGGTGTCCCCAGCGCGTCAGCCCTTGGCCTGAGGAGACAAGAATGCGGAAAGCTGTGACTCCTTCCTCGAAGTACTCAGGGGCCAATATAGGGCAACTGAACAAACATGAAGAGACAGAGGTAAAATAATGCCTCCCTGTACGTACTTTAGTTTTGAGTAGGGAACGATCAGAAGCAGAACAAACATTTCATTTTATCTTTTAAACTTTGTGAAAAGGCCAGTAAGGCCTACTGTCTTAATATTTATCTTCCAGGCTAATTTATTCAAAATGTAAGCAATTCGAGATACCATATAAACAAACAGCTAATAAATTTCGTGTATAAACTGGATGAAATAAGAACAAAGATAGAGGCGGGGGATATATCAAGGAGGAAATAAGGGAGAAGTTTGCAGAACTGCGGTGTGCAGCAAACGTGTCAAAGGGCTCCAGTATGATCCTGGCACGATGAATGGGTGGACTCATACTTGGAAGCATCTCAGAACTACAGAAACAGACCCCACAAAATCTCTGGTGCCCTATCAAGTATTGGAATCAGAGTTGCATCAAAGACCTTGTTGTAAAAAACAAGGAACTTCACTTCTGTGTCATTCTTCCCTCATCTTTACGCCGAAGTCCACTCATGGTAAAACAGCAACCAAAGCTAAATCGAAATAGAATTTACAAAATGCCTGACCCTGACCAGCCCTCTTTAACGATATTCAAGGCAGTAAAGATAAGGTTAGACTGAGGAACTGCGATGGCCTGGAGGGATGTAGGGAGACACGAAGTTTGGATGCACGAGGGTGCATGGAGAAAAGTCCTGGAGTAGAAAGACAGACATCTGTGGAACAGTGGAGAAATCCCAGTAGAGACTGTTCTTTAGTTAATAGTTATGTGGATGCAAATCTCTGCATTGTGACAAATAAATTATCTTTATGAAACATAATAACATGAGAAAGATGAGAAGGAATACTCTCCCTTGTCATAGAAATTATTTTGTGACTCGTATACAAAATGTATATGACTATATATATGACTACATGTTCAGTATAAAATTTTAAAAATTTTAATGGAAAGTATTGGATTCTAAAAGACAGTGGAGGGATGCTTCCAAAATTATAGAGAGAACCTAATTTTAAGATATCCTCATACCATCAGACAGATGAGAAGGCAACACTTCGATATTTTCATAATCTAGAAACAGTCTGAAAATTTATCTTTCACCTACATTTTCTTAGATAATGACTTCAGGATGTGCGGTATCTAAGGAATTGCACAAGCTGAGAGAGAAAAAGTATGAAATGGGCTGTATCCAGGGATATAACTTAGCAGCACAGGGTCCTGAGTTCAATTCCTGGTGCAACAAAAATGGACACAAGCATTCTGAAGGGCAAACCTTAGGTCCTAAGACCACGCACAGGATGAGTCATGAACTTGACAGGCTCAGGAAGCCAGAACCTCCCCGAGTGCTTTCTGAGCTATAAGCTGATATAACCAACTGGGCTGTATTCATGGAGTGGGTTCCCATGAGAAGGAGCAACATTTGAGAGGGTCCAGAGAGCTGCCTATGTACCAGGTACCAGAATAAATTAAGGTAGATGAGAGAGAAAAGTCCTAGTGTAGGGAAATAGCAAGTAGGCATGAAACACAGTATTTGAGGTAAATGGTGTATAATATGGAATGTTACATAGTTTTAAAGTATTGAACCTCATTCTAAGACCAAGTGGTTTAAAGAGGAAAGGGGCTGTTGTTGAACAATAGCTGGAAAGACTACTTTGGATGCAGTGTGAGGAGTGAGGAGAATCAGAAAAGAAGGCAGAGGAGAGCAATCACTGCATCTGGAATGGGTGGGCCCAGATGAGAACTGGGCTGTCAGAAGGGTGGAAGCGTGTTACTGAGAGTCCCCGGGGCAGTGCAGGGGGCCTGCCTGAGTGCTGAACTCCATGCGTGGGGAAGAGTGAAAACACTCCTCCACATTCTCACTGGGTCATCACGTGGGCAGAGGTGCTCAACACTCAAGCCAGCCCCACATCAAGATCGTGACTGGGGTGTACAGTCTGAGCTCGGGCCAACTGCTTCACCGCAGGTGTCTTGGGGACCCACGATGGGGACAGGTCAGGCTCTTGGAGTTAGGATTCCAAATTTAAGTTGGACACATGGGCTGTTGACATTTTGGAACAGCATCTGATACTGATTCACAGCTAAAGTTGTGGTAAAGAATACTATGTCAATGTCCTCTTGAGAACAATTTTAGATAGCTATCTCATTTTTTTAAGAGAATAAGGCAACAAAGAGTTCAGAAGTTCCTACAGGAAAGTTCAATACAAATATGAATTTGTGCTTTCTGCTCCATTCATAGATCATGTATGATGTGTCTGCTATAACGCCTTGAAAATTCAGAATCATAACTCAAGGTTTCTTCTAGTACAGAAGACCCCTGCAAATAAACCTTATTATAATGCAAGGAGTTTAATTTTCCTGAATGGAATTTCACTGGTCTCTTTGGGCACATGGAAAAACAAAGATAAAGTGAATCTAGGGAGAAGTTATTCCAATCCTCTGTCATTTTGTACTTGTCATATGCCTCCAGCTTTGTAGAGTACAAGCTATGTACCACATATAAAGTATTTAGGATAGATATACAGCTACTTTCTCCTAGTTCAATGAGAAGAAAGATTTGTACTAATATTGTTCAGACAAAAGATCATGTCTGCATCTTGTACTGTGAATAACTACTACAAAGACAGCAATATGCAATGTATTAGTTATGGCAACAGTCCTACTAACCTATTTTGATACTCATTTAGATATGCTGGACCATAAATCATTCCCGTAGCCATGCCTTTGCTCAGGTGTGTTTACCCTACTAGTTTAGAGGCCTTGATTCCTATCAGCAGTCAGACAACCAACAAGAAATACAGATGCCTTGGGAAGCCTGGCTCACTCGTTGGTGCACTGCCTGATGGGAAGCCTGGCTCACTCGTTGGTGCACTGCCTGATGGGAAG
>NW_004524615.1:6018437-6024156 GCF_000260255.1 Octodon degus
GGAAGCCTGGCTCACTCGTTGGTGCACTGCCTGATGGGAAGGAAGCCTGGCTCACTCGTTGGTGCACTGCCTGATGGTTGCCTACAGGAGCTCAGAGATCAGAGCGGGGGCGGAAGTTGGGTGGGGACATCTCTCAGGTAACACATTCACTCATCTGTCTTTGGATGACACAGCTTTGGCAAAGTTTCTTACAGTTAGATATCTTACATATTTTCTAGGCCCGAGGGTATGCTTTCAAGCCATCTTAATCTGCTAGAGCCTGATCAAGCAGAGGTCACTGAATGTTCCTATGCTGTTTACTGACTAGAAGTGTGCTTTGAAGTTGTATACCAAACAAACTCACTAGTGAGCCTAAGGAAAATTCACTCTACTACTGATTGCAAGGGAAGACTTCACTGTAGGATTTCAGGCCTGCACAAGGTCCACGTAGAAAAGCATCTGGAAATGTAGGAGCTCCAAGTTGCAGTGCACCCGAGAACTGTGTGTGAGAGTGTCACACATAGTGGTAATGTCTGAGCTGTGCTGCATACAGACCCAGGGGCCTGACTGGAGACAGTGGGAGAAATTACAGATCTTCTCTCTACCTCACAGAAAGGGCAATGAAAATAATGAAATGAAAATAATTAAATATAGATAGAAGGGTTGACTTTCTTCACAGGAAGACACTGTAGAACCGCTCAAGGAGACAAGGTTGGAGTTGGTGGAGCCTATATTAAGGTTATGGTAATAAATCATTATTAGATAAGAAAACACAGAATTAGTCCATGGACGAAACATGGGACTCCTTAAGTAGCATGTACAGAAAGACATATCACAAGGGAAAGACACTACTTATTTCAAATGTGACATTTGATTTATCCTTTGTTTGTTTGGAAAGGGGGATCTAACCCAGCATCCCATGCACATGAGGCAGATGTACCCACTCTGGATGGGACAATGTTAAACTCCCAGAACCAAACCCTCCTCACCACCTGAGTCCATCAGCCTTGACCCAGGGGAGGAGGATGTGGACGGAGTGGTGGGCACAGGTGGGAACAGGGTGGGGCGGATGACTCTGGGCTTCCTTGTGAGCATTTGGGAACCAGGTGGGAATGTGTGCCTGTAATGATGGCAACTGATCATGAGGCTGGATGAATAGGCAGGGAGAAAAAAGGATCCCCTCAAGTCACTTGGAGAATAAAAAGCGTGAAAAGTTTCAGTTGACAAATACAATGGCTTGAGTTCAATCTCTGGGTTAAAAAAAAAAAAAAAAAAAAAGCTGGGGAGATAGCTCCGTAGAATAAGTGCTTGCCTGGCAAAAGTTTTAGTTGAGATTATAAAAATCACGAGTTAAGAATGGAGAGGTGGATGCTCACGGGAGAAGCAGTGATGTGGATAGAAGCACTCACACAGAGACAGGGACGACGTCAGAGGAAACCTGCTATAGGAATGTGATGTCCTTTCTGGACACGCTGAGCTCACAGTGCAAACTGGTCCTCCCAATGGGTGACTCTTGGCCACCCAGCCAAGCAGGACACGGACACTAGGGACATTAATGTAAAGTCTCTGGTGAATCCACCTGGAGAGAGAAATCTGGGGACATTCATGGAGGGCAGCAGGAAGATGTGACAATGATGCCGGTGTACTCCTAGGTGTAGCAGTGTAGCTCATAGCAGCTCAGTGTGGGAAGGGGCCTGTGTGCCCAACAGCAGAAGAATGGATAAAGAGAGTTTTCTGTACAAGTACTACTTTTCTCTAAGTGAGGAGAAATTTTAGTCAATTGTAGGGAAAAAGGACGCACCCTGTGAGCACAGTACTAGATGAAGTGAGTCGGACACATAAGCGTAAACCTCATGTGGCTTCTCTTCTTTGAGAAACCCAATGTGTAAATAACTAAAGAATAAAACAAAAGATAGAAAATAGGAAATGGAGAGACTTTTTGCAAATGGAAAAAGAACCAAGAAATGGAGGGATAAGGAGGGGAAAGAGAGAAAAGAGATATAAAAGCATAGTAACAGAAATACAAAAACAAAAACTGGGCATGGCAGTGCATGCCTGTAAGACCAGCACTCATGAGGCTGAGGCAGGAGGATGGCTGCAAGTTCAAGGCCAGCCTGGGCTGAGTAGTGAGCTTAGGGCAGCCTGAGACACATAGCAAGGCTCTGTCTCAAGAAACAAAGCATGACAAAATAAATGGGAAGATTCTGCAAGCACAGACAGGGGAGGTTAAGGAGAAGGAGATGAGCTGGGGAACTCAGCAGCCAAAGAAGGCAGGAACTGTCACCAGTCTTCCTGGGTCAGCCAGGGGTGCTGCAGAAGTGAAGGGCAATGATGGCAATTGGCAACAGGTGACCACTGCTCCCTGGGTACCCCAAAAGGAGACACATGGAGGCCCCAGGAGCCCAGAGCGTCATAGAAGAGTTCTTGGGAGAGATTCCTCTACATTTCCATTTTAGGTCAGAAGTCTTTGAGCACATGCTGAGGGAAAGATAAATTAAAAAAAAAAAAACTTATAATTGTCATTTTTGGCAAAGCAGATTTAGTTTATGAAGTCCAAAAATTCAACAGCAATGTTTAGCACAAAAATAGTGTGCTGGAGAATGTTTGTTAAATTCCTGTGGCATTGGAAGGCCCACTTTAGATTGAAACTTTCTTTTGCTTTTTTTTCAGTAGCTGCTGTTTCCAGTATTCTTAGATCTAAGAAGCAAGTTATAAGAGTAATACCGATAGTTTTATCAAAGACTGCATTACAACCCTGGATGGAGCCATCAGGAATCGTGCTGTATTTTTCCAATTCAAGCATTGGTCTCCACAAGCCAGACTGAATCTCTGATACGAGGGAGGTATAGATGGAGTGGTAGACATTAGCAGATGAGCAAATGACTGGTATAATGTTATTCAGTTCATTACTGATGTTGTTATACATATTCAAAAAAGGATAAGAAAATTACACTTCATCCCTCATACCAAAATTATTTCAGCTTGATTCTGTATAAAGCAGGGGGCTGCCCAGAACCCTCTATCGAAAGTTGCAGGAAGCATTTTCAGGGTTGCTTTGGATTCCTAGCTCTGCATTTCCTCCATCCCTCCCCTTGCTTCTATCTCAGTGAGGATTAGACGGGGGTTTTGAGAAACCCTCTACCCAGAAGACTTCATCTGCTTCTCACAGGACAAAGGACACACGTGGAAAAAGGTGGTGCCCTTGATTCTGCTTCTACCCCTCATTGCTCTTGCCTCCTGGGTTACCATACCAGGAGGACACACAGGGACGCTTTGGGAGTCCTTCAAGAGGCAGGAGTACACCTGGGCTGTAGGCAGAGGAAACATGCTAAAGACCAGCCACTCAGAAAGGCTGGCTGTCCCGGGTTCCACAGATCTCTTGTCTTAGTCTTGGTTGTGCTTGTCAAGCATGATGCTGTCATTATTTGCTATTGAGCTGCCTCTTAAATCTCCAAGCCCCAAAGCTCTCTCTTTCCATCTCACGTCTATCTGTCTGTCTGTCTATCTATCTGTCTGTCTTCTTTCTCTTCCTTCCTTCCTTCTTCCTCCTTCTCTCTCTCCCTTCCTTTCATCTTCCCCCCTCCTTCCCTCCCTTCCTTCCTTCCTTCCTCCTTCCTTTCCTCCTTTCCTTTCTCCCTCCCTCCTTCCATCCTTTCCTCCCTTCCTTCCATTTTCCTTCCTGCCTGCCTTTTTCATTCCATCCATCCATCCATCCATCCATCCATCCATCCATCCACCCATCCATCCATTTCCTTCTATATTTTAAGGCAACTCTACTGCAATTGAAATGGCTCACCAAAACTTCACTAGAAAAAACCTTTTGAAAGGCACGTGGATATCATTTGTAGCAAGATTATTTCCATATACTTAAATGTCTCTCTGGTGTCTTAGAAAGATTCTCTCATTTCAAATAAAGGAAGTGGTTATATTTATTTTCTATAAAAATAAATATGATACAATAGGAATAAGAACGCTAACAGTTTACAACATCCCTTTCTTTATCCATACTGGTAAAATCAGAAAGGCAAAGAGTTCAGGACCTTGTGAGAATAAGGACCTTATCAAGAGTCTTCCATGATCTAGGGATTGTGCACAGCCTTGATGTACTGTCCAGCTTTTATTAGACAGACTCCTTTCTCCTGAGTGACAAAGTCCTTAGGATTTTCAAGTCCCTGTAGTGCTCCATCGGGTCTGATTCTCATTACGTGTCATACATGCATATATTATGTAAGTGTGTGCATACATAAACTGACACACATCTTTTGCATTTGTAATTTTTTACACAGTTGCCTCATAAAAGATTAAAATAGAAGATTAGAGTCCATTCAGCATTTCACAATACCACAGTAATAAATCAGTTCTCATTATTTGAAGAATAACATTTCAGAGCTGCGAGGTGAGACAAAAGCTGATTTGAGATTCATACCGTCATATACCTACTCTCAGAAGAAGAAGAAAAAAACAGAAGCAATTTACACATCTGCAAATCTTGGGAAATGGCTTAGGAAATTTGCATGATTTGGGCACATGAAGCCATTTTAGCACACAAATTCCTTCCTTTCATCTCTCAAGGGTGCAGAAAGGATATGAACATGTTTTTTGCAGATGATGTGAATTATTGACTGGCATAAATAGCAACTCACACTAAAGACTTTAGAAATGTGCTTTTCATAGAGCATAGATGGCATCTGGAACAAACACGTAGGAACATCATGTCTTATGGGGGCTCAAGATACAGAATTAGATAGACCGTCTCTGTGCTCCTGCGTGTTGTGTAAGAGTGTGGTAGTGTTGTGTAAGAGTGTGGTAGCGCACATTCATGTTTTATCTTGATCTTTGTTGTCCATCTAATGTTTGTAGCATTCATTGAGGCTTTTCTATGCTACCATGACAAAATAGTGGATCAAGAAATTTTAAAAATCTAGACATTTTGGACCATACCATTACTATCATCTCTATAAACTATGGATTTTTGAGTACAGTGAGAAGCTAGTGAAAGCGTCAAGCATTTCTTTATGAAGTCACGCAGTGTTTTCTAAGATGAACCCAAATGGATGCTTGGAAAGCCTGTGTTGGTCAGGGCACTGTAAGCAGAAAATGATTTGCCTACAAGTGGAAGTTTCACACCCTATTTCAGATACACCAATAACAGTGAGCTGTCGGCTACAGCGGGGAGTGCCTCAGCTACAAGGCTCTTGGCTTTCGCTCTCTCCATGATTCTCCTGTAGGTAACCTGAGCCTCTGACAGCTCCCAAGGGAGGCAGAAGGTCTCACACTTTGGTGATGACAGCAACAACCACAAGGAAAGCCAGTCAGTGTCACTCTTCTGACCAGCACCCACCATTTTTCTATAACGCAGATCACACTACCTGTGCAAGATGCTGAAGCACACCTTCTGCCCTCTACCCAGATCTCTCTGCATAGGCTCCTGCCCTTGAGGGGTGCTTACCTGGGGAGATTTTCAGATGAGGCCTGGTGGCAGTGACAGGGAGAGCAGTAAGCAGTGCTGTGTATATCTGAATGTCTGACGGGTGTGAAATTTTTGTCATTTCAATTTGTTGAGGATGGTCTAATTGGTGCAAAAATGTTTAGAAATGCTAAATTTGTTATTGATTTTCTTTTAGTTAACTATGGTGAATTATAGCATAGTGTGGTAAATTCTATGAAGGCAAGCAGCACGATGGAGTGGTTTTGACATCCAATCACTGTGACTTGCATAATGTGAGCTCTCTCTCTCTCT
>NW_004524615.1:6024907-6026399 GCF_000260255.1 Octodon degus
TCTCTGTCTCTCTCTCTGTCCCAATCTCTGTCTCTCTGTGTCTGTCTCTGTCCCTCTCTCTATGTTCCTCTCTCTGTCTCTCTGTCTCTGTCTCTGTCTTTCTCTGTCTCTCTCTTTGTCCCTCTCTCTGTCTCTGTCTCTCTCTGTCTCTGTCTCTGTCCCTTTCTCTGTCTCTGTCTCTCTCTCTCTGTCTCTCTGTCTCTGTCTCTCTCTCTGTCCCAATCTCTGTCTCTGTCTCTGTCCCTCTCTCTCTGTCCCTCTTTCTGTCTCTCTGTCTCTATCTCTCTCTCTGTCTCTGTCTCTCTCTCTTCCCTCTGCTTATGCATGTGCATGTGTACCTGCCCACATGCACCCATATGCAAACACAAAGAAGGAACGGTTTGCTGTATGCATACATGACTGATGGATCACATACTTACGTCTGAAGCCATACTATAATCCTAAAAATAGTCCTGTCTAACAGGTTTCTCTAAAGCTCCAGAACTCGGAAAAAAGTATGTGAAGTAAATGTCAAGGTCTGTAACACAGTAACTTCACTCCAAATATTAATAAATAGGAAATTTGCAAAACCAAGTCCAAGAAAACACATAAAATGTCCATGATGGTATTCAGCATCATGAGGAAAGGTCCAACATCAACAGTGGGCAAAGGGTGGGCCATGGCTCGACTGTGGCTGGGACTGAGGTCTATACAGCAGCAGCCATGAGGAGTGAAGCACCACAGTCACGAGGGAGACTTCAAGCTGCCCTGCCTGGGTGAAGCTGGGATACACAGAACTGGATTTACTCTGCAGTCAGACACAAGCGCATCTGCTCTGTGGTGCTGGTGACCAGAGGTGGTCAGCTTCAAGGGTTCCTGCGGCTGCGCTGGGGCACAAGAGGACTCCCAGGCTGACGGAGTTGCTCCAGCTCCTGTTCTCACTCCAGCTGCACTGCCTGGCATACCTGGGAAAGCTCATGGAGCTGAACGCATGCTTTATCTGTATGGTAAAAGCTTCACAGATAGCCACTCTGCCAATTTTATTTGGGTGAGTTACTTTCCTGCTCTGGGCCTCAGTTTCTGCGTAGGAGAAGTGGAGCCAGAGACACTTGCTGGGGAGTGCTGGCAGAAGAAGAAATGGGCGAGTCCAACATGTGCCCGGAGCTGCTGCTCAGCCTGGGACTGTGGTAGCGGCTGCGTCCACAAACAGCTCAGCAAGACAGGATGCTGCCAGTCACCTACCATTCTTCTCATGCCCCCTGGGGCTGCGGATAGTGATTTGCACTAATGACACATTCGGGGCCTGGGAGATGGCTCAGTGGAATAAGTGCTTCCTTGGCAAGCAGAAGGGTCTGAGTTCAATCCCCTACTCTGAAGAAAAAAAAAAAAAAGTAAAATAAAAACCAAACTATATTAATGACACCTTCATGTGGCTGGAAATAGCAACAAGGTTCTGCCAAGTTATCCAGGAATTAGGAGCTAATTTCCTCCCTCCATCTCTCCCTCCCTCCTT
>NW_004524615.1:6026724-6040900 GCF_000260255.1 Octodon degus
AAAAAAAAAAAAGCAGCGCACGTTAAATGGCCCATTAGCATGGGCATGCAGGTAAAGGGTAGGAAGCAGAGATCTGACAAGGTGATGACGGGAGCAACAATGAGTCTGGAGTTTATTGGACACAAGACATGCAGTTAACTGACTGAGATGGTCAAAATGAATGAATGACGTTGGCTGCATGCCATCCCCAGTGCTTCTGACCAGCTCCGGTAACACGAGCAGGAGACTGTCCAGGAAGTATCTGTGCATTTAAGGCTTAGAGTGTGATTAAACCTTCAAAAAATTACCCCAAAAATTAACTCTATTTTTAAAAATAATTTGAAAACATAACAGATACAAAATTCTAAAGATGTATAAATAATCAAAACTCAAATGATGGTCATTATTGGTAGTCAGAAGAAAGAAAATGCAAATACTGACATTTGTTACCTTATAGCTTGAAAATGATTTTAAAGAGTAGCAGTAGTCATGATCATTAAGGAGATGACTAGAATCACTTACTGTTGGTCCATGTTAACTTACGTATCATTGTAGAGGTTGATAAACAATGTTAACATAACAATTTCAGACTTGCAAATATAAAGACAACTTCTTGGCCAAGTGCCTCTAGTGACAAAGCGAAGCTGTGAAATTTTTGTTACAAAAAGGTATTAAATAATTAATACTATATTCAGGTAAATAAGTCTAATAATATTTTACATGTTGTTTTCTCCATTCAATTTCTCCAGGCTCCATTCATTTTTCACATGTTTGAAGCCATTAAAAGAACTATTCACTAGTTAGTTACCTAACCCTAATAACCACCACAGGGCACCGTGAATAATAAAGTTATGTAAGACAGGAGGTCTAACACCACTGAATGCTGGGACCAGGTCACTTTGCTCATGCAAGTATCAGAAGACCAGCATGCCGTGCGTGAGGAGGCAGATTCTTGCTCTTGCTACCTTGCGGCACAGGTAAGTTCCGCTAAGTCAGATGTCAATGCAAACAGCAATCCGTGCAGGTTACACTCACCCTTTCCTAGCCACTCCAAACTTCTGCTCTCTTTTTCCAAAAGTGCTTCTGCCAAGTGGATCTTTTGAACGATGTTCCTGCTTTATTTGGAGAGATATTTTAGGAAACAATCATAAGAAGATGTTTTACAAGATGATACCCATTACATGACACCATCTACTGTCTGAAAATTATGTTCTCCTGTGTTTACTGCAGGACCCTGGCCTTGGCTACCAGCTGGCTTACTCTTTATGCAGGGACTTGGGAAACTGCAGTCTGCACTTCCAGGATCCTGGCACTGGGAAGCGTGCAGAGTCCATCCCGAAGCTCCTTGTTAGGAAGGACAATGACCTCATCGCACTACTACAATCCACTGCACTAAGGGTTTCTTTCTTCCTAGTGTTCATTTTAATTGTTTCATCTTACTTATTTTCAAAGCAAACTTACTGTAAGTCAAACTGATTGTAAAAAAACTGAATATAAAGACAAATATTCAAAGTAACACTATGAATAGGTGTTGAAAGCAGGAAGCCTGGACACATATGGCGTTTTACATTTTGGAACGGTGTGTTACCTCTTTCCCTGTTTTCCCTGAGACTGCTTTCCAATCAATCCAAGCTTTAGTCACTCCTGGGTCTATGAAGTACGGAGCTGGAAATTTAGCTAATTTAATTTCATCAATCAAAAGAGTCAGTCTGGGTAATTCAGCCAGCTAATTTAATGTTGTCTACATCAATGAAATTAACTAACACATTGCCAAATCCCGTTCCTCTTTTTCTTTCTCTTCTTTAAAGAATACAAAGGAGAGGCAGAGAAATGGGAAAAGAAAAGAAGAAAAGGAGGGCAAAAAGGAAAATGTATTTTTTAATTTAGGTTGCAGGTGAAAGGTCTTTCCAAAAGGGTGAGGCAACCTGAAGGTTTGTTGAGTTTCTTTGCTCCTCATTCTGTACATAGAGCACTTAAGCCAAATATCATCGCCACCAATATGGGCGCCGGGAATACAGCTCAGGTGATCCCAGTTCACACGTCTGTGTGAGTCAGGGGGTGCGTGTGTGCGCGTGTGTGGGATCCAATGATTCTGCCAATCTAATCTTAACTAGAGAACATATATAAGCCGTTACAGCCACGATGCCTTTAACCCAACATGAAGTGCGTAGATCCAAGGCCGAGGCAGGCCAAACAATGTCTGCAAGGATGAGGACAGTGAGACAGGCATGGCCTATGAGGTGCTCATCAGATTCCAGCACACGCAGACCCTTTATGACCTGGACAGTCGCTGTGAGGGAAGGATTTCAGAGAAGGAAAGCAGTCTGGGACACAGAGATGAAACTTAAGAATACCCAACTTCATGTTCGCTAGGCAAGTCGTCGAGGTGGTCTGCTTTCTGGTCCTGAAGCGTGGCCTCAGGGTCTCCCGCGTGCTAGGCAGGTGCTCTGTGCTGGCCTGCATTTCAGGTCCTGCTTTTATTTTTTGTGAAATTAGTGCCCTTTGTGAGAATGGAAGCTCCTAGCGATTGCAAGGGTACTGCAGAAATCTGAAGGAGGTCCATCTAGGGAAAAGGCCGCAGCTTCCTGAAAACAAACTAGCACTTCTCAGGTACAAGCTGTGGAACTTGTAAATGCATTTTGGCCATCGTAAGCTGCCTGCATGTGTATTACTTGTTGTTTTGTGTTCTGCTGTGGCCTCCTTTGTAACATCTCTTTAGTTTTCTAATTAAACAGAATTGTTAAGATGCACTCACTTACTATTTGCACAATTTTCATGCTATTGCTTTATTAGAGTTATTTTTAAACACCAATGACTTTTTTCTCAATAATTCTCTTTGTACATATGTCTTAAATATTTTTACACAGAAATTTAGAAATCTAACCATATATAGCATTGTAGTAGGACAGTCCTTTGACATTTTTTTCTTGTCTCTTGTTTTCATTTATTACCCTTTCTAAAACAAACATTTACTTGAGAGACAGTATAGCAGTAATTGGCATGACATGACAAGCAGTACGTATTTAGAAGATCAGAATGACAGGCATGCCAAGCATGATCCTCGTAGTACACATTGCCATCATTAGTGCAGTTGTTTAGTTCACAGGTATCAGCATATATAGTTAGTCAGGGTGAGAATCCTACCAATTAACTACTATTTTCAAAAACGTGCTGAAGATCCTCAGGATCATTGCCTTATCCATCTTGTCCATATAAACGTATGGCTTTGCCCCTGTCATGTTTCCTCACTTTTCTTCTTGCCCTCTCTTCGTTGTTTAATCCTTAAGTTCTTGCTTTCCTTTTAACAGTGTTATACCTTTCAATTTTGATTTCTTCTTTTGAGTTCTTGATCCAGGGAGACTATATGATATTTCACATGTGAGTCTGTTGTATTTCACTTATGAGTCTATCTTCAAGTGGCATCCATTTAAATACACAGGCTTCAAGTGGATCATTCTTTATAGCTGAGTAATAGTCCATTTTATAAAAATACCACATCTTTTCCATTCCATTCCTCAGGTGGAGGGCCTCTTGGTTGTTTCTAAGACTTGAATATTAGGTTTAGGGACATTTAAAAGCATTCTAACAGAGGCTTATTTTCTAAATATGTATGCTTTTTATTTGAGTATCTTATGGTCAACAACCACTGGACCTATTTATTATCGGCTGCAAAATAATGTTTTAAAACTTCACTCTTAGTGATCCAGTGGAAACATAGGCTGGCTTTTTCCAGAAATGCTACTCTTTAAACTAGTGACAGTAAAGATACTTGAAGGCTGGCATTCCTGGTGACCTGTGGCTTGCAAGTGCTGGCAAGCACCCTTCGGAAAGGGAAAACCCAGCAGGAGAGTGTGGCCAGCTGAGAGCAGAACTTCGGAGCAGTAACTTGCACTGCCCAAGGGTCAGCGCACAAGGCCTAGACCTCATGGTAATCACAGGACATTTCCATGAGGAATGGCCGCCTTCTTTTAATCAAGTAATACCTATTGGATTTAAAACTAAAACACATTTGTATTTATGCCAGAGACGGGATGCAGGGATGTAAGAATTTATCTTAAGCCATCCGTGGAATCCATATTAAGCCAAACTGATAAAGGATGCAGGAACATGCGTTATTTATCCTGAAATTTGACACTTGAGTGAGGAGTCCCAGGGGCATATCCATAAGTCAGATGGGATCTAACAACCTTCCCATTGCTGGGGTCTCTAGATTTTATTTGTTCATGTACCATTATCAGATTATCTGATGCATATCAAATCAACTTAGAGATTAAGCACATAATGTCTTAGAGAATCCAACTCCTGCATGTCTTGGTGGCACACAGATGATAATGTGTTGCAAGATTTGTTATAAGTAACAAATTATTGTCTTTGAAAGTTGAGTGAAGCACTTTCTTAACCTATTTGAGAATGAGTTATGGAAATTTTCTTCAATATCAGATGTAATGCAACATTAAAAAAGTGTATTTTATAGGGCTCCACTGAGTTGACAAATGTCCGGATATCTAAATTATGAGATATTTTGAGGAAAACGGTATATTTTGATTTTTACATGATGAATTTAAATATTATTAGAAATGTTAATTATAAAGAATAAAATTATTAAAATTAAATCTTAATATGCAAGATGTTGAACTCAGAAACCATAACACTAAAAGACTGACAACTGAAAATATTAAAATGTAACACTTCTGCGTATGAGCATCATAAACGAAATAAATGAAAGTCGATGAAGAGCAAATATTTGTAGTGTATATGACATGGATTAATGTCGGGAAGGGGGGAACACATTAAGAGAAGACTGTATCCATAGAAAAATGTCAAGAAGTTGTGAACACGCTGGCCCAACCCCGGGTGCGATGAGCTGGCGGTGGAGTCTGGGTGTGCTGAAGCGCGCCTGTAGCCCAGCACCAGGGAGGCAGCAATCAGGAGGACCACGATGAGTCCGGGCTGTGTAAGGAGACCCTGCACAACAAAAAAAAGAAGTTGTGAAGCATCTTATTCACATTGGAGAAATAAAATATTCAACAAAATGCATATTCTAATAGCTCAACATAGTTATTAAAGGGGGTTTTCTTTAAGAATGAATACTTGTAGACTTTCAAGTATATTGGGATTAGATGATGCTATTTGATAGATTCTGTATGAGGGTTTGGTATACTTCTCTGTATCACCTTGGTCCTCTGAATTTTGTCAAATGCTGGGACATTTTGACATAAAAGTTATAAGAAAGAAAGGGACTTAAACTAGTTACTGTTTATTTATTTAACACAAAGTTCTCACTATCCACCTTGGACTCTTAGTGATTCTCCTGCCTCAGCCTCCCCAGCACTGGGATTACAGATGTTCACCATCACACCCAGTTTTGGGGCCAGCACAGCATGTGGCATGGGGTACCGAACTCAGGTCCTTGTGCTTGCCAGGCAGGTGCTTAGACCACCGAGCTATCTCCCCATCTTTAAAATACCTTAAAACAACACTAATATGCCTTTAAAATTAATATAGAGTACAGTGATGTATACGCATAATACGCGCATGCACACACAGACACACAAATGGAGAATCCTAGCTAAAGGCCCAGCGCTTGCCGTAGGTCCCGAAAGTGAAGCTCTATTTCAAAGGAGACACCATCCTAAGCCCATTATTAAACTAAAGGGGAGCCTATGTGCTACCAGAATTAAAACAAACACAGAATGCTGTTTTTATTCTGCCTGCAGCACGTTGTTCAACACTGTTCATTTTACTCTTCTGTTAAATAAGACAGCGCAAAGAAAATCCACCCCAGTCTTGGTTTAGCACAGGCACTCTCCCTGAGTTCAGATGGCAGTAAGTTCGTACAGAAACCTGATTCCCTGAAGGTGTCAACATGAACCTCGAGCCTTCGGGTGGTGGCCTCTGTAGAGGACAGTTTTCAGACCCTGGTCGTATTCTCCCACCTCCTAGCTCCTATGGTCTTGTCAACTCAACCCTTGTGACATTAGGTTTTCATTGACTTCTGTGGCATTTTTTTATGTAGTTAGAAGGAAAATAAAATATTTCTTATAGCCATATGTCTATCAAAGGTGCAAAATAGCTCAGTGACTAGTGTAAGTTTTGTTGTAGAAACCTACGATATATTAAGATAATGTGTCAAAAATATGTGGTTCCCAAGCATTATTTGTAGAATAAATGCAGAGGAAACCATCACCAATGTATGCAAAGATGTGCAATGCAAAGATGGGGGGTTGAAGAAATGTCCGGTGGAACTGTTTGCAAAGTAATTCGATGAATGATGCCACAGTGAAATTCTTCAAATGACTCAGCCATGGTGAGTTTGCAACGCAGCGCTGACCAGAGTGACCACACCCTCTGGCAGGGCCTGCCTGGCCCCTGTGGCCAGCACTTCTGCAACTCCTGAGGCAGTGGAACACACCTTTTTCTGTGTGCTTCAGAACACCTAAGTTCATTTGAATTTAATGAATCGATCACATAACTTCATACTAAAAGTTTGATTTTTAAAAATTATGAATACTTTACAACTTGTTACACTGAGAATGGTTCAATAAAGCCTTCTGCCGCTTTGCAGAAGGGATCATCCTGTCCTCCTGGTTATCACATCCTTCTTCTCTGAGATCCCAGCTTAAACACTCTGCCAGCGCTGAGCACCGAAACACTGAGCCCTACAGGAGGGTTTCTATGAAGCAAGTGCAGTGGAAGTGGCACAACCTCTTCTACTTTATTTCTTAATATGAAATTGATTAAACCCATTTTAGCAGGCATCTTTGACATTTACTGAGAATCGCAACTAGGGTGACCTGGTTCTTATGTTCCCAAGACATTCTTTCTTGGTTTGATTTATTGTATTCAGAGTTGAATGATTCACCAATTGCTTCTTCATTCTGGAAGTCTGAAAGAAGTTTTCATGGCATCTGAGTACAAACATTAGGAATGACTGTGAGATCAGGTCGCAAGCAAGTTGTACTAGCCACTCTGCCTATCCTGGACTTTACCCCTGAAGACATCCCAGGCTAGGGAATCTCACTTCTTAGGCAATCTCTCACTAAAGGGCATTCACGCTCATTAGAAAAAGCACTGTTACGTTTATTTGGCCCAACTGACCCAGGTCTGTCTCTAGAATTAGAGAAATCCAACATATTCCTACCTTACCAATGTTTGAACCCATTCATTCTAATTCCTTCAATTTTTTCCTGCTCTGTTCTCTGTCTCACGTGGTTCTGTGCTTAGGCAGTGACCCTTCCCAAATGCTCTTCTTTGTGATGTTCGACTTGTTATGTCTCTCTCCAGGATCCCCGGGCGTAAAGTCTCCCCGTGAGGTCTCTTCAGCCTGCCACATTGTGGAATGAACGCACCTCTTGTGAAGTTTGCTGCGATCTCAGTATCACGGAAATGAGATTCCATCACTGTCTTTGAAAGCATATTCCTAGCTGCTCAGGCAGAGCTCTTAGTTCTATATATTAAAATGATTTTTTTTTTGTTTAAATCAAGAGCTTTTAAATGCTACACTTTGGAACCAAAAGGGAATCTTGGAATCAAATAGAGATCAGGATTAATGCTCCGGCTCCACTGCCAAATTGTCATGTGGTTTAGAACAAATCACCTAACGCCTTGGGCCAGCTCCTTTCTGTGACCTGGGAATAGTGATGGTTCGTTCCGCCACTGCACAGGAGGGTTTTTTTTTTTTTTTTTTTTTAGATTTAAAAAGAGTGTCTATCAAAAGCCTTTAAAATGATCGAACCAGTTGATACCACTGGCTGCTGCATGAATCAGATTCCCCCGCTGTCCTGTCATGCCGCTTCATGAAATCACTTTTTGAAAAACTGATTATTTCCCAAGAATCATCCAGTGCTCTAACACCAACCAACAGTACAATACTGGCTAAGGCCCCAGAGCCATAGCAACCCTAAGAGACCAGTTTGGTCCACAAGAGGATGCCACACGCTACAACGACACCTGGGGTACCCACACTATAGCTGCTGGGCACCCCCACATTCTCTGCCTCAGCATTGATGATCCGCCAGAACAACTCAGAAAAACACTGAAAATACCGTGTCTGGTAGTCACGGTGTGTTTTTTTTTTTTCTTTACCAGGGATTGAACTCAGGCCCTTGCGCTTGCCAAGGAAGCATTTATTCTACTGAGCCATCTCCATGGCCCTGATCATGGTGTATTGTAAGGGATGCAACCTAAGAACAGACCAGTAGGGGAGAAGGTGGGACAAGGATGAGCTACTAACTGACAGCCCCCACCTTCCCCGCCTGGGTGTGTTTGCTACTACAGAAGCTTTGCATACCTGAATCCCACGGTTAAAGGTCTTCATAGCACTCTCTGGGAAGGCCCCCACTTTGGGGCTTGGGGTACAGCTCTGAGTTCCCAGCTCTGATCAGGAGTCTGGTTCACGGGTAACTTGTCCTGCCCTGAGATTTTCTAGGAGCCTCATTTGGAGTCACCTTGCTAACAGAGGTGTGGTGGAAGGTTCCTGTTCCTCCCATTATTCAGGAAATCCTGAGGCTTTAGTGCCTCTGTGCTGGGAACGTGGGACCAGGACCCCTAGTGTTGCACATTATGCCACACTGCCCCTGTTGCTGGTCACCAAGGTTTTCCTTTAGTCACTCTGCTCTTGACAGCGATCTTACCCCTCTTGTTGGCTCCCTGGCCCAGCCAGTGCCATTGTGTTCCTTTCCTCACCCTCCCTGCTCTCTCTGGGGCTCAAAGGCACCTCTCCTCTTTAGAGCCCTTAATCCCACAGTCCCACTGATTTCCTTCTATGCTTCTGCCCATTTCTGCTGTGTCTGCTTGGAGGCACATTAAGGAGGAAAGGGGAAGACGTTACAATAGAGCATGAAAACTTTATGTAGTCTCCAGGTAACACACACATTTGTGTGGTCATAAATAGGCATGATGTGTTTGCTTAGGGAAGAAAATAGCATTACTATCCCCCCCTTTTTTTTCAACTGAAGCTCTATCTTTATAAAATGGAAAATAATCAGGTCAACAACAACCCAAAGTGCACACACCTATGTAATCAGATACTCACTCAGGTCCTGCTGGAGGAAGACTCGGTATTTCACTGAGGACGCCGCGAAATTTATTTCTCCGAATGCTTGAGAGTTCTCCCCTGATGATGGAATTAATCTCTACAGCTAAGGTTTTATCACAAAATGTCCAGATCAGTTTCCTGTGGTTTGACTTGACTGTTTACATGGGTGCAGCAGAATTTAAGTTAATGAGCTGGGCACCGCTGAGTGTGTTTCGTAATTCTAAGCCAACGTACTAACTATTCGGTGAGTAGGAGGGGTGAACATCGTCCTCCAGCACTGCTCACAAGGCTGTGGGGCGGACCTGAAGGAATACCTTTGTGCTCTTCCAAAACCCACACCCTACTCTCTTTACTCAGTTTCGCCTGCATTTGGTGAACTTCCTCGAATGGGCTAAGGTGTCATTTGAATTGGCGTTACTTTTGTTGCCACCTATGAAAAGCACCCGGTGCTTTTTCTCTGCACAAAGCCAGGCTTGTTCTCCAGTCAGGCACTTCCTGGACCTGATTAAGTGAGCATCACCTTCCAGAATGCCTCCACGTAATGTGCGCCCTAAGTGCCCAAAGATTGGGTCTTAGTAAACTTACACAAATATCTACTGATAATTTTCATAAATAATTAGGAAGGTCAATAAAGTTTTAAATTCTAGGAAGTCAGTGAGAATCAGACACTTGCTCTTTCTTTTTCTGTGTTGCCCAAGTTGGCCTGTCTTCAAGCTCAAGGGCATAAGCCTTACTCTTGCCTCAGCCTCCCAAGAGCTGAAATCTCGGGTGTACACCTTCCCGTCTTGCTGCAGTTTAAAAATGCTCCATTTTCTTGTCAAAGCCAGAGGAAAAACACCTCCTTCTACATCTCTGAGAAGATAAAAATGGCACCAATAATATCTGAAGCCCTTGCCTTTGTCTTCAATTCTTACCTGTGTAATTAGTTCTTGATCTCAGGGACCCTGCTGGCAGAAAGCAGTCCATACCTGGGTCACTCGAGGTCCTAGAAAGCTTGAGCCAGGGTATGGTCCTGGGCTGAGCGCTGTGACATAAGAGCAGCTCCGAAGTCGGTGTGGAGAAGCCCAGGCCGTATGCTCAGACACGAGTCCAGACAGTCCCATGTAACCTGACTCAACCTGTGAATGTTGGAGTGAAGCTTGCCCCAGACTCTGCAGGTGACCTTCAGCAGGAAGAGGACCTCCAGATGACATCCTGTAGGTGACATCCTGCCAGAGCTGGCTGAGTGGTTAAGGACATGACATCTTTTATAATCAGTAATATCAGAATAGAGAAGAGGGTGCTTATTCCTGAGAATTTTCTGTTGACTTTAGTATGTCTTTGCTTATTAAAAATAATATAATATTTTCTAGCTATTGAAAGAGCTAATAATATTTACCTTCCAAGTTTACTTTAAAATATTTTAATGTCATTTTGATTAATTAGTTAACCAATCACTATTTTTTAGGTTCTCATGATCTTATCTTAAACAAATATCCATATCTCCTTTGACAATTCTTTACATTTTTGACTTTTGAAGCTCATATCCTAAATTAAGAAAAATAAATGGAATGTTTGCATACCTTAAAGCTCAAATTATTTTTCAGAGATTTCACAAAGATTTGTTCTTTCACCTGACAGAAAGAGCAATGCTATAAATAATTAGGTTTTGTGATGTACCCAGTATTTTCTTTTAACTAATCTTAACACTAGTCTAAGGGCCATAGCAAGAATTATTAAACTAGAAGAGCCTGCAGTCATATTTAGAGTCTGGATAGGAAAATATTATTCTGTAAGTCTGCTTCACTGTCATTACTAAGTTCCACAGATCTCATGCATTAAGTAGGGGAAACTTGTTTTCCCACAGTTTTGGAGGCAAAAAAAAAAAAAAGATAAGGGTGCTGGCACGGTTGATTTCTGGGGAGACACTGCTCCTCAACGGCCAGGCTATGGAGGTCTCTCTCTGGGTGTCCCCTTGCTTTCTTCTGTGTCCTTCCAGCCCCCTGGCTCTTCTTGCAAGGACTCTACCACATTGGATAGGGGCCACGCCGCTGGGGTTCCACCGGGTCTTATCTGGGTCCTTAGAGACTGTACTTTCAAATGCACAGTAGAATTCTCAGTTGGTATATGATATTATTTTGTGAGAGTTTGGAAATGTCTTCTCAATACTGAGAATATTTCCTGGAGAGCCAGACCACTGGTAAATCTCTAGACCCATAGGATCAAATGTGTAATTTCTAAAGCACTTCTATTAATTGTTTTAGACTTAATTGTGTTGCCTGAAATTTATGTGTTGAAGTTCTAGCCTCTTCTTTTGGGATAAAAAGTGAAACCTGAGACCACACTTCTCTGAGAACAGAGACCCAGACCCTGTTTCCCTGTGGCCCTAAGGATAGAGGCATATTTTGCACGATTCTACATTGCTCTCAGGTTAGAGATACAAACCACCTCTCTGGCCTCTAAGGTCGTCTCATGCTCTTGCTGTTTTCTCTTCTGTCTTTCCTGTCAACGCCTTCACGAGCCAAGATCTCCCTCACTTTCTGGAGCAAGCAACCCTGTTGTCTCTCGGCTTCCTTTTACTAGTGGATCTCAGAGATGCAGCTTGCTTTACGTGCAGCGATAATCCTCTAACATGCCCAATTTGCCACCTGATTCCTATCAGCCCAGTTCATTTCTGACTTCATTTGGTCTATTCTCCTGGACTACCAAGGCTAAAGCATCCCTTCCCCTGAGCACTTAAACGCCACTGCAGTCTTACATTGCTGTTTGCTGTTGAGTTTTTCTCTATGGTTACACAGTGAGTTTCAGAAAAGAAAGACCATGTCTAATTATACTTTATATATTCCTAGGGCATTCTATGAAGCTGGCATAGACCAGGTGCTGAGCATGAATTTACTGTTTAGGTGAATGAACAAGTTGCTGCTTTATTGTGTACTGCCAAGTCTGATTATGTCTTCTACACTAGATAATATGTTACTTCTAAATTTGCTGGATATCTGAAATGATTTGATCTGACAGCAATAAAGATTCTTTAAAGAATAAGAGGTTTAGTGTTTTCTGTCACAAGAAGAGCAGAGGTAGAGCACAGGGGCAGTTGAGTCTGACCATCCCTCGAGCTACTTCTCAAGGAGCTCAGACTTATCTTTATAGGTACCAGTGATGGCTTTAAACCCTTTCTGCTCAGTAAGAAAATAAGGATTCAAATGTCACCTTTCACAAAGTGGCCTTTTGAGAGTCATTGACTTAATGCATCAAAAAATTTCTGAGTATTGTTTAAGCACTTTAATATTATCTATTATTACAATTTTCCTCAGTATCTTGGATATTATTCATTTGGGCCTATGCATGGCTAGCCATTTGAAAGACATGACTGACTTTTACAACCACCTTACTTGTTATGTTAGTTAGGATGAGGTTCAGGCACTATAATAGAAAGTGTCATAGTCCTGGCTTCAACACAACTTTATCTCTGAAACCTAAGAAGTTGAGACATAGGCAGTTGGAGGCCACAAACTGAGAGATCCTTTGCAACTTGCTCCACGGCATCAGCACCCCAGGCAAAGGAACTCATGGTGTGCACCGTCAGCAGGTTGCCTGGCACACCATCAGCAGGAGTAGCCATTCCTGCCCAGTGTGTTGGCACAAGCTTGCAATTTTAGAGCTCCAAGAGGCTGAGGAAGGAGGCTTAGAGGTTCTGAGCAACTCCATAGCTCAGCAATTGTCTTAAGATGAAAACCGAGGACTTCCTGGAGATATGGCTCAGTAGGAAGGTCTTGGGCTCAGTCTCAGTGTAATGCAAAAGAAGAGGAGAGCAGGCAGAGGGCAGGGAAAGTTGATTCTTCGCAGTGCAGTGCATGGCAGCAGTCTCTCCGGGGCACATTCCTAGCAGCCATCTCTGTGCCCTGCAAGAAGCTGAGCTCACTGTCACCACAACCAGCATGTCATTCCAAATCATCTGCTCTCAAAGATTTATCCAATGAGCTCTATTTAATTTTGATACAAGGTTCAGAACAACCCTGATACAAACATGAGAACAAATGTCAATCAGGGCTGACGTGATGCAGACTTAAAAAAAAATAAGAAATACTTTTTATATCTGAGAAGTATGTGCAACTCTTCCCTTTTTTATTTCTTTTTTATCCTGGAGCAGCAATTTGAAAGGAGAGAGAAAAATATTTTCTTTTCTTAAGTCTGCCAAGAATAAAGTTTCTCTCATTTGTTTAAGCAAAAAGATGTAATGAGCTAAAGTAAGAAAGCATTGCCCTTACTCTTGAACCCAACAGCCTGAGAAAAACCCTTCTGTTGAAGAGAAATCAAGTCTGGCTATTTTTGCAGTCACTGCTTTTGGGTAAGCCCTGGCTAGGTTTCAGGTTTTTCTTGGTAGTAGAACTTAGTGGCTGTAAGGAGGGCTTTTGAAATCTGCTGTGGAGCACCTGCGACCTTGTGCCACACTCCTGATTCTGGGTCCTGTATTTCTCCCAATTAGACTGGTCATTTTGCGGAGATCATCATAGGCCACTGTGCATACAAGAATTTGAACTCAGTACAAAAGAAAAAAGAATGTGGACTGCAGTAATTCAGTAGCTGCAGTGCTCCAGGCGCTTGAACTTCCTACCACCGGACCACGCCAGCCCAGAACACCACCTCCCTTCAGCACTCTGTTGTCAGAAGCCATGGTAGTATTCAATTGTTTTTGGTTTTGGTTTTGGGTGATTTTTCTTTCTTTTTTCTTTTTTCTTTTTAGGGAAAGGGCTATAGGGTGTTCAGGGTCTCACTACTAGACCAGACTCATAGCGATCCACCTGTTTACAGCCTCTCAAGAGCTAGGATTACAGGTGCACACCACCACGCCCAGTCTCAGTCATGGGGGCAGGCCCTGTGCCTGCTTGCAGGCGCTTTAATCCACTAAGCTATTTAGCCGGCCCCTATGATATTCAATTATAAAACAAATAAAACCCTCACTATATTAGCTGAGCACGGTGATGCAAGCTTGTAATTTCCACATTTTGTAGGCCGAGGCAAGAGAATTACAAGTTCAAACCCTTTACACCAATGCAATTTAGTAATTTAATGAGACCTTGTCTCAAAATATAAAATAGGGGCCGGGGAGATGGCTCAATGGAATAAGCACTTCCCTGGCAAGCACAGGGGCCTGAGTTCAATCCCTGGTTCCACAAAAAA
>NW_004524615.1:6041055-6043991 GCF_000260255.1 Octodon degus
AAAAAAAAAAAAAAAAAAGAAAGAAACATATACCTCATTTATGTTTTGCTAGTAGCACAATGTAATTAATAGACTATATAAATTCACAATAATTGGGACAACAGTGTCCAAAATATTTATTATGAAGTAGTGTTATGTTTGATTCAATATGTTGCCTCAAATAAACCTCAACCACTGAGATTACGTGCCTCCAAATATCTTGTAAAGCCTGCATGTTCCTGACACTACATGAGTAGAACAAGAAAAGGTTACTAAAATTAATGCTATTTTTGCTCCTTTTTAAAAGTTTTTTCTTTTACAGATATGCTACTTTCTGAATCTAATTTTTTTTTTATTCTGAGTGAAACATGCATGCTTCATTTCAGAAAACCTTTATACTTACAGAAAAAAATCACAAAGTGAGTAGGAGGAGAGCTCATCTACCTGATCTCGATTTCCTGAATTATTATTGTTTTTTTAATATCTGTATCTTGTTATGATCATTAAAAAAGCAATGCTTATGCCTTGTTCATAATGAATGTCATAATTCTCTCAGATTGCCTTCACATTTACCGAGTGTCTTCTTGGTTTCCTGGCTCCTTGAATCTACACAGGGCAGCAGCACCCTTAAGCTCATTTCGGTGGACACTGCCTGACTTGGACTCACTAAGCCTTGCAAGTCTTCTTCCATGACAACCTACTGAATTTCTCTTCAGTTGGTGACTTCCACTGTTTTGGGAACTGCTGGATTCAGGCATCTCATAATATCTAAAGGGTTCAGGCTGTTTACAGTGAAATCCACATTTCATTTACATTTTGATGACGCACTGTGTTGACTCGCTCTTTGAGGGAGTGTTTGTCAGGTTTCACACCGTCGGGGTCGCTTTCCTGGTTTCCACGTCATTCTCCTTGGGAGGAAGTCTATGGTCCATATCCTAAGAAGGGAAGGGGCACCTATCTCCCTAGGAGCAAGGCAGTGACAACAACTGCTGAAATTCATCTAGTGGGAGGCTGATCTGTTCTCCAGAGCTTGATTTCTCTTTTGGAAGTTCTTTTTATTAAATGATTCATGAATTTCTTCTGTCATTTGGTTTGTAGTCCAAACCTGTTTCATGTTCCCTTAAATTATTCCAAATGCCTGGACTTCGCACTTTGACATCGTTGTAACTGTATTTGGCCCTTACTTACGTTTCACAGTGTTCCAAGCTCGTGGGTACATGACGGAACTCAATCCTAGACTTGCCGGTTTCTCCAAACTTTGGGTACGTTTGTTATGTATTCATCATTGCAGTGCTGTATCTAATGCTATAAATTCCTCTCCCCCAACCCGTACAGTCCCCCCGTGCAACCTTTCCAACTTATGCAGCCCTGAGGAGCCCCGATTTGTTTGCTATCGCTCAAGTGTTATAGTTCCAAAGTACTGTACTGTAAATTCATCAGCATATACCTTTATGAAGTTGCTTCTTTCATTTATTAACGTGCATTTGAAAGATGGCTGTATATTTAGAGGTGTTGAAACTGACCCTTTATTTTAACTCATGGAATGGTAGTCCATTGTATGGGCATACCACATTTTAGTTCACCATTTACTAATTGAAAGGCATCCTGTATTTTTTTACTTTAACTTACAAATAAAATGGTTCTATAAGTATTCTTGGGGCTCTCTCTCTCTCTCTCTCTCTCTCTCTCTCTCTCTCTCTCTCTCTCTCTCTTTCTCTGTAGGCATATATGTGTGTGTGCTTGTAGAAAGGATTTGCAGATAGGTCAACTATTTATTTATTTATTTTTGTATTTTAGGGAAAGGTCTACAGGGTGTTCAGGGTCTCAGTACTAGATTGGACTCATAATGATTCTCCTGTTTACAGCCTCCCAAGAGCTGGGATTACAGATGCGTGCCACCATGCCCAGTCTCAATTGCCATCTCAGTGCCCCGGGAGCAGGGCTGGCCCAGCAGTCCAGGGGATGGAAACCCCGGCCCCTGCACCTGCTTACAGGCACTTTAATCCACTGAGCTATTTGGCGGGTCACTAGGTCAATTAAATACCTTGAACTATGTGATAAAATTATGTTTTGCTTTGTAAGAAACTGCAAACTTTTTCCAAAGCAGCAACTCTGTTTTGAATTCTTTTCAGCAAGAATGACTCTTTTTGCTCCACCCTTTTCATATTTTCAGATATTTTATTGGCATAAGAGTTAGTCATAGAGTAGAGGTGGACTTGAGTTTTCTTTTTCCAATGCAAATGATGCTGGAATTTTGTTTTGTGTTCTTTTGTTTGAGACAAGGTATTGCTATACAGCTCAGCCTGGCCTTGAATTTACCATAACCTGGGCTGATCTTGATCTTGTAGTGAGCCTCCTTCCTCAGCCTTCCAATTTCTAGGATTACAGGCATATGCCAACACATTTGATTCAATATGGGATTTTATATTCTTATTTATATTTTATTTGTCTGCTTTTGTGAGATATTCATTTGAGTCTTCTGCTTTTTTAAATCATGTAGTTGATCTCAGTGTCTTTAAAAAGCTATATGTTATAAACAAGTCATTTATTAGATGTTTTATAAATTCTACTTTGTGCCTTTTTTATTCTTTTAATATTTTCTTTCATAGAGCTAAGTTCTCAGTGTTAGTACAATCTAGCATCTATTTTTTATGAACTGTGATATCAAAGCTACATTTAAAATTGCATAACCAAATGAGAGTCATATGAATTTTCCTCCTAGATTTTCAGATTTGTGGTTTTTTTCTGCATATACTGGAGAATAATTTTGAGTTATTGTTTGTTTAAGATATAAAGTCATTGTCTAATTATTTATTCATCTGTTGCACAGACAATTAAGCCTGTACCATTTGTTGTTGGCAGGTTATTCTTTCTTTTCTGAATTGCTTTTACCTCCAAGATAATTTGAAAGCGCTCTCTCTCTCTCTCTCTCTCTCTCTCTCTCTCTCTCTCTCTCT
>NW_004524615.1:6044091-6060675 GCF_000260255.1 Octodon degus
TCTCTCTCTTTCTCTCTCCTTTTTGATTTCATCATTATACCACAATCGAACAATTTACCTATTGAAAGATACCATGTTTGTTCTCTGGTTAAGTGACAAATGAAATAAATGTGAAATCGTGAGTCTTGGTTACTTTTCTGTCATTACTGGGACAAACTACCCAACACCCAAAATTAAAGAAGGGAAGGTTCTTTAGCTCACAGTCAGTGGCGGTTTCAGTCCATGGTTGGCTGGCTCCAAGCAGAGTGGCACATGGCAGAGGGTGGCCATTCCTGGCTGCAAAAAACAGCAAAGAGCAAAGAGAGGGGCATCAGCTGCCGCATCCAGCAAGCCGCTCTTCCATCCATGCTGACTGGAAGACCAGAGCCCCTCAGAAGTGGGACGCAGAATCCTTCCTCAACTCCTTTTTATATCCTTTTTGTGCTGAGTCACTCTAGGGTGGGCCCTCTACACCCTAGGGTGCTAGTCACTGAGCCCATGTAGGCAAGCTTCCAACTTCTCACGTTGACACAATGCATCAACCACCACTGTGTGCATATTTTTTTTTCTCTTGTGAGTGCACAGACCCTCATAGGAGGTCAGCTGACTGTATCTGTGTGTACTTGTGCTTTGGTTCTCTTCACAGTTCCATTGAGCTACTTACTGTTTGGCTAACATCATGCTGTTTGGGTGAAGAAATAGCAGTAAAGTCAGCAATCAAGTTGTGCCTGTCTTTTGACTTCCTCATTCTCCTACCTTTATCTTCAGTAATGCATTCCTTTCTCCAGTTCTTTTATCATGCATGTGAAATTTAGGAGCAGTTTGTCTACCTCTCCAAAATAACTTGCTTGATTTCTATTGGGGTTATATTTTATCTACACACCAATTTAGGAAAATTGACATCTTTTTTTATTGGTACATTTTAGATATATATAGTGACCACATTCATCATAGAGACTTTGGACCTGTACATAATATTTCTTTTTCTTTTTTGTGGGGGGGGGGGACCTGGGATTGAACTCATGCCCTTGCGCTTGCCAGGGAAGCGCTTATTCCACTGAGCCATCTCCCTGGCCCCCAATATTTCTTTTTTAATTTAACATTTTATTCATTTCAGTGAGAAAAAAAGATAAAATAGCAATGAAACAGTTTGAAAGACAGGGTAGTAGCCCCGCCCCCAGGGCACGCTGAGACAGTGATTGAGACTGAGCATGGTGGCAGGCACCTGTAATCCCAGCTTTTAGGAGGCAGTAAACAGGTGGATCACTATGCTTTTATTCTAGTAGCGTGACCCTGTATACCCTGTAGACCCCTCCCTCAAAAGACAAGAAAAAAAATTAGTAAGACAGTTACAATAATTAATATATTGCATATTGTTATCTTCATAGTAGTTATTAGAGGACAAGATATAGACATGAAATCTTGTCTAAATACTATTAGTACAAACTTTCCTTCTCATTGAGCTAAGAGAAAGTAGCTGCATATCTATCCTATCGTGTATATACATATATATATTTTTTCACTACAAAATGGTCCTTTATATGCCCCTTTTTTTGTTTTGTACTTTCAGAGATGGGCATTCCACTGCTGTTAGAGAAGATAGGTGTTCCATTGCTGTATTTGGAGAAGTCTTTAAAGGGCCTTTTCATACTTGGTGCTAGTCCGCTAATGCCCTCCTCTGCCTTCAATTCCATTTCCTCTCCCTATTTACAGAAGATTTGTTTTCATGATTCCATTTCCTCTTTCTCTTTCCCCCTTTCCTTTACCTATCCTCCCTCCTTTGTTCCCTTCCCATTTGAACATTTTCTTCCAAGTTCTCAATACCTATTACTCATTTTAATTTTCGTTCACGCTTCTGTTTCTCATACCAGCGAAACAAAGCAATATGTAAACACACGTGTCTTATTTGCCTCACCTACTAGTATGGCCTCAAAATGCCCCTTTTTACCTATAAATGCCTCAGGCTTATCCTTTTTGGCAGAGTAGTTCTCTGTTGTATAAAAATAGTACATCTTCTTTATCCATTCATCTGTTGATGGGCATATGGAATGATTCCAAGATTTAACTATAACAAATTGTGCTGTCAAAAACATGGGTGTGCATGTATAACTCTTGTATGACCTTTTTAATTCTTTCAAGAAGATACTAAGAAGGAAAACATCTGGGTGAAGTGGAAAGTCTAGTTTTAGTTTTTAAGAAATCTCTACACTGATTTCCACAGTGGTTGCACCAGTGTGCACTCCCACCAACAGTGGAGAAGGGTTTCTTTCTTCCTCACAACCCCTCCAGCCTTATTTTTTGATGGATTTCTTAATGACAACTGTTCTTTCTGGAGTGGCATAAAATCTCAGTGTTGTTTTAATTTGCATCTCTGGAAAGACCAGTGATTTTTTAAAGTTTATCTTTGGGGTATGAGTTATCCCTATGTCATAGACAATCTATACAGAAAAATAATTCACAAATATCTGTATGGAAAACATCACAGTTCTAAAGACAAATCTATATCTATATCTATATATACCCAATAAAGTTTTAAAAATTAGATGTCACCTTTATAGAGCCTACCTTTTATTGAAATCATTTCCCACATCCCCAGTTTACTTTTTTCTTCAGTACAACCCAGTATGACATTTTCTGCACCTAAAAGAAGAGATTCATGGCCACCTCTGAGCTACTGCAGCTTTTTCAGTAGGCAGCGCAGCCAACCCAGGCTGATGGAAGATGTATGTGAAAAGCAAAACTCAGCTGTGGCCCCCAGTCTTCTGAGGTGTGTAGGCACTCACCAGGCATCCAGACACCCATGCCAAAGTGATCAGCATCTGGGCTGCACTCAGACAAAGAAGGAAGTTGGGAGAGCGGGATGCCAGCAGGCTGTGTTGAGTCCAGCTGTCATGCGTTTCATTCAGTGCACCTGAAATACCCAGTAATGTGGTAGCGAGGCTCGTGCCCATGCAGGGCGGCCCAGTGCACACCGTTAACACGGGGAGCTGTCCTTTGCCATGCTTGTCATGGAGCGATAGGCACGCCTTACTCTGAAATGAGAACCCGTGTCATAGACTCAAAAGCCAGAGTCCCGTGCCTTGCTTTCACCCGGAAGTTTCACAAAAGGTGGTCTTCTCAGTCTCCTGCCTCTGCTGCTATTTCTGAGGTTGGGAGGGAGAGAATTTCAAAGCAGTTACACACTAAGGCAAGGATGTGTGCTCTTTTTTCAAAATGATATAATTTAGTAACTCCGTAGTCATAATGGAAAATGTGTCATGCCTCTTATAATATTTGTGTGCACCAGATACACCTTTTAGCTTTGATAGGAATTCTGTTCAAGTTTACTCATCTTAGGCTCTTCAATAAAAATATATAAGCAAACATATTGCATAAAATTTAGTAATTATGTAGCAGTAGGGTAGGTAACCAGAGTTACCCTAGTTACCTATTTTTGACTCATCAGATTATTGTGGCTATAAATTCTGTCTTTATGCATTATGTAATAAAGTCTATCCTAAGACACTGTCATGATTTACCTTTTGAATATTTCATGGATTCCATTGCGTAGAATGATTTGTCTGCCTCTTCTGCCTCTTAACCATTAAATGTTACACTATGCTAGGGACCTGTGGTGTGAAAAATTGAGAGAGAATCTCTGCGAAATGGCAAATGCTCCCTGTTACAGAGAAGGATGATTGTGAAGTTCCTTTTATATTTGGACTGTTCACGTTTGGCTCAAGATGATGGAGTGGCATGCGGACAGCTAAGGTGAAAGTGTAGATAATACAGATGAGAGAATTCTTGAACTTCCAGAGAAGTTACAGTTCAATTCAGCTTTTGCTATTATAGCTGTATTAGTTACTACTGTTGCTCGACAGATTATCCCAAACTTTACAAATTTAAAATAAAAACAAATATTGTTGCCTCGTTGATTCTATTGGCAAAGAATAGTTTGGAATGGTTGAACTGGGTGGTTCTGGAGTAAGGTCCTTTAATGAGGCTATGGTCATGATATCAGCCAGGACTGCAGCCACCTGTATTCATGGCAAAGGGTGGAGCATCCGAGGTGTTCACAGTAGGCACCCAGCCTCCCGAGCAGCTTGAATGTCCCCACATCCTGGCAACTGGTTTCCCTCTGAACAAGGAATCCAAGGAACAGGACAAGGAGGAAGCCACGCCGCCTCTCCTGACCTGCTGTGGAAGCCTCAATCCCTTGCACATGTTGGGGTCACAGAAGAAAGCTAGTGAGACCGAGTCACTCCTGAGGTGAATGGGGCTCTACCCTTTGAAGTGGAGACCAGTAAAGAATTTGTGGGTCTGTTTTATGACCACATGCCAAAACTGTCCCCATGTGATCCTGGGTCTTTCAATGTCTCTGAGTTTCATTTTTGACCACAAGTAAAGGTCACAAGCTTGATCCCAGAGAGTAGTTGTTATCAGTGTAGTAAGGCATGTGGAACTTTGTCAACTAGAAGCTGCTGCATAAATGTGAGGTTGATCAGATGACCGTATGAGTGCACTGTCAGTGCTCTTTCCTTCTGTAGTCAATCTCTCTCTGTCTCTCTGTCTCTCTGTCTCTCTGTCTCTCTGTCTCTCTGTCTCTCTGTCTCTCTGTCTCTCTCTCTCTCTCTCTCTCTCTCTCTCTCTCTGTCACACACACACACACACACACACACACACATACACACATGTTGAAGACATCTTGCCTAGTGACCTCTGATCCTGGCACACCCTGGATCTACGCAAATTCCTTTATAGGAAAACACACAGGAAGCTAAGCTAAAGGACATGGCCCTCTGGGTATCCTGACATGCACTTATAACCCTGGCTATAGAGGCTCAAGTAACAGGAACCAACCTGGCTAATATAGTGAGACCCCATATCATATACTAGTAATAATAATAGCAAAAATGCATTACACTAAAGTACTGTGGCATTTAATTTTCTGTGATTACAGATCATAATCATTTTTTATAAAAATGTTTAATTTTCAAGGAATGGTGCAAAATTTAAGAGTCACAGTTACTTGCATTGTTTTCTGTTGCTCAATCCAATGAAAAGATTGCATTTGTTTATTTTTTGTCTCTTGTTTTTCCACACACAACAGTGAGTTGGGGACTGCAGGTAGCAGAGGCTGACATGGTTGTCACAAGTCCTTCAGGGTCAGGGGTACAGGCTCCCATGCTTCATGCAGTAACTGGGCTCCAGTCCCTGGTAGGCTGTGCTGGCTCCATGTGCAGCATCTATGTTGGAGCCAAATGAAAGATGGGACAAAGGACAAAGTGTGTGTACTCCATGTGATTTTTTATTTTACTTAAATCTTTTTACTTTGAAATAAAATTTTAGCTTATGCAGAAGTTTTAAAAAGAGTAAAGACTTTCCATATACCCTTCATCTGATTCACTTATTGACAATATGTTTCATAAACAACCTATTTACAGACATAAGAAAGAGAGATTTTACTTGGAAATAATAAGGCAGCAGTCTTATTTTTCTAATTATGGAAACAAATAGATTGATTTATAGTAGAACCAAGTAGACATCTGCAAAATTCAAACAGAATATCAAACACCATGGATAAACTTTGGAAGTCCAAAACATCTAGCTAAGAACAAGAACAGCTCTGTGAATGTCATTTCCAAACTGGGAAGGGGGAGAAGTGGAGTTCTATCGTGGCCTAGCTGCCAGATGTGGTGCGACAAGGGGAGCGCATGAGACAGGGGAAAAAGAAGCTGACTCTTCTCCACTCATTCTATATAACCATCAAATCTCTAAAAATGTGATACAGTTAGTGTTTCCACTACCTACTAGAGATGATTCTAAGTAGAGAACAGGGTGTGCAAATTGAGAGGACCTGGCAGCTGTCCAATGATGTCAATAATTTGCCCCGAGGAACCCAAGACAGACTTTCTAGATTAGCTATCTGTGTAGAAGTGTGCCCGCATTTGAGCAAAATAGCTGAGCGGCATCAACAAAGATTTGTTTAAACAAACCAGTCTGGAAGTCAAAAAGTTGTGTGGCAGAGAGGCAGTGGTGTAAATCCTGTGTGGATTAACACCACTGCTGTTTCCTAAAATAGAAACAATCTCCTTCTACAATGTACCTAGAGACCTTTCTTGTGTGAACTCTAGGTCAGACATTTGTCTTTTTCTTTGAACTGGTGAAGTGCTCTCCTGCCCTTGATTACTAAGGCTAAAAGAATAGCCCAAGAATCAGCCAGGAATTTAATGAAGGGAGGAAGACCTCTCAGCCCTGTACCACAGAAGGGTCTGGCACTGGGCCTCCTGGGAACCATGCCCAGCGCCCCAACACAGGACAAGGCGTTAGAGGACTCCATGGCTCAGGACACACTGCACGCTCAGCCTTGCCTTGCTTCCTCACTCAGTCTGGAGCCTGTTTGCAAGAGCAAGTCTTTGTCTGGAGTCACCTCCCGGAGGACAGGCCAACCACAGTGTTATTCCATGTGTGTCTTGCATCAGGAGCTTGTGATGTCACTTGATATATGTGACCCCAAGGCCCCCCGGGCCCCGGGAGGACAAAACAAGGGACTGACTGCAGGTAAGCTTTTGTGGCAGTGGAAAGAATGAGGTGGGGCTTGCCCTGCCCTCCTCATCCTATTCCTGATGTGAGTCAGAAGGCCTAAAATCCAAAGGAGGCCAAAGAACAACTAGCATAAATGAATAGAATAAAACTTATTTTAATGGGTTTTTGTATGCCATAACCTAATATATTAAAATATACATTAAACATATGTATACATATGAACTATAAAAACCACCATTTCCATATAAAGCATTGTCATTTAATAGCACTAATTGCATTCACAATGCTGTGCAAATGTCGCCAGAATCTACTTCCAGAACTTTTTCATCACAGCAAACAAAACTACTCTCACAAAACAGTGACTCCTCCTATCCTCTTAGCCCATCCCTTGAAGATCATCATTCTGTGATATGTTTATGAACCTCTCTATTCCAGATATTTTACATAAATGACAACATTTCTGCTTTAGTTGAGACTTATTTCCCTTAGCTGAGATTTTAAGGTTTATCCATGTAGTAGTGAGTGGTGGAACTTCCACTACTTTTTATGAATGAACACCATCTCACACCCTAGCCAGAGTTCACTGGATGGACACTTGCTCTGCTTCCACACTTTAGATGTGGAGAGAGTGCTGCTGTGAGTGTTGGTGTGCAGGTATCCATTGAGTCCTCCTTTCAGTTGGGCATGCACTTAGGAGTGGAGTTGCTTAGCATAAAGCTGTATGCTTAACTTTTCAAGGAGCCACTAAACTAACATTTTCTGAGCGGTTACTAATAGGATTTACATATATACAATGCAGACTTCTGTGGCACCAGATGCCTTAGCTGCCTTCTTCTTGCTGAGATACAATACCCAACACCCACAAGTTGAAGGAGGAAAAGTGTATTCCAATTCTCCAGGTGTAGAATCCACAGTCCACTAGCTGTAAGACGGGGCAGCATGTCAGAGGGGGACAGCAGAGGAGAAGCAGCGCACGGCAGGAAGGAAGGAAAGGAAGCAAGGAGGCAAGCTGCCCTTTCCCTTCTGTGTCATCTAGGCTGTAGGCATTGTGGCTGAGGCCACACACACTTTGTGGTCCTTCCTGTTATCCACATTCTGTTCTATGTGAATGCAATTAGTGAACGTTCTTGGTTGTTACACAACCTAGAGTCAGACAGATTTAGGAGACCCGACCAGTGACTGCATTTGACTTCTCAGGAGGGAGCTCTTGATGCGTGCCCCAACCCCCAAGTGAATTTGTACTAGACATCTCTAGGTGTAGGATATATGTCCATCCTTTGCAATTTTGTTCTACCTTTTGTGTGTGTGTGTAGGGGGAGGCTCAGTCCACCCTGAGGGCAGAGCTGGTGCAGCATGTGGTGCCAGGGATCAAATCTATCATTTTCTCCTTTGATTCCCATATTAACCAGTAAGAAATCTTTTCCCACCAGTGTTCAAGTTTGGAAACTTTCCTATTATACTAAAATAAAAGTGTACCACTCAAGCTGTTTTATAGTGTATCACACATGGCTGAACCTGGGAAGTACAAAAGAATATGAAAAGAGAAGTTGAACTTCTGAGGTTATCTCTGCTAAAGTAACTTGGATAAAAATTTAAGCTTTAAGTTTGTGGGGGGTTTATATATCAATGCTGATGATATTGAAAAAAATATTACTATCTTTTCAGAAGCTAAAGAAGTAAGGTTCCCTCCAAGGCTTTGTAGAAATTTTTGCCTTAAATAATACAGTTTAACAAAGAGTCTTTTAGAACTTTGCAAGATGTCACAAAGAAAGGTGAAGAAAAGAAAAAGAAAAAGCAGAAATCATAGGAAAGAGCGAGAGCTGTGTGAACAGTGAGGCCCAATTCAAACTGTTTGGGTCCAACCAGAGCCTTTTGAGTCTTTTGAAGCTCATATGGTATTCTGCTCCCTAACAGCCCATATTCTTGAAAAATTAACCAGAAAACTAGCATGAGCTAAAAGTCTTTGTATTTGAATTAGAGAAGAGGGAAAGGTCTTGCTGCCTTTGGGGAAAGTTTTTAATCAGAAAGTCTCTTCATCCTGGCTTTTGACCTTTCCTAACATTTCAATTGTTTTTTCACACTGTTCTTGAAAGTGTCCATAGTGCTAAGAAAAGAAGGGCGGGTATCTGCACCTTGCCTAGCGTGGCTTATGTCAAGGTGATGCCCCTGGAAAAGCACCTGAGTGCGCTGGTGCAGACAGAGAGGGGTGATGTTTCCACAGCAGTTTCAGCTTTTGTTAAACTTCTTTTTCTTCCAAACAAATGAAAGCACTTCTTTCCAATACCATGAAGTGTTCTAACTTTAATAAATAAACTTTGGAAATTATATTTTCTGATGAAACCCTGCATTGCCCTGGCTAGTCTCCTCTCATATTCATAGTAATGACACCCTGGAGTTTGCATCATCAGTAATAACCTTTCTGCCCTGTAAAATTTTTATAAGTGTATAAATGTGTACCTGTACCCTGTAATTAAAATATCCTCCTTCCTCTTACAGCAGTGCTTTAAGTTTATACTTTTTTATCCAGAGTTTCTAGATTCACTGCATAAGTGGACTGAACCTTTTTTGTTAGTTTTGCTGAAAGAGAAGTAGAGAACAGAGGGTGTTCCATGGCTTACTCATAGCCACATACTTAGTGAGTGTTGGGGACAGTCATTCAAGTAAGGAGATTATCATGTAGCTTTTCAGATGAGTTGGACCCTCCTGCTCTCTGATCTACACTAGGGTGATGCTTGGGGCTTATTTTTTTTTTTTCTGAATACCTGTCAGAGGACAGGCAAATTGGGAGGACTGCTGAAACAAATGTGTCACTCAATTCCCTATGGATTGCCTTGCCCTCCAGTTCCCAAGGTCTGGGGAAGTGGGCAAGGGAGAGGCAA
The DNA here is from genome assembly GCF_000260255.1 of Octodon degus. Taxonomy (NCBI): domain Eukaryota; kingdom Metazoa; phylum Chordata; class Mammalia; order Rodentia; family Octodontidae; genus Octodon; species Octodon degus. The sequence goes on from NW_004524615.1 coordinate 6,053,475, forward strand.
GGGAGAGGTCACCCACTACAGAACTTCTCAAGGTTGTTAGTGCTTCACATCACACTGCAGCATCTATAACGCCTGCCTTTTTCTAAAGAATGTTCAAGGGCTGGCCAAGTAGCTCAGCAGATTAAAGTGCCTACAAGCAGGTGCAGGGGCTGGGGGTTCAATCCCTGGGCCTGCCATGCTGGCCCCGTCCACAGGGCACGATGACAGGGTGATTGAGACTGGGCGTGGTTGCATGCGCCTGTAATCCTAGCTTTTGGGAGGCTGTAAACAGGCGCATCACTACAAGTCCAATCTAGTAGTGAGACTGGACACCCTGTAGACCCTTCCCCCCCCCAAAAAAAAATAGGAAATGTTCAAAGCTGTTAAATAAAATTGTGGATACCTCCATGTGAGAGAATGTCAAGTAACATATCCCAAAGACTATTAGGACTTAGCAGAATATTTTATTTTTTTTCACACAGTGAGAGTTTGCTGAATCTTTAAGTGTTCTACATAGAACAGACGTCAGGCAGACGTTGGTATCCAAGAAAGACCTCCCTCGCCAGCTCTGTTATGTGATGTCCTCCATCTCCCCAGCTCACTCTGTTGTTAATATCAGCTTTGATATATATTGTTTGGACCTTTAGAAAATCTTTTGTTCTCACTCAGAGTTAAGCATGTTGAGGATAGCAGAGTTATTAAATGAAACTTTCAATAATATCTGGCTTCTGATATTATTCCATGCTTTTGCATAACCTGAGGCTATTTGTAAAGCAATATTTAATCAGAGCATGGTATGGGGTGCCTGAAAGCCCAACAGCACAGCGCTTGCTCACGCTGCCCCACCCAACTGTATCACATCATGGCAAATGGAATTGAAATGGCAGGAATAATTGTGAGAGGGACCAATCACATGGCAGCCCAGGAGACCTGATCAGGTGGAGGTGCGAATCTTACCTCCCCCTAGGCCGTGGGTTTGTGAGTTCGCATCACTTCAACAGCACCACGTGGAGGACAGACTTCCCTCATCTGAACCCTTGAGGAAAATCCAACTCTGAACTGCAATAGCATTCAACATATTCTTATTGATTACTTAATAAGGCAATGTGGAAGGAAAAGTTGAAAGGAGAATTTTTGGGAAAAATACCTGGAAGTTCTAATGTTATCTACTCAGTTCTGTATTGATTATCATTCTGCTGAATATATACTAAGAAGATTCCCTGAAAACTGGATATTAATAATTGACCAATAGCTTTTACTAAAAGTGTCATGCCTAAGAAATTGACGGAATTGAAAAATAAGGAACTTTCAGAGATCCTTATACTCAAACAAAGAAATTAAATGTGAAACATCAAAACTAGAACCAGCCACCTGAAAACAGAAGATGAACAAACCTGGGATCTCTACAGCTGAGGGAAATATTTAATGTTTTTAGCTTAGCACACATGTTAAAATATTTTATTCTCAGTCTTAGACTGTACCTATCTATGTTTCCTTTATGAATTATTTCCTTATCAAGATGTGGAAATCTGTAAACTACACAACACACAGATACACACAGAGTCATTCATGACTTATTATATAGTCATATGGAGAGAGTGGAATTTTGAAGTCTGAAGAATGAGATAGCTGATGATCTAAGGTTCTGACACAAAAATATATTTAATAAAAAGTATTGTTGAGGGGCTGGGGAGATAGCTCAGTAGAATAAGTGCTTGCCTGGCAAGTGCAAGGTCCTGAGTTCATCCCCAGTTCCACAAAAAAAAAAAAAAAAAGAAAAGAAAAGAAAAGAAAAAAGAAAAAAAAAAGTATTGTTGAGAATCAGAATAATTAAAAGGTCACTTAAGGACAGACCTGACTCCTGCGACTCCACTCTGTCGAAAGAAGTCATTACCACTGGATAATTTGCAAATGTGTGGTCCCCTTTCCCCGCTCTCAGCTCCTGTGTTTTATGTAACTAATATATTATGGATTCCAGGCCTGTTTCTCAAGGAGAAGTGGATTTATGAGCCACACATTTGCATCGCTTTCGTCCTCCTCACCTCGCCCACACCTCGCTCCTTCTTCTCACCTTCTCTGGCCCTGGGCCATCTCTACCTCCTCCAAAGCTAACTGTGAGCTTCCACTGTGGCTCGCATCTCACTTTGCGTCTATAGCACCCTCCCCTCTGCACACATTTGACAGATTTCAGAAGTCAAACTCTCTTTGCTATGGATGATTATTTTTCTCCAGTCTCCCTCTTTTCCATTATTCTCTGCTAAACATAGCCATATTGACTGCTCTGCAGTGTTGTTGTGCTCATCTTCCCCCCACCCCAACCTTCTTGAACTGACTCGTAGACGGGTGGCACCAAGGCTGAAGAGGCGCGTGCTCTTCCCTTTCCAGCACCATTCCTGGCCCTCCATCGGCTAAGTGTCGTCCATGCGTGAGTGGAATTTTCAAAAGCACAGAATGCAGTGAACTTGATTATCATCATTGTGTGAACCGAGGCTTCATAATGGAATTCCTTGGAACTCGTGTCTCATTCTGTCCCCCTTTAGCACAGGCCAAAACAGAAAAAAAAATTCTAAATCTACCACAAAAATGCAATGCTGATCTCATTTGTTATTCAACTAAGTAACCGCGAGATGGTTAAAGCATTGAGGTAAAGGCTGCAGCCACGTCTCCTGAGGCGCACCGTCCAGCGTGGCCGTGCACCAGAGGAAAATGCGTGGCGAAGGATGGCAGGCCCCAAGTCCGTCAGTTACACGTGGCCTGGTGACGAAGCGGAGACGAGCTTGAGATGCCTCCTTAAGGTCTGTTTCTGCCTTTCCCTCGGGCGGGCCGACCTGGCTACATGCTGCAGGAATTTCAGTGGATTTCAGTGAATAATTTTGAATAGATGGGGATTGCTAGTAAATGTGAACAAGTCCTTATAAGTTGAGTTTCATAAATCAAAAGCTGCTTTAATAATAAATGCTCATAATTTTGCCTCTGTACTGTTGTGAAATGCATGCACTAAAAGCTTGGGAGTAATTCAAAAGTGTAGTTCTTTTTGGACACCATTCAAAACAGACCACACACATCCTGAATCAAGCGCCATGCAGAAGCTTTTCTGTGTGTGCATATGCACATGACAGTTTCATTTACATCTAAGTGTAGCAAAAAGCGTAGCTTTACTTAGTAATAAATTTATATTAAAGCAGACACTGGTACTTGTTCGGATGGACTGGCAGAAGCTGGACATTGGCCACAGCTGTGGGTGTAAGGCAAGGCCAGTTGGAGAACGAAGAGTTCCTGATGCAATCAAACTGCTTTAGTCCCAGCAAACCCACTGGCCTGAGGAATTCCAGTTATTGGTCTCTTGGCAATCCTTTCTCACATGATGCTAACTTTGCCAAATGTGTAAATAAATGTCCCTACTATGAATGAGCAGAAGTTCCTTTCCTCCCATCAGGAGAGAAAGAGCTCCATCTGACCTCAGCTTTTGATTCAAATCTTTATTTCTTCATCTGTGCAGTTTCCTGGAGCGCTGACAAGCCAGGATGCTTTGCACCATATTTTATAAATTATTAAAATATGGATAAATTCACATAAAATACATTTCATTAATATCTTAAATAAGCCCAGATAAAAGAAATTAGTATTTAAGAATATCTCTGGAATAAAACATTTATTTTCTGACCAAAGATCATATATTCAGGTATAGATCATTGATGTTGCTTTCTCTTATTTTCATTCAGTGAATGGTACATGTTAATTCTGAAGGCAATTGAAATCTATAATTGTAATATGGGAAAGTTTAAAAAATTATCAATATGGCAAGTATTGGATATTTATATTTCATGTAATTTACATGCTCATGGGCCATCTGTTGTAAGAAGCTTTCTTTGTGGACAGCATTCATCAACGTCCTACCTTATCTCTAGTCAGCCTTAGTTTTTAAGAATTGTCGCAATGGTAAGCCTTTGTGGCATCTTATTTTATATTGTTGTTATCCTAGATTTTAGGAGGTTACATTTTAAATGTTTGTAATTACTTCATTATATAACACAGAAATAATAAATAGCAGCATGCAAAATTTTAAACCAAGATTGCAGATACCCTCCAAAAAACACAAGTCAGTGAACGCTGCCTCTTCGGGTGTCCTATTGCATGTGTTGATTAATACGGAGACAGTCATTCCTTGTTCATCTGTGGAGAATCTGGATGTCGTGTATCGTTTTTCCTCATTGGTGCTCCTGTTCACTAATTAGAAGGCACCAAGTCTTATGGTGATAGGAATGATCATGTAACCTCAGTATCTTACGACCGAGGCTGATCCCTCGTGCCTGTTACCTCCTCACTGCCGGTTGGCCTGTCCTACCCCTTGGTATCTCTCACAGAAAGGCCAAGTATGTTATCTTCTGAAAATTGCTGGCATTGGAAGGGAAAAACACCACGACCTCTGTACGGTTTCAGTGGTGCCATTAGAACAGACATACCTCTTCTGCTCTTATTTATCGACTAAAATGAATGTTATCAGGGTAGCCAAAAGTGCCTTCTTGTTTGAACATTAGTACAACCTACCACTGAATGGTACGAGTCACATCTATCTCAATTTCTTTACATATTTTCTCAGAATTTAATATAAAGTAAAAAAAAAAAGAACCAATGAATTATTTTCTCAAACCCACAGTATTTTAAATTTCAGTAACCTTAACTGGAATATAAAGATTCAGATGTCTTGGGTTTTATTTGATGAGTAATATTTGCATAATTAATTTTAATAATCATTTATAATGATTGCTCTTTTGGAAGAAAGGTATCTTCTTTAGATGTGTTAGAAGTCTAACACCTACACACCAACAGCATTAGATAAGTTACTATAACTTAAAAGATTTTTAACAAAGTAATGTTGTAGGGTGTGTGTGAGGGAAACTCAGTGAGAGTCAGGAATCTGTTCAGGGTACAGCAGCCCTTCCCGAACTGTTAGCTCCACAGGGATCACCAAATCTGCCCTAATGACTGCAGTTACCCGAAAGGTCCTTAAAATCTAGCTAGGTTGGGCTTCACAGGAGAAAGATTTTGTTGACGGTGAAAATAGTTTCTAAAAGTGAGAATTTAGGTGAGAGTCATCCTTTCTCTATGCTATTGTTAGATTATTGGGATTTTTTTTTTGGTAATTTCTGCTCTTTCAGTGCTTTTCCCTTTTACAACCCATTTCTCCATTGTCCTCGCCGCATCACCTTTTAAAACTACAGTTGACATTAAATTATTGAATTTCATACATATCTAATAGGCCTAGTTTATAACTATCAGACTACAGGTGTACACTATCCTTTCCAGACCTATCATTTTCAGCCTTGATATAAGAACTTAATTTTTCTTTTATCTCTTTTCTAAAATATCTAGTAACCAAAACACAAAGGGTTAGCATGATGTGCTTATGCGGGATACAGTTTCCTCTACATAATGTGCCATGTAGAATATGTTATTTCCAGCTGAAGATAATTATTTTTAAAGTAACTAAGAAAAAAGAAATAGGGACGCACTGACACAAATAGACAGCAGTGAATTCAGAATGCACAGCAGAATGTTCAAATTAAAGCAAATGTTTCCATGCCCAATTACCTAATTTGTAATTGCAACTATTCATTGCACTTGATTTTTCCCTTCAGCTCTTTCCTTTCCCTCCCCCTGACTCCTCCCTCACTGTATCTGTATGCTGGCTTGGTAATAAGCCCAGAATGGCTTCTATTTCTTTCCCAATTCACTTCACTTCCAAGACCTATGGTCCGAATTGCATGCAATAATGACACATTCAGTGCGAAGCTAGAGTTGTAATCTCGCATTTCTCCTTGAATGTTTTTGATGTGAGCACCTGTGTTAAACCATAAACAGAACCAAACTTCCTGTGCCTAGAGACAAATTAAATGAAAATGGAGTGTGTGTACGTGTGTGTTGTACACGTTTAAGAGACAGCCTGGCGGCATAAGAAACTGTTCGCCTGAGCATTTCTGAGACGGAGAAGGAAAAGACATAAAGAATGAAACCTAACTATGTGGAGAGAGGTAGTGAAGAATATACTGTTACTTAGATAGTATTGCTGAACAGTACTGAGAATGTTGGCATTTAAAATCTGGCTATTTATGAGAAAGGACAAGTCAAACCACGTTACTCCCATTGGTTGAAGGCGAAGAAGAGTCAGGATGTGGGAGCAACGAGTGTCTAATGAGACCACCTCTTTGCCCCACAGTCTCTCAGAGTGGGGCTCGTGGGATAACCCTGTCAGGTCAATTTAGCTGACTGATACAACTACAATGTTAATATGTGACACTATGTTTTCCTTTTCTTCTTTTATTGCACCTTTTAGAAAAGCACACATAACAAAATTCATGTTTTAACTATTTTCAGTGTACTGTTCAGTGATATTAAATACATTCATCATGCTGTACAACCATCAGAATTATCTATTTTCAGAATTCTTCATTTTGCAAAACTGTAACTTTATGCTTATTTAACATATTTCCATCTTCCTTCCTCCTTGGCCCCTGGCAAAACAGCTCTACATTTAATATCTGATTTTGACTACCCAAAGTAAATCATGTAAGTGGGATCATAAAATATTTTCCATTTGGTAACTGACTTGTTTTGCTTAGCACAATGTCCTATAGTTTTACCCAAGACCTTGAATATATCAGAATTTGGATTCCCTTTCCGTGTTTTTATTCATCCATGTTTGTAGTATGCAACGGTGATGTTCCCTGTGGGCAGTTGGTGCCTGCTCACATGAATCACGATACTCTTTCTGTCCCTGGATTCCCAACCCGCCCTCCTCCTCTCATCTCTTGATGCCCTTCCCATCTGCAAAAGCTCTATATTTGAGAATAAAAATTATTCTTTTGAACATATAAACAAACTACCTTCTGCCTTCCTTCCCAGCCACCAATAGAAGTTAGGGATGTTTTTGTATTTTCACTACTGTAAAATCTGCTATTATGTTCATGGCTTCAAAAAAAAAAAAAAAAAAAACCTTTTGAACATTTGCTTTTGATTCTTTCAAATACATATCCAGAAACAGAATTACTTGATCAAAAAGCAATTTCAGAGACCCAGTCCTAGCCCAGGTCTGGTGAGTGTGTGGGACAGCTTCCAGCTACACTGCGCCTGCAGGACATACTGCTGGACCCAGCCCAGGCGCAGCATGTGTGAGACCCTCTTCCACCCCCTTGAGATGCCCACCACCACTCCGCAGCACCTC
>NW_004524615.1:6069990-6071227 GCF_000260255.1 Octodon degus
ATTATAATGTTTCCACCATCTTGATAGAGTTACACTGGAGTCCAAGCTTACTGTACATGAATCTTTGGGAATTAACCACATCCAAATCATCACCCACAGAACTGACATTGTAATAGCATCACTCTTCCAATCCACAACATGGAATGCCTTCTCAACAACTGATTGATTATTGTCTTAATTTTTGTCAGAAATGCTTTGTATTTTTATGTCTTTCATATATCTGAGTACATCAAGTCTTTCTATGATAATCTTGTTGATGCAATGATATATGGGAATTTCAAAATTTTCTTTTTGAATCATCTATTGTTTGTACATGAAAATGCAGGTCATTTTTTGTCCTGACTTTGCAGAATTGGATTATTAATTTGAACTTTTATAGAATCTTAAGGTTTTCTGCATATATGATCATATCATCAGTGGATAGAGATTTGTTTATGTGGATTTTTTCCAATATCTTTTGTTTCTTTTACTTGCTTAATTTTTCTAGCTAGGATTTCCATTATCATGACAAATAGAAATAGCCAAAGTGGACATCATTATCTTGTTCTTCATCTTTGAAGAAAATTTTGGCTAGTTCATGTGATGCTTGATTTGTATTTTCCACACTGTTGATTATATTGACATAGTTTCTTTCTGTTCCTGTTTGTTAAATGCTTTTATCATGAAAGTATATTGACATTTGTAAAATAACTTTCCTGTATGAATAAATAATGATTATGCATTTTCTTTTTTCCACTTTCATTCTGTTAATGGAAAGTGTTACATTAATTGATTTTTGCATATTTAAACCTCCTTTCTTTTCAAAAATAAATCCTACTTAGCCATGGTGCCTAATCTTTTTAACAAGGTACTCAATTCATCCTGCTAGATTTTGTTGAAATTCATTTTTTCTTTATCTTTTCACTTTTTTTTTTTGTCTCCGCAAGACAGGGTCTTGCTATGCAATTCAGGTTGGCCTTGAGCTCACTTTGTAGCCCAGGCTGGTCTCTAACCCACAAGGATTCTCTTGCCTCAGCCTTCTGAATGGTCGGACTACAGGCATACACTTCCGTGTGAGGCTATCATTTTTCAGTCAATGTTCATAAGTGACACTCTTCATTGTCTTCTTATCATGCAATTTTGTCTGCCCTCCTTATTTTATCACTTTAATAGATTTAGTCTTTGTTCCTTCTTTCTTCAGTCCAACTAGCTAAGAGTTTGCCAATATTTTTGATATTTTGAAGAAATAACATTTGAT
>NW_004524615.1:6072528-6074108 GCF_000260255.1 Octodon degus
CATTTTACAACTTGTGTTTTATATGTCTTATCATCACTTTATACCTTATTTCCTGCATTAATATCTTTTTTTTTTACATTTCACAGATTTTTATCAAAGCATTTAAAAACATTTTTCATTTTCTTTGTGTTGCATGTTCTTTTTTCTGGCTTTTTGGTTACCATGGTGACTACATTGAATATGTTAAAGTTATAACATTGTAATTTGAATTTATTCCAACTTCACTTCAGTAGCATATAAAAACTTTTTTCCTTTAACAGCTTCATCAACCCTTTCCACTTCCATGTCACAAAATATATCATCAAAATATATCATCATGTATTTTGTGTCCAAAATTAAAATAATTTTGGCATTTTTACCTTGCATATTTTATAAAAATCAAAATAGGTTACAAAGCCAATTACATAGCATTTGGACTAATAGTTCTTTTTCTCAATGTTTTAATCTCATAAGTCATGTGCAAAATAGAAAGTGGACTTACACATGAGTGTCACAGTGCCACTGCACAAAATTAGTCACATATCTTCATTTGGAGTGATTTTAATATTTCCACAAGGTGTTGGGTCACTGTCATTTTACTCTACCTGCCCCTTTGACATTTTTCCAGGGAACTCTATGAGAATTAACTCCAGTTTTCACTGATCTATAAATGTGTTAATTTTTCTTTACTTGGGGGACAGCTTCACTGGGTATAGTGTTGGTAATTTGAGAGCATCTTTCTTTTAGTACCTGTGCACCTTATGATCTTTTACTTCACTATTAAACATTTGAATGTTATAATGTAAGGATTTCAGGAATCACACTCTTTTCAAGTATTACCCACTTCTGTTTTTAATATTTTTTGTTGTTGCTTTAGAATGTTCATGGACAATCTCTTCATCAATTTCCATCCTGAGATGTAAACTAGCTATCTTCTCCAGCCCCTGAGCCGCTATCTTTCTGCTGCTAACTCATGGCCATTTTGTAATTTCTCTTGACTCTAGAGTTGCTCTTGAATGTTCTTCTCTTCAGTGTCTAGTTACTAAAAGAGAATATGGATGGAAAACAAAAATTACCAGGCCTTTAAATACCCTGTGTCTTGGTTACTTTTCTCTTGTTGCCGAGACAAAATATCTGCCACACAAAATTAAGGAAGGAAAGGTTTATTTAGCTCTCGCAGCTTGTGGAGGCTTTAGTCTGTAATCAGCTGGCCCCAAATAAGGTGGCCTGGCAGCAGGGGCTACAGTTTCAGGCAGCAGAAGACAGCAAAAAATGTAGGAAGAACAAAAGGAAGCGAGAACAAACCTCTTTTCCTTCCTTATATCATAAGCACCTGCCCGCCCTGGGGTAGGTGCCGCACTTTACCTCCATGCCTTCCTCTTGTAAGGCTCAGAATGTTTACAAAGTGGGACCCTGGCCCCCTGAGGAGTCCCTTAATTAAACTTCTGAACTTCCTCAGTTGACAGTGCATCAACCATGACACACTGGAACTCTGTTCAGGTACTAGAGAGAGGCTCACCACGAAAAAGAAGGTGAGATGCCCAAGACCTTTGAGTCATCTCTCAGTGGTAGGTGAGAAGGAGCCAGCAGAGACTCGAGCC
>NW_004524615.1:6075603-6081051 GCF_000260255.1 Octodon degus
CTAGGAATTCTCTGTTCTTCTTGGTCCTTGCCATCTTGCATAAGTTAGATCCCTTCCTTGTGTTAGAACCAATATTATTATTCTCAGAAAACTGGTTCTCTTCCACTGGCAAGTTTCCAAATAAAACCTTATAGCCAAGATATCATGATGTTGTTACCAACTTTGCTCCTTTCAGTAAAGTGCAGTTGCTATAGGACAATTGTGCAGTGCACTGAGATGCACGTATGTGTTTCCATGTGACTGGAGGACATTTGACATGGTTTGCACGGAAGAGTAACCATTCTGGGATTGAACTGGACACTAAGTTGGCTTTCCATTTGGAAAAAAGTCACATGTGAGAATAGTTCTTGTATAAAAATATGAAATATCTCATCCTAAATTAAGCACTTCAAGGGATGCTGTTATAGGCCCAACAGTTCATGGGAGACACATGCACTCTTGGGAAACTTGGGCACTGACAAGACCTTGGAAAGAGAAGAGCAACAAGCCAGCTGCATTTCAACAGGGGAGATACAGGTACAGTCCTGGGCCACTGGAGTTTTGTCATGGAATATAGAATCACTAGACAAATAAAACCACAACTTCATGATGGAGAGCAGTTTCACTTTAATTAGACAGCTAAACAATACCCAAATAGATTTGATATCAAATTGATGTTTCACCTGTCAGGGTTGAACCTAACTACACTTTGGCATTCAACATTTTCATCACTTAGTGGAAGCCAACCATTGGTTAATTTTTACACTAAATATATTGTCATGTTAATTGAACTATATATTTCTTATTTTTAGTCTGTGATTGTTCAATCTGTTTTTCTCATTCTCTGTTTGTATCTCTATTTCTGTATGTTTCTTTGTCTCTGTCTCTCTGTGTCAACTCTCTCTCTCTTTCTCGTCTCTCTCTCTCTCATCATTGAATTTTGAACCCCAAAACTTTCTACTATTGAGCTGACTCTTTAATCTTTAAAAATTGTTTTTTAGACACTGACTTATAAAGTTGCCATTGCTGGCCTGAAAGTTACAGTCCTCCTACCTCAGCCTCCTGAGTCTTTCTAGGTTGGCTGAAGAAGTGTCTTGTGGGCCTACACCCTCTGTCCGCATGGTTGCTGCCCAGGGTCCCACAAGGGTCACATCACTGCATCATGCCATTAAGAACTGGGTAAGCCCTTATGGGAAGGAAAACCACATTCCAGGGTCCATCCCACTGTGACTTAGGGGCTTCCTTCCTTGTGCGTGACATGTTCAAATTACTTCTCTTGCTTTGGACATTTTCTTAGTAAAGGTTTTGCATTTTGCCTCATGAGATCCCAAGACTTATTTTGCTGGCTTCTACTTTGATAGGCTACTCCTGTAGTGTTCAATAGCTAAATTAAATAAAATGCACTGGACAAACAGAAAAGAGAACACTTAGAGTAACCTGAAAAAAAATATTTTTGAGAAAAGTCAGCATATGTAGAGCATGTGAACCTCTGGCTGCCACGCAGAGCGTGCGCTCTACTGCTGTGATGTTAACGATGTGACTGGGTGCTTTCCCTCCTTTGGCCAGGCCTGTTCCACTTAGGTGTGGCCTTTGACCATTTCTGTATAAAAAATGCATTTATCTTCATGACTAAAACCATTCTAATAGCAATTGGCCATGACCAGTGTAAAGAACAGGTTAACCCCAATGACAGCTTACTGTTGCAGTTAGATCTTGGTAGATGGGCCAGAGAGATCTGGAAGCTGATGCAAAGCTCCTCCTCCTGGCCATGTCTTCCTGGTGAGTCCTTTTTCCGTGGAGTCTTAACTGCTGTCTTTGCTCTCACACCGCTGTTTTCCCAAAGGAATCGCTGAGCAGGAAGTGAAATTTCACACGCCTTCCTGACTGCAGAAGTGAATGAACACAGCTCCGATCACTTCTACTGTAGAAAATTGGCCTTTGGTTCTAGGGCTGTGTAACACAAAATAAAAGTTGGGTAATGGACATGAGCCCATATATTAAAATAAAAAAGAAAATGCTCAAGTAATAGAAAGGTGTTTGAGGGTGAATTATATCAACTATCTCCCCGTCACTCATGCGAACAGAAAGACCCTGGTGGAGGGCCGATGCGGATGCTGAGCCTCAACCGTGGTTTGTGAAGTTAGTCTCTCAAGGAAAGTGCTGAGGACCATGCATGGCTGCTGCTTGGGATCATTCTCGTGCATTCTGAATGTAACCAAATCTACTCATGTCGGCTTCTTCCAACAATTCTTCATGTACAACTCTGACTTCAGAGAAGCTTCTTACTCGTCAGTTATTTTCTTCAACCGAATCACATTTTCTTGGCAGGATTTGAGCTTCAAAATACAGTAGAACCAGGTAGTATTCAGAGGATTATGAAAATTAGGGAAATGTAGAAAGAGCATAAACAAGTAGTATCAAAGTATTGTTTCTTGCATCAGGACCACACCTTTTATGATCAAATGAGTTTGAATGGTTTATTAATAAATGAAGCATGCAAGAGCAGGTCGGCTCTGCACTAGCTATCACTGTAATGTGGTTAACATATGTTGTGCTTTGTGGTTTTGCAAGGGAAACAGTGCAACACAGGACACATTTTATAAGGTTATTTTACAATGAATCACCCACTGAATCATATGTAAGGAGTGCAGGAAATCTGTCCACACACTAAGGACCAAAGAGTCCAGCTGAGGGCCTGGATCCTACCGTCCTGAGCCTGGCTGAAAACCTAGAGCGCATAGCAGTGCCCCCCCCCAGCCCCATGGGAGGCCCAGAGCCCACTACAATGTCTCATATGGGCTTGTTCCACAGATCTACGCTGGAAAGGCACAAAGGTCAGTGGTGGAAGCTACAAGGTCTCTGCCAGAAGGAAAAGGATCTGTAATGGCAGGCTGAGGGATCTGAACTGGAGCCAGGAAGCCATGCTCAAGATGTGGACTAGAGCTTCCACAGAACGAACCATAGCCATTCTCAGGGACAAAGAAGGTCCAGAGCTCCTCCTATGGCAAGAGCAGCCAAGTTCATCAGGAAAGCCAGCATGACAAAGTCAGCAAACAGAAGAGCGCAGGAGAACCAACGGCTTCCACCAGCTGCAACAACTTCACCACAGCATCCCTAACAACAGCTCAACAGCTTCTCCAATTCTGCCACTTATGCTGCTGGCATCAGCCCTCAGGTGGCCCTCCCACATGGAGCATCACGCCAGTTCAATTTAGCTTGGTGTGACACCTCAGAAAGCTCCAACTGGAGGTCCCATTCAAGCCAACTATTCCTCCAAAATAACTGAAGTCAGCATACCACAGCAATATATGCACACCCATGTCTATAGCAGCACAATTTGTGACTGCTAAATCTTGGAAATCACCCAAATGCCCATCAATTTAGGAATAGATAAAAATATACGATATTTTTACACCATGGAGTATTATTCAGCTATAAAAAAGATAAATCTGAGGCTTTTGCAGATAAATGGACGCAAGCTGAGATTGTCTTCGTAAATGAAGTAAACCAGATCCACATGTACAAACAGCATATTATCTCACTAATATGAGAACCTGAAATAATAAATAAAATCTAAAAGGCACATTAGATACTGTGAGAGGGAAAGACTGTTCAATGGAAAGGAAAAACTGGGATGAGGAAAAAGAAATAAAAGGAAGAAAAAAGATATATTTAGCTATATTTACAGAATAGTTTGAATAATTATACTGTTGATTTCTAATGGTCTTTTGAAAGGAGCAGTTGATGCTTGTTTTCTTTTTCTTTCTTTTATTCTTTTTTTTTCCCATTTATTTAGTACTAAGCCTCACTATGCAGCCTAGAGTTATAGTGATCCTCCTGATTCAGCCTCCCCAGCACTAGGCTAACAGGCCTGTGCTACAGCCCCCAGTCTTTACAGCCAGCTGAGCATGCCTTGGGTTGAGCCTGGGGCTGCATGTGGTCCTTATGTTTGCCTAAGCAGGTTCTTAGTCTGTTGAGTTATCTCATCGGCTGTATTCTTTCTACTTTTTTTTCTTTTGAATTTCTTGTAACATTTTGTCTTTGCTTTTTGTTTTCTGTAAAAGAATGCTGCATGTTTATATCTGGTAACTTAAACAACTAATTTGAAGATAACATGAAGTACAGCAATCATTGTTCAGTTCTTATTACTTTGTGCAGTAAAATGTACTGAAGCTTTTTTCTATCACTATTTTATATTCTTTAAAGAATTAAAAATAAAAGTTAGAAATCCACTACAATGTACCATTGTAATTTTCTTACTTTCACCTACATTGTTTTATGTGCATACATATTTATGAAGCATAGAATGAAAGAGAGAAAGCAAAGGAAAAATAGAAACACCTCATCAATTAGGAGGTCTTCGATAATGAAATATCTTGGGCTGGTCAAATAGCTCAGCGAATTAAAGCACCTGCAAGCTGGCATAGGAGCCAGGGGTTCAATCCTTGGGCCTACTGTGCTGGCCCCACCCCCGGGACATGTTGAGACAGCAATTGAGACTGGGTGTGGTAGTGCGCGCCTGCAATCCCAGCTCTTGGGAGGCTGTAAACAGGCAGATCACTATGAGTCCGATATAGTAGCGAAACCCTGAACACCCTGTAGACCCTTCCCCCCCCAAAAAAAAAGAAAAAGATAATGCAATGTCTTGAACAAATGACTCTTCTACTGAGCTTTACCTAAGTCAATAACTCTTTACATAGAGGACTTGAGAACCCATCAGGCTTCTTGGCTGATGTAATCAAAAGTCAGAAGGCAGCTTCTCCTGGGATCGCACAGGTACATAGGTGAACATGATGTTTTGACCCTGAGAAAGTCAGCAGGTGACAAAGACTGCCTGTGACATCGCTGCGTTTCAGGTTCTGCATTCTGTTCACACTGATGTGGATGCCTGAGAGCTGTGGGCATGAGGTCTTAGCTCACAGGTTCCGAGTGAGCATCTTTCCTCCAACGGTGCTTCAGATGGGGAGAACTTGGTGGTAGAAGGCCGAGAACAAGTCTGTACTAGGACCTGCTGGCTTTCTTTTCTTAAATTGTATTTCTTTTGGTTTCTCAGCTTCTGCAATCCATGGCAAGAGCAGATCACCTTGCATTGTGGTTAGGACTCCTCAGTGCACACGGCCTCCAAAAAAAGCAGAGCAAAAACTCTGATTGTGCATGAAAGAGAAGGCCGAGGCTGCCCAAGCTGCGGTTATTGCTCTTCTTCTGTCGGAGCAAATGGCAAATCTAAGGTCAGATTTGTGGTATGGAGTGAAAAGAACTTAAAGGGAAGCATAATCTTTTGAATTAGAGGTAAAATGCTATGTCCTGTAAATAGATGGATATTAAATGAAAATATAGAAGGGAAAAAAATAAGATATTTCTTAATTACAAGATTTCCAAAGAAATTTTAATATTTTATATTAAAGAGAAAAAAGAATGAAAAAACTGCAGAATTTCAGAACAAAATGATAGAAAATTAACAATAGTTAT